>NC_089841.1:134127759-134454009 GCF_035609145.1 Eleutherodactylus coqui
TATTAATCTTGGAGGTATATACTTTTCCTGTGATGTCATTTATGGTATATAAACCACATACACCTTAGAATAAATTAGAAATCATCTGATACCGCAATAAGGCTGGTGTGATATGTATTTCTCCTCGGTCCCAGACTTCTACATGAAATCTGGGAGTGTCTTCTCTTTGATAAACACATAAATTCTCCCTACACTAACTGCGGATTTTGATACCGAATTGCAGGCAGATTTATGCTATTTCCAATTTTGTATCAAAATCTGCAGTTAGCCTGCAGATTTACGTGTGACATTTACGGTGCGTCTTGTGGGCTAATGCTACCAGTGTAAAAGCACCCGAGGACAGTATGTCGCATGTCATTCCGGCTTTCTCGGTCTCTACAGTAAGGAAGCTTCAGTAGTCACACCACACTGCTCCTTCTATGGAGGCTTTAATATCTAGATCTGAAACAAATGCATGTTCAATTCTCCAGACTCGCACCAGGCCGGTAATTATGATGGCAACCCTTTTCTTTGTAGACGTGGACTGGTGGGGTGCGGCATAACCTAAGGGGGATATCTTATAAATATGACACAACATAACTCTTTAACACCTGTAGTCTGCTATGTGATTTTGTATTTTGACATTTATTAACATGGTCCTTGGTTCTCTTCAGTGACAGTTCTGTAAAACAGAACATTGTATATAAAGTATGGCATTCAGGCAGTTCCTCTTCTGTCATTCCATATAGACTTTATGCATCTTTAATTTGATGGAAACTCACTGAAGGAACATTCATTTCTTTCTTCCTGCAAGAAAACAATAGTTATAGATTATACACTGGGTATTAGACATTTGGTGATTTGTATGTGCGATTGCATACAAACCCATCAGACAAAACGTTGTGGTATACTCCATTGGATGCTGCATGTACAGAGGTAATCTGCTATATAATAATGATTTTGTCACAGCACGGCTAGCGCTGAAAGCATCAAGTGGCAAACATAGGGCCAGCGGAGACGTTGTATCATTTGGCGCTGGATGCCTAGGGAACAACATTCCACTTCAGGTCCAGCACTAATAGGCTGGCTGATGTTACAGACCAACTAACCAACTCCTTTTGGCACAGAGTGTTGGTTATACTATTATGTACCTTTGTATATCTGGTCTGTGTAGTGTTGGAGTGGAGAGGTAACTTTTTGGTGTGTTGTTCTGACTCAAGTTCAGCGTCCGTTTATACTCCTGTCTACTTGTGTGGCTATACTCCTATTTGTACCTTGTGTCAGGTGTTCCTCTGTGTGTTCCCTAGGTCTATTCTATCTGGTCTATCCCAGGTGTTTGTCTTTCACTCCATCTAGGGTCATAACAGGGAAGCCCCAAATTTCTATTGCGGGGTCACCCATGTCAGGGCAGTTTGGCCATTTTAAGATTAAAGATAGGCTCCTACCCTTGTCCATGGTTTATCCTAGTGTGTATCTTATTTTTTGTCCTTATTTGTCATTTTGGTTTCTGTTCCATCCTTGTTGGATGTGACAGATTTTAGGGAAAAAACATTTCCTGTACTTACAGCACCCAATAAAGGGCCATGCAACTCCATACAAGGAAGCCCTAAAGCCTGAATGCATTGCCGTACGGAGCCTCAAGGTCATTGAGGTCATGTACTTTTGTAGTTACTCGAAATAATCATGTGACATCCTAATACTTGTCCAGAACGCCATTTAAACCTATATTTATAAGGTACGGATTGTACCTGGTTGTTTATTGCCTCTTTTGAAATTCTCTCTGCTGTGCTTCACACTATAATTAGTTGCAAGTGCTTCTAATTATTCTATTACTATCCATTTGGTAGCTGGAGGTCACATTGTATAAACCACAGGAGTTGAGAATACAAGTGTTGAACACAGCGACAGAATATCAATTACCTCCTTTTAAATGTCTGTATACAAGCCTCAGTCATTTTAAACACATTCTGGATTCCTTTCCTACATGCCCTTTAATTCATAGGTATGGGATATCAACCGGCAAAGCTTTTACCCTTCACTTTATCAATGAATGGTCGCATTAACTGGGAGCATTTGTTACAAAATTAAGTAATTCTACTCTTTGAAATTCTAAAAATAGGCTGATATTTAGCCAAAGGTTGAAGGAACCTCACCTATCATGTTTAAAACATTTAGCTATTGGCAAGGGGGCCAGCTAAGGAAGATGATAGGATGTGTAGAAGGTTATCTTGTAACACTGCCTGTGTCATCCAAGGCTCAGGAAGGAGCACATTTATGGTTTGATACTTTGCCAGGATGCGGCATGTTATTAATCACTAGCTTTAATTTGATGATGTTGGGATTCTACACACGTAACAAACTGTGAAAGATTACAGCACCCTGGACATGCATTATACCCTCTCATCATTGTTATTGCTTATGTTTCATATCGCGCTCGCTTCTGACTCAAATTAGAATGCGCTAAGGTAGTTAGATAATTATATGTCTGACGAAGGGAAGGAAGGACCAAGAACCTTGAACATTCAAGTTTATGGCTACTATTTTCAAAGTGCGACACACAGAGGACTGAGCACATTACCGCAGCCTTACTCCTGGACTTTATGTTCTTTCTGCATCAACAAGTCCATGTATATTTTTTGACTGGTTTAAAGAGATCTAATCTAGACGAATTATAAACTGCTACAGATGTAGGACATGTCAGGGGCAACAGTTTTATTTAACATCTTAAAGGACTAGACTGTTTTGATCCTAAAAGGCCCAGACACTCTTTTTAACGATTTTATGTGGTTTTATGGCCGCCCTGTTTTTTTTAATACTTTTTTTTCCACTGAAATTTTTTCAGTTTTTTTTGTTAGGGGTAATGTCTACAAATAGTTGAAAAAAAAAGTTTTTTAAAAAGTTATTGTTCTTCATTTAGAAAATTAGTGTATTTACGTTAAAATAAAGTATAGGAATGGGTTCCCCATTTTGCTTCAGATGATTTGATATATAATCTGTATACTGTTGCATGACAATCCAGACCTTTCACCAATAGAAAACATTTGGCGCATTATGAAGCGAAAAATCCTGCAAAGACGACCCAGGAGCAGCTGGAATCCTACATCAGATAAGAATAGGACAGCATTCCTTTCCCAAAACTCCAGCACTTGGTCTCCTCACTTCCCACATGCTTACAGACTGTTGTAAAGAGAGGAGGAGATGCCACATAATGGTAGACATGGCCCCAGCCCAACGTTTGTGAGATATGTTGCTGCTATCAATTTCTAAACGGAAAAATGTCTCACTTTTACCGTCTGATATGTGTTCTGTGTTCTATTGTGAATAAAATATGGTTATATGAGATTTCCAAATCATTGCATTCTTTTTTTCCTTAACATTTATTTATATTTTACACAGTGTCCCAACCTTTTTGAAATTAAGGTTATACAAAAATACTTTTTATGTGTGTTGCAATATTGGTATCAGTTCACATGTGCAGACTATGGCTGGATTCACACGGACGTATATCGGCTCGGCGTGAAAACCGAGCTGATATATGTCCTCGGTTTTCACGCCGAGCCGATATACGTCATCCTCATCTGCAGGGGGGGGGGGATGGAAGAGCCAGGAGCAGGAACTGAGCTCCCGCCCCCTCTCTGCCTCCTCTCTGCCCCTCTGCACTATTTGCAATGACAGGAGGCGGGAAGGGGTGGGGCTAATTTCCGAGAATTAGCACCTCTCCCCATTGCAAATAGTGCAGAGGGGAGGAGAGGAGGCAGAGAGGGGGCGGGAGCTCAGTTCCTGCTCATGGCTCTTCCATCCTTACCCCCCCCCCCCTGCAGATGAGGATGACGTATATCGGCTCGGCCTGAAAACCAAGCTGATATACGTTCGTGTGAATGCACCCTATGTTTGTTAATGCATCACAGAAGGGGAAATCAAGAATTAAAAACAATCACAGAAAATGTCCGTTACTGACTGAGGAGTGCATATAGATGCATCCTCTCACCATGCAGGTAGCTGACTACCAAATGGAGGAGCCAATAACACCTGTGCAGGACACCGATAAAACACCCACTCACACTGCCTCTTGATAATGAGGGGGATGGATGCTTGGTGTAAACTCCCACACATAGTGGATACAGGGTGCCAGACCATTCTGATATATGTAGTTCACCATGCAGACCAGCAACCTATTAATGACGCCATGATAATTCGGTGGGTTGCCCTGCATATCATATGTTTGTTAACAGCCAATCTGGGCTGGGTTGAGTTGGGTGACTGCACATTAGTCTGCACTGAACATTTAGCTTGCTCATCTTGTAATCTGGCCTTCTGCATTCTACTAGGGTCTAATGGTAATTGAGCCTGCCCTGCAGTTTATCAGATGGTGCATTTGTGAGGTTTTTTCTGTGATTTGTCTTTGTACATTTTTTTTTCTCACTTCTGTGATTTTAATTTTCATATTCCAGAAACAGAGCATTTTTATTTTTTAGTTGACAGAACTGTATCATGCCAATTTTTGGGGACAAATTGTAGTTCATATTGGTGCCCTTTTGATATATGTACCATTTTTTATTTCTGTTTAGGGAAAGGAAGAAAATTGCTTTTGGATTTATATATTTTTTTTAATTAAATTTTCTTTACTTGATAAATAATGTAATATTTTTATAGTACAAATTGTTATGGATGTGGAGATAATTATAGCTATGGTTTTTTCAATATTGTGTAAGGGAATTTTTTTTCCTGTAAAAACATTAAGATGCCAGCAATGATTTCAGCATCTGCATGGTTAAACAGTGTAGAGGAGTGATTATATGAGAAGTCTGTATCATTTCACTCCTTTTATAGGAAAGAAAACCCATAAGTGACAATCAGAGAGCAAATGTGCTCTCTGATTGAGGGTGGTGATAACATGAGCAAAAAATCATGACCCCCCTCCACTGTCACAGTGAGATATAGAGAAGAATCATGGAGCTTCTCTGTTGCTGATGGTCTGGCCTGCTCCTCCCTCTCTCCTCTGCACACACACTAAAAAATGACAGCTGTAAATTTAGTATTCTCGACTTGCATTCAAACGGCTGTAACTCCAGTTCTATAAAGGCTACCTGAACATAAAGACAACCTCTGACCATAAAAAACATGGTTGTGAAAACCCATATTCAAGGAGCATGAATAACATTTTAAATTGATCAAACTTAAAGGGGTTGTCTCGCGAAAGCAAGTGGGGTTAAGCACTTCTGTATGGCCATATTAATGCACTTTGTAATATACATCATGCATTAAATATGAGCCATACAGAAGTTATTCACTTAGCTTCCCTGCGCTGGCGTCCCCGTCTCCATGGCTCTGTCTAATTTCAGCGTCTAATCGCCCGATTAGACGCGCTTGCGCAGAAGGGTCTTCTGCCTTCGGGTCTGTCCGGCAGCAGCGGAGTTCTGGCTCCCCCCCCTTCTACGCGGCATCGCGTAGCTCCGCCCCATCACGTGTGCCGATTCCAGCCTCCTGATTGGCTGGAATCGGCACACGTGACGGGGCGGAGCTGCGCGATGACGCGTAGAAGGGGGCGGAGCCAGAACGCAGCTCGTGCCAGACCGAGCCAAAGGCAGAAGACCCTTCTGCGCAAGCGCGTCTAATCGGGCGATTAGACGCTGAAGTTAGATGGAGCCATGGAGACGGGGACGCCAGCGCAGGGAAGGTAAGTGAATAACTTCTGTATGGCTCATATTTAATGCACGATGTATATTACAAAGTGCATTAACATGGCCATACAGAAGTGCTTAACCCCACTTGCTGCCGCGAGACAACCCCTTTAAGGGGTTGTCATGCTCATATGAATCCTCCTCCCTATGATGTTCTAGAGCCCCTCTCTGCTCTGGTCATTAGTGGAGGCTTCCCATTACATTCTTATACACTAAGGCACCCTCTTCACACAATATGGCATTACACTGCAGGGCACATCCAAATCCCCAGCTGCGGAATTCCACACCAAAATCCACAGGTTTTACTGCGGATTTTGATGCGGAATTGCAGGCAGGTATTAAGCAATTTTCGATTCCCTATCAAAATCCACAGCTAGCCTGTGAATTTGGGTGTGGAATTTACAGCAGTTTGTGGTGCATCATGTGGCCTATTCCATCCCATACAAAATGTCCCTAACAGGGCTCATGCAAAGGAGTTGTCTAACCCCTTTAAAATTCTGATTAGACTGCAGTTAATCCCAGGTAAATTTTCTTTACAATCACTGGGGCCTCATTTTGTACTGTAGAGCTTCTTTAGCTATCACTCTGCCTTTGTCTGTAAAATGGGGGAAAACTGTAGTAAATAATCATCCTCCTAATACAATAATGTTATTGCAGGGTCACAAACTGAAATATTTTTTCCCCCCCAGTAGATTCAATAATTTGTCAGTCAAGGATAAAAATTCATTACTGTCTATGTGTCATAGACAGTCATTGGGACAGCCAGCTAAAGTGGTTCCACAGTGTAATAACCTCAGTAAGCAAAACATTTTAGGGTATGGGTTTACAGATGTGTCCACCATTATCTTGACTTCAATTTCATGAAAGCGACCATCTAGTTTTGGGATAAAATTCTGTGTAGTTGATTTTGTTGGCTATTGTTTGGTTCAGCTGGTTTTGGGTCCCATTTTCTGGCAGCCAAGATGGCCTAATCATCCATAGTGCATTGGTAGTCTTAGGACTACAAATTCCAATTCCTTATACCATCTTTGTGATCACCAGCGCTGTTAACGTGATCATTGCTGTCTGCTCACAGTACAGTGCATAGTGTAAGTAGAAAAGGTCAGGGGCCATCTTGGCAGCCCAAAAGCGGCATCTGGGACTGACAGAACCAAACAACGGCTGACACAGTGAACTGCAGTTATACCTCCTCCGCCCTCCTTTCACAGGACAGAATTTTGTCCTAAAATCAGAGGGTTGCTTGAAGAACGGGAATTTCTCATGACACACAAACAATATAATCTCATGCCATCTAGTACAAATGTAGACATTAAATGTAGAATTTTTTGTTTAACATGGAAGCTTATTGGTGAAGGATTTCCAAACGATGGCATCAGTCAAAGGCATCCATTCGACATATACATATTTTTTTATGTTGCGCCACAAATCTCTGGATGTATTGAGCTAAAGTCCAGTTTAAGGGCTTATTCCCAAGAGCGTATATTGGGCAGCGTTTTCACGGCTGACCAATATACGCTTCTATCTGAGCAGTCCCCCTTCCCTCCCCCCCCCCACCGACTATCTGCCTCTCTTCTTCACTACTGCGTTTGCAATGGGAGGGGGCGGGACACACTCCCATTGCTGGCTATGGACAAGGGGCGGGGAGGGGTGGGAGCTTAGCTCCGCCCCCATCCTAACCACTCCCATTGCAAACCGCTCGGAGGGGAGAGCTGGTGAGTGGGAGGGACAGCGTATATTGGCCAGGCATGAAAACCCAGCCGATATACGCCCGTCTGAATAAGCCCTAAGTGTGGACACATCTTGTAGTTTAGCCTTAGAGGGGTTGTCCCACTTTTTTGCAGCAGAAAGCAGAACGCTTCATACATCGTTCAGTTGCTAGGATAGTACTATGGGCAGAGTCTTATATAAGTGACAATGTAGGAAGCTGTCTACTTCCTGCGGCAAAACGGCTAGAAGTGGGATTATCCAGAGAATTTTGACTCTTCTCTGTTTTACCCTTAAGGTCCATTTACACATAATTATAGCTCAAAATTCATTCAAACAAACACATTTGAACGATAATCGTGTAGTGTAAATGCAAAAAAAAAAAACGCTCATTATCCATCCGTAAGTCATTATTGCTCACTTTCAGTCAGCATAAAAACTATTGCAGGATCGCTGGCTTCTCATTATGTGTAAATGCTCTCTGCGCAGCAGTTCACATGGAAGGAGAACCTAGCGATAAGCCCGCAATCCAGCAGGGAAGTCTGTCAGTGTAAATGCTCTGCATGAGTGCTAACGACCTTAGCCGTGACGTCAGCGCTTGTGCAGTCGTTTAGCCAATTGTCATCCCATGTAAAAGGGACATTAGTTACATTTGCCGAGTGAATAACATTAAAATAAAAAAAATTATTTCCAATAACATTTTCATCCTTGAATACAATTAATGTTGAGCAACTTACTTGCTGTGCTTTTTTTCATGTAGTGCAATCAATATTAAAGGGGTTGTCCCGAGGCAGCAAGTGGGTCTGTACACTTCTGCATGGCCATAATAATGCACTTTGTAATGTACATTGTGCATTAATTATGAGCCATGCAGAAGTTATAAAAAGTTTTATACTTACCTGTTCCGTTGCTGGCGTCCTCGTCTCCATGGTGCCGACTAATTTTCGCCCTCCGATGGCCAAATTAGCCGCGCTTGCGCAGTCCGGGTCTTCTGCAGTCTTCTATGGGGCTCCGTGTAGCTCCGTGTAGCTCCGCCCCGTCACGTGCCGATTCCAGCCAATCAGGAGGCTGGAATCGGCAGTGGACCGCACAGAAGAGCTGCGGTCCACGGAGGAAGAGGCCATCTTCAGCGGTGAGTAGAGAAGTCACCGGAGCGCGGGGATTCAGGTAAGCGCTCCGGTGAGCTTTCTTTACCTCCCTGCATCGGGGTTGTCTCGCGCCGAACGGGGGGGGGGGTTGAAAAAAAAAAAAACCCGTTTCGGCGCGGGACAACCCCTTTAAGAGGATTAAGAGGGTTAAGAATCCAAATACACATCCAAGGACAATGCCCAAAGTATTATCTGAAAAGAGAAATATGATTCTTAATTTCTGATCAAGGCTCATGTTTCCTTTGTATTTCTAACTTACATATTATTGTGTCATCTTGAAGAGTTTAACAAGTTTTAACTTTGATAGGATAGGCTATCAATGTGTGATCTATAGGTTGTCCTACCCCTTTGTTTGCCACTCCCCCACTCTCCCCCTCTTTCTGCTTAAACCTCCTTTATATGAATGTTTTCCCAACTTCCATTCAAAATAATAGTTAAAATTCCTGCCTAAGGGCTTAGTGATGGTGAACCCACTAAAAGAGTACAAGAGGGACCTGAATGTCTTTCTTGAGTGCAGCAATATTACATATATCCAGGAATTATTCTGATTACTAGATTTGTAGATGGGAAGGATTTTGTTCCCTTAAAATAAGGAAAATTGGTTTCTACTTCCTTTTTTTGCCTTCCTCTGGATCAACGTTGCAGTACAATAGGCTGAATTGACTGTATATGTCTTTAAAAAGAACATAGTTTGTTAGACTGACAATCTTTAAGTTTGCTATACATGTAACTAGAGTTATTGTCAGCACAACTAGAGTTGAGCGAGCATACTTTGCCGAGCTTGATGCTCGTTCGAGTATTAGGCCTTAGTCACACGGGCGTTTTTTCACGCGATTTGCGGATCGCATGACGGATGCGCATCCGCAAATCGCGTGACCGATGCGCGCAAGTCGCCCGCAAATCGCCCGAAAATCTGCTCCTAGCCGCGTTTCATTAGAAACAGGCCGGAGCTGTCCAGCGCATTGCATTCAATGGAGACGGCAATAGAGCCGGCTCCATTTAAAGCAATGCGCTGCGGGCGAGCCCGGGATGAATTGTCGGGAAGGGCTTAAATATATAAGCCCTTCCCTGCAATTCATCCTAAAATGTGTAAAAATAAAAAATATATATATATACTCACCTTCTCCCGGCAGCCGGAGCTCCGCGCGGCCGTCCTGCAGTGGGTGTGAAGGGGGTGTGAGTCAGACCTGCCCCCTGATTGGCTCAGCGCTGAGCCAATCAGAGGCATGTCTCACTCACACCCATTCATGAATTCATGAATGGATGTGAGTCAGACCTGCCCCTGATTGGCTCAGCGCTGAGAGGCAGCAGTCACTCACCCATTCATGAATTCATGAATGGGTGTGTGAGTGAAACCTGCCTCTGATTGGTCAGGGCTGTGACCAATCAGAGGCAGATCATTCAGCAGGCGGGGATTTTAAAGCCCCACCGGCTGAATAGTGCCGAGAAGCAGTTCAGGAGAACTGACAGCGGCCGCGGCTGGACTCCGGCTGCAGCGGAAAGGTGAGTATACAATTTTTTTTTATTTTAACACATTTTAGGATGAATTGCAGGGAAGGGCTTATATATTTAAGCCCTTCCCGACAATTCACCCCGCGCACGCCGGCAGCCCATTGCTTTCAATGGAGCGGCTATATTGCCGGCTCCATTGAATTCAATGGGCAAACATTGTTCTTCTCTGTCACAGCTGTTACAGCTGTGGCAGAGAAGAATGATTTGTCTTCTATATGTTCTCTATGGGGTCGGCGCTGCTGCCGCCGGCCCCATTGAGCGCATATAGAGAAGAGAACAGGAATCGCAGATCGCAGATAGGTGCGATCTGCGATTTCTGTTCTATAATTTATCGGACGAGCGCATAAAAAGCGCTCATGTGTCTGATACCATTGCAAAGCAATGGTTTTATAAAATCGCCGGACGCATGCGCAAATCGCGGCTAAAAACGCCCGTCTGACTAAGGCCTCAGTGTACTCAATGGTTACTCGAACGAGCATCAAGCCATGTTTGACCCTGCCCCTCCCCACTGTGACGTGCCCATTTTGGCTCCTCCCCGCCGCGTTGCAGCACGCGTCATTGGCAAATTTTTTGGTCTGGCAGGAGGAGAGGGAGAGAGAGAGGGGGAGGAAGAAGGGGAGGGGGAAGGGGGGAGGAAGAGGGAGGGGGAAGGGGGGAGGGGGAGAGGGAAAGAGAAAAAAAAAAAACTTGGCACCCGGCGTCCCACATACAAATATGCTCGAGTCTCCCATTGTAGTCAATGGGGTTCGTTACTCGAGTAGAGCTCTCAAATTTTACAAAAAGCTTAATCGAATAACGCGGACTCGAGCATTTGGGTGCTCACTCATCTCTAACTACAGCATTTATTACTATACGTTTTATGTATTTCCATCCCTCCTAAACTGTGAAATCTTCAACAAAAGGTGAGATTAAAAAAAAATATGAAAAAGGAGAAATTAATTGGGAATGAAATCACTCTACTTATATTTCCAATTTTGTACTAAACATTTGCAAGATCACCTGAATGTTGGCATACAAATATATTTTTACATTCTTTTTTCTTTGACACTTTAAATGACACCACATAAAAAGAAGAAGCTATGTGTGGCATAAAGTATAGTAGCAACCCTTTAGGCCGCTTCCACATAGGCGATTTTCTCGCAATGCGACGGTGCTACAAATCGTATGTATGTAGATCTAGCCCATGCACACGAGTGATGTTTTGTAGGCTGCTACATTGCGACAATACAAAATGGCGGCATGCTCTATACAGCTGCGATTTGCAATTTTTTGTAGCCCATGTTTCCCTAAGGAGCCTCCTTGTGAATTCCATTGCATAGCACGAACTTGCAATTTTCGTACGATGCGATGTGAATTTTTTTTAAACATTAGAAAGTCCTATTAACTTTCTCGCTACAAAATCGCGGGTAGCCATGACACGATGCTACATTTTTCCCAAGAAAAAAGCATCACTGACGCTACAAAATTGTTTGTACATAGCAGCGATATCACTGTCGCCCGTGGGGAAGAGGCCTTAAACAGATTTTTTTTCATACACGGATGTGCTGCCATCTGGGACCTAGGCAACTAAGGGACCCAAATTCACCTGTTCGTAACCATGTATTCTTTACCCTCTTACAATGAAAGGCCCTACTTAATAGGCTATGATGTGTAAACCTGGTCGCCAAAATGGCGTCCAGTATTTTCTATAAGGGTATTTATAGGGTGAATTAATGTTTGGACAAACGTTTGTTTCTGATTTTCTGTCTGTGTAAGGGGCTACTGAGTGTAAATGTTTGAAACCAAAATTAGTGTTCTCTTCCTTCTTCGTATATGTATTGGCCTGGTAGGCTGCATAAATATCATATTATTCCCCTTCATTTCAAAATCAGTGGGTCACTGTACTTGAGAAGAAATGTAACGGCCCACCTTCAGGTACCAGGAACAGTCCCAATTTATGCAATTAGCTACACAACGGAGGTTGATGGACTGATAGGAAGCTCAGGGGTCTAACTATTTATCCATATCACGCCCGGATATTTCTCATGATAACCCCACAAGTGAGCATTCGTGAGACAGTAAAAGCCTGTAGCGCTATAACATTTAGGAAGCCTTTTGTTTGTATGTGTTGAGCTATTGAGAAAGCTTCTATTTTTCAGCATGTTCACTGGTGTGGGCAGTAACTAACAAAGCTTAACAAACTAAACTTGTTTGGCAGGACTTTGGCAATTGTACAGTGCTGGGCAAGCTCTACTCAAACACAGACATTTAACATTCTGGTTCTGCGCCACTGAAATATAAGAAAGGACAATCAGTGGTTATTCAATCAAGATACTGGCTCATCTTATATCTGCACCCCATCTCTAATCCATTTCATCTTCATTACTCTGAGTGTTTTCCAGCAAAGAGACATGAACAGAATGTTCCAATCCTCTTAAGTGTGAGGCAGAGCCCTACAATGTACTCATTGATAACTCCATAATAGCCAAAGGGAGTGATCAACAAGAGCCACCCACCTCTTAAATGACCTCACCAATGATGCGGGGGAGCTTAGTAATACTTTCAGAGACTAAATGATAAAATATTCCATTCATAAAAAGGCCTATTACAACACAACTAATCATCAAGTGACGGGGATATGGCGGGAATTGCATGAAATATAATGTATACAACAGAATAAAACATTTTCATTTTTATTATAAAACCAAAGGCTTTTTTTATTATATTGTACATTATCTCCAAAAGTATATTAGCCCCCAAAGAGTGCTTGCTCAGATGAGTAGACATACGCAAACAATGTGGGGAAATCAGAGAAATTGTTGACACCACCTTTCTAGCATATGTTGGTTTCCTTCTCCAGTTTCACCCCCTTAAAGGCCACCAATATTACTGTGATCATTAAAGGGGTTGTCAGAGTTAAAGGAAACACCTGTCATTAGGTCCCCCATTCTATAAAATAAGAAATCAGCAATTACTCACCCGCCTCCCCCCATTTTTCCTCAACTCCTGGCTCTGGTCTCCATTGTCTGTTTACAGGCAACTGTGAATTCTGTAAACCTTCTGTAGCAGCCAATGACAGGGCTCAGCCGTGATCACTGAGTGCTATCATTGGCTGCTGCCCGTAGCAAAGTGACGTCACAGGGAGACCGGAGCCAGCGGTGGATTATGGGTGGCTTTTAAGGTTGTTAAACTGGTGAAGGGAATAAATGTATGCTAGAAAAGTGGTGTCAATAATTTCCCTAATCATAAATTGTTTGTCACTCATCCTTGGAAGCACTTATTATGTTATACCATAGAGGACCTGTTAACAGGGGTTTCCTTTAACAAAGACAAACCCTTTAAGGGGCCTTATTCTGATACCTTTCTACAGTGCTATGCTGCTATTTAACCCATATGGTGCAAGCCGTGAAATAAATAAATAAAAGACGTGGCGAAAATAGCAATTTTGCATGTTTTATTCACAAAAAAGGAGTAGAAAGTGATCAAAAAACAAGTCCTCATTGAGGACTGTTGATAGAAAAATAAAAATGTTATGGCTCTTGGCATAGAGTCATATAAAAGCAAATCATAAAAAAATGTTTTCGGTGTACAAAAATAGCAAAATATTAAAAAAAACTGCAGAATCTTGGTATCGCTGGAATCGTGCTGACCCAGAGAATAAAGTTATCATATTATTTATTCTGCATGCTCAACTCCATAAAAATGAAATGAAGAAACAATGGTGGAATTTCTCTTTTTCCCAGCCCCCCTGTAGGAGTCTATAGAGTGGAGTGTCATTGATGGCTGTAACCAATTACAATTCGTGTTACTTGTTGCATTATTGGAGATCACATGAAAGGCTATTAACATATACTGTGCCTACTAAGTTACATATAATAAAAGGAATGCAAACATTGAAAGCTCAAGTTAATATTCACGAGTAGCCATTTTGATTGTTGCTGTTAGCCGTTTAGTCATTCACGACCCTCAGTGACCCTAAAGGCGAGCTTCTTCCATGTTTTTTGGTTTTGCACTGCTTCTTTCAGTTGTGTGATATCCATGCCTGTATCAGCCATTGTATCCTTTGGCGGCTAGGTTTCTATTTGCCATTGATCTGTCCAAGCATTATAAATTTTCCTAGCGTTTCTGCTCGCATTACATGGCCAAAATATGTGAGCCTGAGTCTGGCCATCTTACCCCTCAGTGATATATTGGGTCTTATACGATTCAGGACTTCTCTGTTTGTTACTCTCGCCATCCAGGGCATACGCAGCAGCTTTCGCCAGCACCACAGCTCAAATGTATCAATCCTCCTACCAGCTTTTTTCACAGTCCATCTTTCACATCCATACATGGCAATGGGGAGAATGGTGGTTTGCACTATCCTCCAGCCATGCAGGAGTCATCCCTATACGCCAGTCCCAAGCCTGGACAAATAGGGAGGGTTAGGGAAAGACTTGGCAACCTACTCTGTAAAAACATCATCTTAGGAACCATATGAAAGAGCTCTCAAATGATTCAGCCATTTTGATTAAGATGCACATACAAAAGTTTTTTAAATTCAGCAAAATAACCATAACATAGTGCACAATATATCTATTTAAAAAATTCTAAACTTGATCATAGAAACAGAAGTTTGATTTCAGTAAATGACCATATGGTTTATCTAGTCTGGACTTATATTATCATCTGTAGAAAAAATAGAAAAGGCATCTCGTGACTATTTACTAACTTACAGAGGTTGTCCTGTTGTAAATTACTTATGGTCTATCCTCAGGACAAGCTATCAATAGATCAGTGTGGGTCCATTGCAATGTATCTCCAGATTAACTGCTCTCTCGGTTGATGCGCTCATGCACTGACCTGATTTCTGTAGGAAGACGATTACTCTGTTACCACTGCAGTGGCCAAGCTTGGTATTGCAGGCCAAGTTCCTATTGAATGAATGGAACCTGGCCTGTAATACTAAGCAGTGGGAATGAAACTGTTGGCTTCCTCTAGAAATCAGCTCAGTGCACAAATTCAGTGCATGAATTGAATGGGAGTTGTGCCTGTAGTACCAAACTAGGCCACTGCAATACAGTCAGCACTATTTTCTCCCAGCACTGTCAACACTGACAGCGGGCCTGTGGATCAGCTGATCAGTAAGGATCTTGAGCAACGGATTTAGTCGATGAAATATTCATGACCTCTTCTGTGAATAGGTCATCAACAGTAAAGGTCCTAGCCGACCCTTTAAGGTGGTGAGATTGGAAGAATATAGAACCATACATAAAGGGACAAATACACATGCTTTGCAGCACAGTGGTCCCATTGGCACACTACACTCTTTAGTTCATACTGTATATCACATGAGTTAGGATGTGACTCCAGTACATATTGTATCAAATGTATTATATCAAAATAGTGTGTATTTAATATCATGTAAATCTTTATTAATGTTAAATATTTGTAAAATTGCAATAAAGAGTAAAAGACAAAACCATTACATTTATATTACGCTGCAATATATATCTTGGAAAACATCTACACAGTACTTTATTTTTCTTATTTAGCTGTATTTCAGAAAGTTGCTAACAAATACACAAATTATTTTGTACTTACTATGCTATAAAGTTTACAAGTTCATCATATATCGCAATATCTGTGATAGGTTTTACTGTATGTGTAACCCTAGAAGAGGCTTATATGTACCATATATGTTATAATGCCTTACACTGTCAACAATCCTGTTATTCACTGCTAACAATCCCCTTGGAATTAAGCCATGAAACCTCAATATTGTATGGCAGACAGCATAACCTTTTGAGTTTTTGTAACTTTTCCAAAGCCAAAACAGGTGGGCCTACACAACGGACTTGAAATTTCATAGACAAATTGTTTGCATTCTTTGAGAAACTTCATCAAGCCTCATGAAATCCCTGACTAATGTGAGAAAATAACTGTCCTGGTATGTTCCCAACAGCAGCACACAATGCATCTCTACAGTTGTCTTGTGTAAATTAAGGAATTTATAGCCCCCATTAGTGGCCCCCCACTCTTGTCCTCTGCAAAGTCAAAAAACAGACATTGGTGTCATATGAATAGGCTTGGAATTAATCTAACATAATTCATATTACACTTTGTCATTGAAAGGAACCATGAGATGGAATGTCCACAAGCAGAACATAGTAGTAGTATGACGATCAACCATGTCCGCACCTGCACAGGCTGTGAAATACAGCATCACAACATTTTCCAGAATATCATTCAGATGCCAGGAAATGGGGTATATTACAAGAATGTTAATCATTTCTACTAAAGACCATTTTTATTCATAAGTAAGAATGAGTATCACCTGAAACTAGAGTTGTACTGAACCCCCATGGTACTAGAGGATCCTCTGGTGTGTGCAGGCTTGGCAAGCTAGTGGGCCACTGAGGTCCAGAAAAAGAGAATACCATTTGCAGCTAAAATTGGGGCCAATCCCTTGCCAGTTGGAGCTTTTTTATGGGAAGATTCACAAATAACCTATTAGAGGTTATTGATTAGATCCTGTGTGTAATATCACTAACATTTACGATGTATTTAAAAGTGGACATGCACATGTTCATCGATGCATTCCCAGAATGGAAAACATAGAAACCAGGACTGTAGTACCGAGCAGTGACTGCTGTCAGCTCCCTCAATCCCTCCCATTCCACCTCTCCTCAGTCCTGTTTTTTAGGGTTTTCCACACTCCAAGCATACTCGGAATACAGTGATGAATATGCACGTTCTGTATAGATGAAGAGTAGGTTATCAGAATAATTTACTCTAGTTAGCCCAAGTAACTCCAATCCAGCACTGTGCAAAACATGCAGTAAAAGGAGATGAAGTCAAAATTGTTGACTTACTATATTGCTTTTTAATAGTCTATCTAGTATGCTATTAAATAGAGTAACACCAGTATTGACACTTCCCGACTCCATAGCAGTCAGAACAATCCCTGGATCAACGTTTGAAAATTCCTACCTAGCTCCAAGACCCGAATCAACAACTCCGCTGGTTATTTAATGTCTATATCCTGTAATATCGTAGTACTCTAGAAAGGCATCTAGTTCCCTCTTAAACTCCTCTATGGATTTTGCCATCACCACGTGCTCAGGGAGAGAGTTTTTTTGTGTGTTTTTATGTGTAAATTGCAAGAGATCTGTTTTCAGAAACTTTAACATTTTTACATTTAAATATCTAAAAATTACAAACCTTTGGCTTCAACACTGACTGGTAGGTCTGCAATACTCAAGACAACTACACAGCAGCCCATCTCCTCCTTGAAAGAATCTGTACTGACAGGGAGGACACCAGTGAAGAAGTAGGGCAGACCAACTACTAATACATAGCTTGCCCAGGTCTTTATGTATTCAAGATAGTGGCACCTGCTGGATATTTGTGACACTTAAAGTACTATTAAGTAATATTGGGCTGCTGTAAATAATACCAAGATGTATAACCCTTCACAGAATAAAGGATTTAGGGCAAATAGGTGATTGCTCTGAGTCCCAATCTCAGCACCCTACAGCAATCAGCTGACTTTACTACAGAAGCCACAACCAGTTACACATTCCCCTTGCATGGAAATGTAATATTACAGGACTGCCATTCACATGAATGACCATTCTGAAATACCAGGAAGGCAGACCTCTCTTAGCACCATCCCTTTAAGATAAAAAATACATGGAATCATGTATATATATTTAATTTTCACAGCATCTTGTGTGTCCACCCTTTGCCTTTGTTACAGCTTCCATGCCTTCCAGGATACTTACTTTTAAGTTCAGACTTTGTTCAAAGACGTCAGCTAGGATATATTTCTATAGTCTTTGCAAACACCTTCACATTTCAGTCTGAAAAGTTAGATATATTTCTGCTGTTCACAATCCAGGTAATCACATGCACATTTAATGATGCTGAGGTCTGGCTGAGCTCTGAGAAGGGCAGGATTTTTTTTTCATAAGTCTATATTGATCTTCATAGCTTCATTATCTTGCTGCAGAATGAGCTTTTCTTATTCATTTCCCATAGTGCTGCAGAGTATTTACATTTTTTCCTATATATCAGCATTCATAATGAAATTAATCAAAAACAAATCACCAACTCCAGGTGTTGAATACAGCCCCATAATTGTAGTGATCCTCCACAATACATGAATGATGGTTGTAGACAAGCTTCAACAAGTCTTCTATTGCTCCTTTGGCTTTACATACTGTCTTCTAAAGATCTAACACTTAGACTTATCAGCCTATAAAATCTAATCCACACCTTAGATCCCCAGTTTATGTGTTCTGCAAATTAATTCATGTTAGATTGATATGAAAAAGTTTAGGCAGCTAAGGTGTTTAAGATACTTATAAATGTCAGTTTCTCTTTAAAGGTGTCTTCACACATAGTGGAATTGACACGGGTTTTCTGCAGAAGAAAATCTGCAACAGATTCCGTTGGTGTGGAGTTGTTTTATTATTGAGATTATTTTATTACAAATATGGCAAAAGTTTTTTTTTACTTTTATTACTTTTTATTTTTTAAAAAATTAGTAAAAAAGTTTTACATTTATTGCAAATGTTTGTTGCATAGTTTGCTCACGGATTCACAGTAGACGTCAGATCAGCAGAAGAAAACGCGGCATAAATTATGCTGCAGATTTCGGTGTGGATAAGCAACCAAAAATGCAACATGTGAACGCACCCCAAGGCTGGGCATATATGTTAGGGCTACTTATGTCTTTTGCTGTATTTTACTTTTTTTTTTAAATCAATTTAAAAACGCTGTGGTTTTGCCATGATTTTGGAAAACTGCAGCAAAAAAAAAGAATTGTGGCTGCAATGTGAGAACCTACAATACTATCCCTAAATAACAAGGTCTCTTATTTGCTGCAATAAAAATCCCTACTAATCCTTATGTTGTCCTATGCAGATATAGCTGTGAAAAAGCTACTTACCTATCAAATGCGTATACAGATACCAATGCAACACACATATAGACCATATGAGATACATCTCGGCGATCCCTCATAGGTGCTTATAAACAGCCATTACCATAAATTGCATCAATTCAAAGGGCCCGACATATTTTCCCACAAGAGTTTGTCTGGGGACAATTTATATTGATATTCTAAACATCGCCGAATAAAGGAAATTCCTGATCTATAAAACTTTGGAGAAGGTAGCTCCAGCAACACACAGTGTATTAACCAAACGTATAGTGCCTCTCTTCTATCATGCATAAGACCCCTCAGTAACTGCCAACAGTAATTATTCACATGACTATTGCAACGTGTGACAAGCGGGAAGAGGCCTGCACTCTCTGAGCAGTTTCTAGTATGTGGCTGAGGAGCCATGTCACGTTGGCAATGAGTGCAGCACCCTCTTTGTAATCTCGTACACCGTTGAAGGTATACAACAGGATCTGGATGACTAATGGAATTCAGTGATCGTGACACCAGTGCCTGGATTAAAAGCGCTTGGTAGCAACTTATGTGTATGTAGGCAAACGAACAAGCATATGTATGTAAACAACAGGCTCACCATTTACTTTCAGGCCTTAATATTAAGCACTAGAAATTACATATATACAGTTTAACACTTCATAAACTGATAAACTTTGAGGAGGCAGTATCTGAGCTAAGTGAGAGCTATAAAGAGAGAACGGACGAGAAAATACCCCTTTCTTCTGACTAACAGTAAATTGCCCACCATGAAACACTGTGCTCAAGTTTTGTCGTGTGCTCACTAGAGATGAGCGAACGTGTTCGGCTCCGCCCCTTTTCGCCCGGACACCGAACTTCGCGAGGAATTCCGTGTTCGGGCGAAAAAAGTTCGGGGGTCGCCGTGGCAGCGCGGGGGGTTGCGGCGGGGAGTGGGGGGGAGAGGGAGAGAGAGAGGGCTCCCCCCTGTTCCCCGCTGCTGCCGCCCGCGCCGCCGCGCCTCTCCCCGCCCCCCGGCGCCCCCCGAATACTTACGCGCGAACACGGAAGTCCTCGGAAAAGCCGGTGTTCGGGTGCGTAAGTGTTCGTTAAGAACACGTTCGCTCATCTCTAGTGCTCACGAAATTCCTATGAAGATTCTCTACTGCTTGTCTGAAGCTTTGTGTCTGTGTTGCTGTCTGCTAGAAAGCAGAGCTGGCTTGAATGGACATCAGATTTGGGAAAAGAAACAGTGTCTCTCAGCATCTGAGTCATTTATGAGCTGCTGCACACAGGATTTCTTGAAAGTTTACATAACACGTCTCTAATTACAGCAGGACAGAGGAGAAGGAGAAGCTGGGTCTTCACATGGCTGTCAGCTTCCTCCGTGCCCATCTCGGCTCCTCTCGAACCCCTCCAACTGACCTCTTCACTGTCTCATTCCATACTCCCCCTTGACTTCCATCTTCTAACCCTGTTTTGTCATAAACAACTGTGAAGTGAGCCGGAAGAAGCCCCTTTTTCCTCACTCCGGGGACTTTTCACAGCTCAGCCTCAACTAACTGATTTATGATGGTGCCTAAACAATCTTAACTCCTTAGTTTCCTGACTCCATCTTCTTATTAAATGAAGTCCAGCATAACTACCCTTTGTTAAATGAACTGGTAGTTAGAACAGTTGCCTTTAACTTGCCGGTAAAGTACTTCTATTCTGTAGTGCCAGTCCAGGTAACTACACTATCACTCAGATTGGAAGTGCTTAGCTCAAGGTGGATCTTCCATAACTCAAGAGGTACTTTGACTGTCAACCTACGATTCTTCAAGAGACTGTCTATGCCAGTTTAGTGGTACATAAAAGTTACAAAAATTGTGCAAAAAATGTGTGACTTTTCTCATCAATTTTGAAAACTGGCATGAAAAGAGGGCATGACTTAGCAGGAGGTGTCATGGTCTACCATAGACCCTTCAGATTTATTATAATTTACACCAGAAACTGGTGTAAATGGTAGCAGAAATCTATGCCAGCTCACTGATTACTTAGTGAAGCTAGACAGACGGCTTAGGTTCCTTCTGCTATCTCCTCTCCTCAATGTTCTTATCCACTAGTTTATGACCACAGCAAACTATCTTTGTTGTGGTCATAAATTAGCTGATAAAGACAGGAGAAGAGATTTAAGAGCTAAAAACTAAAGTATCGGAATGATTTACACAGAAATTGTCCAGATGATCATTCAAATGAACTAAACTGAATGATAATCGTTCAGTTTAAATAAGAATCACACGCTTCTTGTTGGTAGTTCAGTTTCAGCCAGCACAAAATTCATTGCTGGCTCGTGCACTTATCATGTAGTTTAAACACTGATCATACAGTATTTCACATAAGAATGTGAAACACTGCATGATAAGTGAACGAGAAATGCACAATTCCTGTTGAGAATCGTACAGTCTAAACACGCTGCCCGAGCGCAAACAAACTGCTAATGATGTCACCAGCTCGTTCCATAAAGCAAACAAGAATCATGAGAATCTCAGCCTGTTTAAAGGGACAGATCTCTTATTGAGACTTGGATGGCAATGTCTATACACAGTGATATGTAGAATCTGTAGAAGACGGTGCAATTTTTTTAATTTAAACCTATTGTAAAAATACATGCAATTAGGTAGGAAAAATAAAACTACTTGTGCCCAAAGGTGTCCAGTGACTTTAACCCCTTAGCACCATAGGACGTATATTTACGTCGTGGGTGCGCAGGGTTTGTATGGAGTGGGATCAGGAGTTGAGCCTGTTCCATTCTCCGCTGATATAAGCTGTCTTTCACAGCTAAAACTCAATTGCACACTGATCATGGCCATTAAACCTTTAAATGCATTGATCGAGGTAAAACTGAGCAAACGATCTGCAGACTTTGCACAGGCTGTTTTCTTAAATTTCTTCATTTTCATTTAGAAGATGTGTATACGAGGGGTGACTGAAAAGTTCTCGGCCCACCCATGAAATACTTGTCGTAGCTGAATGTCAGTTTAGCAACTAATAGTACATTCCTTTGCTAGGTTACGTACCAAATGTTTCATTAATATCTTTTTTTTTTTTGTTTCAGATATTGGAGTTTGAAGTGTCCAAGGTGTACACATCCTGAAAAATGGAAAAAGAGAGCAAGCGTGCGGTCATCCAATACCTGCTGAAAAAGGACATGAGTGCACAGGAGATCCATAGTGACAAGATGGAAACATTAGAGGAGGATTCCCCTTCCTATTCCGCTGGGAAAAAGTGGGTGGTGGAATTCAAGCGGGGCAACACCTCTGTCCAGGGTGCACCTCACAGTGGAAGACCGGTAATGGCCAGTACGGAGGAAAACATCACTGGCAGATCCTGTGACTTTTTTCAAACGTTTTGTGACAATGGATGAAGCATGGGTTCACCAATTTCAACCTAAAACCAAGGTTCAATTGAAACAGTGGAAACACCGCTGCTCACCCACCCCCAAGAAGTTCATGTCAGTCCCATTAGCTGGCAAGGTGATGGTCTCTGTTTTTTGGAATTCGAGAGGTGTTATTCTGGCTGAATACCTCAAAAAAGGTGAAACAGTAAACGTAGCTTATTATGCTGCTCAACTAATGCGTCTGAGGGAGGTCATCAAAGTGAAACACGTCGGGTTGTTGACAAAAAGAGTGCACTTTCATTAGGACAATGCACGCGCGCACACATCCACCATTGTGATGTCTGCTATCGAGTCCTGTGGCATCAAGCTGCTTATTCACCTGACTTGGCCCCCTCTGACTTATCTTTTCCCTAAGCTCAAGAAACATCTAGCTGGAACCCATTTTCGATCAGATGATGACGTCATCAGCTGCGGTGGAGGACTATTTGCCAAGCAGGAAGAAACATTCTACAAGGAGGGTATAATGGGCCTGCAGCACCGGTGGCAAAAGTGTGTGGCCCTAAAAGGGGACTACGTTGAAAAGTAGCCATAAACTTTTGGACTATTGACAACCTTTATTGGGTGGGCCGAGAACGTTTCAGTCACCCCTCGTATACCAAATAAGTATAGTTCAGACTATATTTTACAGTATGTATGTTACGTCTGATATTACTCCTCTGCAAATCTCACCATTCTAGAGTATTCCCATATACTGTATAAACACATAGAGGCACTTCTGTTATAGAAAGGCAAATACAGTTTTTACCCCATAAGGACACTATCCTAAAGACAGAAGGGGAATATTAGCTGCCTATATTGTAGTTGAATGCCATGTGGACAAGCCAGATTCATGTATTAACAATTATTAACAATTAACATTATTTGCATCTAGTGCGCTCAGCCTGCTCCTCATGTATGGTAGTTAGTCTTCGCATCGAGTAAAATACCAGATGCTAGAATGACTGAATATTATTTTCCTAGGGACTTATAAATGTGGTGCCATCATGCATTCATTTAATCAACACACAAACAATTTACACCAAAGGTTTAATGTGTCATATTAATTCTACATAATTGATTACCATTATAAAAAAATAGAAGTGAGTGATCGAGAAGGACCTTAAAACATATTCACGCTGCTCAGAACAATGGCTTCAGATTCCGTAAGACTCTTCTGAATTTGCCAATCAGAGACTTAGCACATATTGATTCAAATTAAGAACATCTGATGAACAAAGAGCATAAAAATCCCACGACATTCCTTATGGGAAACACATGGGGTGACTGTTGACAACGAGTATTTGCTATCCTTATTTGAACACAACCCTGTAAGCACGCAAAAACAGCAATATCTTATGTTTTAACTAATGTTTGTGCAGCCATGTCCACATGTTTATGAGCTAAAGCCAAAAGCAGTAGAATATCCCCCTTTTCAATGTGGGTCCTATGCTGCAGATGTAGAACACTCAAAAGTGTGCAGATACTCAGTGCAATAAACTTCAAGCTGTTTGAAAAGTTTTCATTCAGGGGCAAACTTCTTTAATAAGTGGATCTCAGTGTTTTAGTCTATTGCTGGATACCCTTGTATCTCTTAAAAGATCAACAATGGGGGTGTCACCGTGTCTCAATATCAACAGCGCTGTGCCTCTGCAGAGGGATTTGTATGAATAGTATTAATGGGCCATAAGTTCACCTGCATTTGAGTATAGATGAAATGTGTGTGTGGTTGCAGAGGGCATCACTACGAGTGTTGCTCATCTTGATTGGCCAAATGGTAAAATTGCTGCTGGTGGGAAAGGTTGTATACCAGCAGAAAAGTTAAATGGGATTGTATTGGAGGGACCAGAGAAAAAAAAACTACAACATGTTTATACGCCTATAGAAATCCTGGTCTATACATTGGGAGAGGGTATATTTCTGCTGCTATCAACACATATAGCAGCAAAGTAGACAGACAAACAATGCTTGACTTCAGCAAAGCATTTGACAAAGAATCTCATACCATACTGAAAAAATGACCATATATGGGATTGACAAGGCAACTGTTAGGTGGATTCACAACTGGCTGAGTGATTGTACTCAAAGGTCATAAATGGCTGCATTCATTTGAAAGAATAGCAAAACTGGGGTACCACAAGGCTTGGTACTGGACCAAGTGGTGTTCAACATTTTTAAAAATGAATGAGATGAAAACCAATGTCCATATTGCGGCCCAGTTCTCCCTCGGTAGAGGCACACGACAGGGTTGCCCCCTGTCCCCTGCCCTGTTTGCCCTTGCTATAGAGCCACTTGCAATCCGGCTCCGGACATCGCCGGTAATAAAAGGATTTAAACTTCACAACTATGAAGAGCGCATAGCACTATACGCTGATGACACCCTCCTCTTCCTCCAGGATCCGGAGTCCTCGCTTGACTCTGCACTCACCATTTTTGACACATTTGGCCTGCATTCTGGTATTCGGGTCAATTGGGACAAAACCCATTTAATTGCGATAGTCGCTGCAGCGGCTGAGCTCCCTTTGCCCACTCCACTGAGCTGGACAACCCAGACAACCTACTTGGGTATAAGTGTCGGTGAGGGCCTCTGCCTTCTTTGACCTTAATTTAGCTCCCCTCCTGAAATGGGCTGAGGAAATGGCGACACGATGGGCCTCTCTCCCGCTCACTTTGGTGGGCAGGGTCAATTTGATAAAGATGAAGCTGCTACCAAAATTTTTATACGTACTACATAACTCCCCTGTCCTGGTCCCAATCAGATTCTTTGCTACGCTTCGTGGGACTGTACTGCGTATGCTGTGGAGAGGCTCCACCCCCAGGATTAAATTGGAGACCCTGTGCCTCCCGGTGAGCTGGGGAGGATTAGCCTTACCCCATTTTTACTATTACTACCTGGCCAGCCAGCTGGTGTATGCTGGGTGGTGGCTGACCTCATCGGATTACAATCCGGTGGTTGGACTGGAGCGCAGGGTGGCGGACCCCACCCTGGGATTGAGGGGTCTGCTGATGCGCGGCCACTCCTCTTCTAGTGCCCCCTTACCTGCCCCCATGCTGGTAACACTTAAAATATGGCACAAGGCATTGCGGCTGACCCCTGTAGTGGAAGTTACATGGTCCCCACATACTCCTTTGTGGGATAATCCACACTTGCCGCACCTGCAGCGCTTTACAGAGTCTGCATTCTGGAGAGCTCATGGTATTAATCTACTATCTAACATAGGCACTGAGGGCATCTTCTGCACCTTCCTTCAACTGCAGATAGTCTACAACCTGCCTGAACACTCCTATTTCAGATACTACCAGCTACGACATGTGATCAGGGCTCAGTTTCAGGGCCTGTCCATACCGCTGTCCCTGATTCGGTTGGAGGGTTTGGCACAGATGTGCAACATAGTAAGACCATTGTCCAGTTTCTATGCCCACTTAGTGCAGTGTCTTGCCCCATTGAGAGAGAGAGCCACCCAAAAATGGATCATTGACATTCCTGATCTGTTGGAGGGAGAGGGTGAAGACATATTGACGAGCTCTGGTCCTCCCTTGATTAGTGCTAGAGATAGGCTCATCCAGGTAAGGTTCCTACACCGGATATACTACACCCCATCTAGGCTACATGTAATGGGTCTACTCCCCTCGGTGACCTGCCCCCGATGTTTAATTGCCGATGGGACCATCATACACATGTTTTGGGACTGCGGTGTCATGCGAGACTACTGGGGGGACGTCCTCATATTTATGGAGTCTCGCCTGGGGGCCCCGAGGATCATGCACCCTGGGGTATGCCTCTTTGGGCTTGTTGGAGACCTAACAGTGGCAGCGGCAACCCGCAGCTTATATAAACTACTATTTTTCTATGCTAAAAAGGTGATTTTGTTGAATTGGAAACACCCTGGTAGGCCGACCAGAAACGCATGGATCCAGGTGGTGAACTCTGTGCTTCCAATGTACAAACTGACTTATATGGCTAGAGGATGTCCTGAGAAGTTTGATAAAATTTGGGGGGGGGGGGGCTGGGTAAACTGTCCTGCAACTGCAGCAGAGATGCCTATCTAGAAACTAGGAAGGGATAAAATAAGGTACACCCGCTTGAACCGATCTACTGCTTAGGCTAATCCTTTTTTTTTTTCTTTAAGAGTCGCGCAGGTTTGTTGTTTAAGGGATTAAGGGGGAGGGTTAAAATTCTTTCGGGGGGGGGGTGTTTTCTCTAATGTTTCTTATATCCCTTTGTTTATTTTGACCTGGGGGGGGGTCCTCCCGTTCTCTTTTTCTTCTCTTTCTTTCTCTCCTGGTATTTTGGGACTCTGAGGCTTGGAGCCCTAACCTGGTTTGGGTTTGTTTTATTATGAGCAGTTGATAAATAAATGCGAAAATGAACAGCCAAATACTATGTTTTATGAGAAATGCACACAAATATGCGAGACACTCAGTGTTTTTACTTTTGTCTTTTTCTCTCAATTTTCATATACTGTAATGTATCAACAAGATGTGCATTCTTGAGGGCGGAGCCTAGCTTGCCGAGAGAGTGGTCGCATGGCATCAGTGCTCCTGCAGTGAGAGACGAATTATCTCCCCTGCGGGCTCCTCTGGGCCATCTTCATCCCGCTCAACATCAGCCTATGCTGCCTCGCAAGCTAGAGCTTAACAGGGAGAAGCTCCGGACGAATTACACCAAGTCGCGGAGCAGGGCCTACCTCCTGCGCTGAAGCCGGGCCCTGGAGTAGATTGCCGGCGCGGACCGGAAGTGGAGCGCTTCCTTCATCATCGCCCATGAGAGCATCCCGGCCCTGTACAACAGCGCGGGCTGGAATAAGGTTAGAGGGGGAGAGGAAGCCCGAACGGGACGCCATCTGAACGGCACTGCCTCCGAGCGCTCCGGTCAGAGAGTCGGCGCGCGCTTCTCGGCAGGGAGCGGACCGGAAGTTCGGCTACCCGGCGCCATCTTTGATCAAGCCTCCCCAGAGCTTAAGCTCCCGGTGCCCTTGCAGCGCAGGTCTGTGCGGGGAGAGCGCAGGACGCCACCCGAGGGGCCCAACTGACAGCTCCAACACCACCGGGGCATCCCGCACTGCAGCGGCCCCCCCCCCCTCCCCCACCGGAGGACAATCTATAACCTCAAGTAGAGAGGGCCTGAATATTAAGCACCCCGGCGCCTGGAAAGTCGAGAGGAGGATCCCTCCCCCCCTCCTCTATCTGCGGGGCCCTTCACCTGAGGTGAGAAGTATACACGAACAGTAATCGCTTATAAACCGGTTCAGACCCGGAGTGCAGTACACAGTGCCCTCGGGGAGGTAGGCCCCCCTCCCCCCCCCCTTTTTCATCAGAATATAACCTTTCATACATTCATCTAAAAGCCACCAGATTGGGGACAAGCCGAGACTCTCTACCTGGTATTAACCGGCCAGAAGACACAAGCTGCATCACACACTGCGGGCCTCCCCCCCCTCCTTCCCCCGCGTACAATTTTAGACGGGGGCTCCAGAAGAGCTCATAAGGGCCCAGAAGGAAAGTCCTAACAGGGACTCATTACAAGAAAACCACAAGCAGCATCACACACTGCGGGCCTCCCGCCCCTCCCTCCCCCGCGTACAATTTTAGACGGGGGCTCCAGAAGAGCTCATAAGGGCCCAGAAGGAAAGTCCTGACAGGGACTCATCACAAGAAAACCACGCAGGGGCTAACTCTGTCAAGTGCGCCCACACTTTCTCGCATATGCACTCTGCAGCGCACTATTCTCGTCCTTAAGCAGCAAAATAACCGGTTACATTCTCTCTCCTAGAAACACCCACGGTTTCTCACAGTTTACCCAGGGGGTGAAGCTCCCTACAGGAGAAACGATGTGCTAAAAGATAGTACCGTCGCGGCGGCACCTATCGGGACCTCTAATAGCAATCTTGATATCAAAATGGGGAAGACAAGTAAAGAAAAAAGCAGTGACCCTCAAGGTACCCCCCGTTCAAACAAGGGACAAGTCGATATGCAACGTTATCTGAAGGAGCGTAGCACAAGGTCTCTGCACGACATAGTTAAGTTAACACCCTCTCAAGTACCCAGCAGAGCAGCCAGCACGGATAGAGAAGACGGGGGGGACTCAGAGGGGGAAGAAGGCGAGGGTATCTCAAAGACCTTTATGAGGGACCTCATGACCTCTACTATGAAGCCTGTTCTTATGGAGTTAGGAGAAATTAAAGAAGAGATGAGGCAGCTAGGTAGAAGAGTAGATGACCTAGAGTCCTCTTCTGCCACCATCACAGCACATGCTCTCGACATGGAGAAAGTCCTAGCTGAGCATCATGCCCACCTCAACAAAGCCCTTATTATGCAGGAGGATATCGAAAATAGAAACAGACGTAATAATATACGCATAAAGGGCCTCCCAGAATCCTGGGCCGCGGAGGCGCTCCCCAAAATCGCCGGGGAGATCTTCTCCCTGATCCTAGGTGCCGATAGAGCAGACGGCATCTCCATAGAACGCATCCACAGAGCCCTGAGGCCTCCGCCTTCGCCTTCTGAACCCCCAAGAGACATTGTTTGTAAGCTGTTGAACTTCCCAGATGCGATAGCAATCCTGAGAGCAGCAAGGAACCACAAAGACCTCTCCTATGCAGACTCCCCAATTCAACTATTTCAGGACTTGGCACCATCCACTCTTGCAAAACGCCGCCTGCTACGCCCCCTACTGGATGCTTTAAGGGCAAATAATATCAAATATGCGTGGCTTTTTCCATTCGGCATCGGTATCACCCACAAGGGGCGTAAGCTAAACATCCGCTCTCCAGAGGACCTACAGAGCTGCTGGCAGATCCTCGAAATGGAGCCTATAAACCTACCTTGCTGGCTGCCGATCCCCGATCTTCCCAGCCTGCCTCGCCTGGACCCCCCGGATAAGTGGCAACCGGTTGCAAACACAAAATCCCCAAGGGCAAAAAAGAAAAAGGCCCGAGAGGAAGCCTCAGGAGACTGCACCTGAATTAGGACTCTGCTCCATTGGATTTACGTTTTTATACCTGGTGGACAACAACCCACTTAAGTTCAGGGGCTCTGTGATTTGACCACGTCGTACCACCTTAACACTCGGCGAGCATACAACTGAGTGGAGGGGACAGATATTGTACCTGTCACCCCTATGTGGTCCATCACAGAGCCAATATCTGTACCGTATAAGCGACGGGGTCCTGTTGGACATCCTGTCGCCCGTTATTAGTTTTTCTTCTGGTTACAGGTCATAAGTTCCCTAGTGTCCTATTTCAACTGTATTTTTGCTTATATGTTCTCACTGTCTACATACCCCACTTCTTAGGTCCCGAGGGGCAACCCGCCGAGCCGGTTCATCTCAAGCCCTACGGCTGACTGTCTTGGTGCGGTGCTTGCTTCTCTTCGTTCACAAATTCTCTTCTAGGAAAGAGTTGCCCGGATTCTAATCATTGTTATTAATAACTTAGAAGACCCGCTACAACCTTTTATACATTATTGTCCTCACTCTTTTAGGAGCGTTCAGTTGTGTACCCCCACCCTCTCGTTTGTACCCAGCTATCCTCGCCCTCCTCTCCTGGTGTTCTTTCCAACCACCTAACACCCACCTTACACCCACCCCCCCCTCTCAACAACTAACTAAGGCACACTCTACTACGGTGGACCTGAGCTCTAGTCCTGATTTATTGTAACTCTACTCTTATATTCTAGCAGAAGGTCCCGACTGGGATTCTCTCCCTGGTGAAGCCTAACCACCCTCCGCACGATGGATGATCTACGAGTTACTTCCTTCAATGTGAAGGGCCTTAATTCTCCGATGAAGAGGCATAACATCTCTCTGTTGGCCAAGAGGTATGGCACAAAAATTCTCCTTTTGCAGGAAACGCATTTCAAAAAGACGAAGTGTCTCTCCCTGCCGGGCAGACACTTTGAGCAGAGCTTTCATTGCGCTCACCCATCCTCGTCCTCCAAGGGGGTGTCAACATATTTCCACAAGTCCCTCAACTTCTCCTGCACCTCCGAATATAGAGACGGAGAGGGCAGAGTCCTCTTCTTGAAGGGGCTAGTCAACAATACAAAAATGACCATAGCTAATCTTTATGCCCCAAACGCGGACCAAATCCCTTGGCTAGTCAAACAACTGGCAACTTTGAGTCACTTCATGGAAGGCCACCTGATCCTGGGAGGGGACATGAATGTAGCACTCAACCCTCTGATCGACTCCTCAACGGGTAGATCGCATATCTCTCAACTAAAACTCAGGAGGCTCGCGCGTGTGCTCCAGGACCTTAACTTGGTGGACGGGTGGCGTACCCTGAATCCCTCTACGAAGGATTATACCTTCTATTCTCACGTCCACAAATCATATCAGAGGCTGGACTACGTTTTTGTCTCCTCCGACCTCATGACCTCCGTGGTAGGAGCTAAGATAGATATTATCACTATCTCCGATCACGCCCCGACCCACATTGATTTGCGCCTATCGCATCCCAAACCCAGAGAGTGGAGATGGCGCCTGAACGCCTCACTACTAGACCCGATTGAAGAACGAGAACGCCTCTCTAAACTTATTGAAGAGTATTTTGTCTTGAACGGGGAGGATGGCCCGGGGGTCCCGGTAGTTTGGGAGGCCCACAAGGCCTTCACAAGAGGTCTTTTGATAGCGTTAGGCTCCAAAACAAAAAAACTTCAACAAAAAACTATAGACGCCAAACTAAATAGAATCTCGACATTAGAACTGCAGGCTAAATTATCCCAAACTAAGATTATAATGGATGAACTGACCAATCTGAGGAGGGAGCTTAAACAAATTCTGGAGTCGAAATTCATTAGGAAACAACTTTACTTCAAACACACAGTATATGCTCAAGGCAATAAAGGGAGTAAACTTATGACTGCCCTAATAAAGAAAGCACGCGCAAAAAACTTCATCAAATCCATTAAGTCTCACACAGGCTCGCTGGTGACCTCCTCGGAAGAAATCGCCGACGCGTTCCAAAGATACTACTCCCGTCTGTATGACATTAAACATGATACCCCCCACCCTGAGGGATTAGATATAAAAAAGTTGACTGAATCCGCCCTCCGCAGCGCGCAACTTCCGAAACTAAACGACACACAAGTAGCCTCGCTACTGACACCTGTAACACAACCAGAAGTAGAACAGCTTCTTGCCTCTAGCCCTCAAAATAAGAGCCCGGGTCCGGATGGCCTGAACCTCCCATACTATAAAGCCTTTGGCTCTGTCCTGACCCCCAGACTTACTGAACTCTTCAACGCTTTATTAAATGGGGCTACTCTGCCCAAGCAAGCGGCTGAAGCACACATTACCTTAATCCACAAACAGGATAAGGACCCGGAGATGTGTGGTAACTATCGCCCAATCTCTTTGATTAACTTCGATATTAAACTATGGGCGAAACTCCTCGCAAAGAGAATGGATAGTTTGGTTCCCCTCCTGGTCAATGAGGAGCAGGCGGGCTTTGTGCGTGGGAGGGAGGGCAGAGACAATTGCCGCAGGTTACTCCATGCGATACGCCTAGCCCAAAAGCACCACATCCCATTGGTTCTGGTGGGAACAGACGCCGAAAAGGCGTTCGATCGCGTCGACTGGGCTTATATGAAGGAGGTCCTGGACCGCTTCAATTTCCCCCCGGCCTTTGTCTCTGCTGTTTTCTCTTTGTACGCAGCCCCCCACGCCAGACTCAAAATTAATGAAATTCTATCCGCTCCCATCGACATTAAGAACGGAACCCGCCAGGGCTGCCCCCTATCTCCCACGTTATTCGTCCTAGCCCTAGAACCCCTCCTCCAATTAGTTCGACACGACCAGGTCATCACAGGAATCTCATGGGAACACCATACCCTCTATACTACCGCCTTTGCAGACGATATAGTTTTTTTGGTGTCAAACCCAGAAGAGGGCCTCCCCAGGTTGATTGATCTGCTCAACAGCTTCGGTTTAATTTCTAACTTTAAAATCAACTACGGGAAGTCTACGGTCCTTAATGTGTCTACCCCGAGGAACCAAATTAGAAAATTAAAAGAAAACTCACCCTTCACATGGGCGAACTCCTCAATAGACTTTCTGGGGGTTAAGATCACTGGGGACCTCAATAAGCTATACGCTGCTAACTTCCCTCCTTTACTAGATCAGATTAAAAACCTTCTGAAGCTATATGATATCCCCCGCATCTCGTGGTTTGGAAGAAAGAACATCCTAAAAACTTACATTTTACCCATAATCACCTATAAAATAAGGATGCTCCCTATCCTCCTACCGGTGAGTTTCTTTATAGCGCTTCGTAGGGCGTTTTCCGGGTATGTTTGGAGACAGAGGAGACCGAGGTTAGCCCATGGCTTGATGACGAGGGGGAGGATGGAGGGCGGCATTGGCCTTCCGGACGTCCGGGATTTCTACAGGGCATCACTTGTGGGCTACTGGATGGATCTGGTCCACCCAATAAAGGACCAGCTCTTCGTCTCGCTGGCTAAATACGCAAGTGGCGATGCATTTATAGAGGATCTCTGGACTCCTTCAAAAACTAGGTGCAGAGCCAAAAACTTCAACCCCCTGATTAAGGGTCCTTGCGAGACTTGGGCTGATCTGAAGGATGGGCTGATTCCTGAGCCGCCCACACTTGCCCCACTTAGCCTCCTCCCGAGGCTCCTAGACATACCTCTTGACTCAGCTACCAGAGCAATGTGGGATAGGTTCAATTCGCTTAACATAAGTGACCTGCAAGTGTTAGCGCACTTAAGTCCCGCTGAAGCACTTAAAACCTTAGTCCCACAACATAAATTCTCCTTCCTGCAATTGGCCTCGGTCGAGAGGATGTTTGGAGAATTCTTCAAAAAATTCCCATCTACTAGGCCCCAGACGCTTTTCGAAAAAGCGCTGACGGAACAAAACCCAAAACGGAGGAAATTATCGCTGATCCGTAAACAATTTATCATCAAACCGTACCCATCCAAACCCGCTTTCCTACTTTCGTGGGAAAAGGAGTTGGGCATTACTCTGTCATCAAGCGACACACACTTAATTCTAAACTCATCCTTCGGCCTCTCTCAGTGTGTTCTCGCCCAAGAATGCCATTACAAACTCCTCGTTAGATGGTATAAAACACCTCAATGGCTCTACGCGTACAAACTGGCGCCACACGAGAGATGCTGGAGATGTGATGGGGACCCAGGTTCCTATCTCCATATTTGGTGGGATTGCTCGGTGTTGGCACCCTTTTGGAGGGAGGTGGAGGAGATTATGAGGAAAATCGCCCCTGCTCTCATCTTAACTCCGGAGATAATCTTCCTATGGAAGCCGTCTCCAGCGTTTCACCCAAGGAAGAACAAACTCTTGGCCTTCATGATAGATGCGGCTAAAGCTTTAATTCCCACCCTGTGGCTCCAAAAAATAGCGCCCTCAGTTTCTCAGTGGTTGGCGAGAGTGGACGATATTTGCAACATAGAGGAACTCTCTAGCTGGTCTGGAGGCACCAGGGAGGAGTACTTTCAGGTATGGGGGCCATGGAGAGAATTGAGGCGCACTCCATACTAGAGCGGAATCTGGTTAACTGACAGGTTGACAAAGCTCGGCACACATCTGACCAAAAGAGTGCCTTTTCATCCCTGACCCATCTCTCCCCCTCCACCTCCCAACCCCCTCCCCCCCCCCCCCATTCCCACTGGTAGTCACCCCTTGTCCTCACCCAGGACACCACCGATACCACGAAATAGTTCTCACCTTTCCTTATGTTCCCGTTGATTATGTCTGTCTCTATTTGTTTTTATCTTTGACTGGAGGGTTGATAAACAAGAGGATAGCAGTTCTAGGTTTCTGGTGCACAAAGTTAGCTGATGCAGGGTGATTCTCATGAAGAGAAATCCTCTACCACCCACTTTAAGAACACTGCGCAGTCATGGATATTATGTTGATTTTCCTTGTATACCCTGTATGTCTCCATTTACTGGATTCAAATTTTGTTATATCTGTATTAAAATTAAAATTTCAATAAAACTGGATTTAAAAAAAAAAAAAAAGATGTGCATTCTTTTTGGTGTCCGCTGTTTTTGTATATGTATCTATTTTGGCTAAATAAACATTCCTTTAAAAAAAAAAAATGAATGAGATGAGGGAATTAAGGGGAAACTGATCAAAGTTGCCCACAACACAAAACTAACACTAGATAACTAACACTAGAGAAGTTAGAGGGTGGATGCAAAAAAATCAAGGCCAGCTAGAACAGTGGGCTGCAACAAATAGAAATGCAAATGCAAAGTCCTACATCTGGGCAAGAAAAATGAAAAAAGCACACACAGAATGGGAGGAATTGGGCTAAGTAGCAGCACATGTGAAAAAGACTTGGGTATACTAATAGATCACAGACTGAACATTAGTCAACAGTGTGATGTAGTAGCAAAAAAGGCAACCAATTATGGGATGTATTAAGTGAAGCATCGAGTCCAGATCACGAGAAGTAATTATCTTTACTCTTGGTCATACTGGAATACTGGGCACTCCAATTTAAAAAAGACAGACAAACTCAAATACGTTCAGAGAGGAGTTACCAGGATGGGGAGCGATCTGCCAATCATGTCCTATGAGGAATGGTTAAGGGATCTGGGAATTTTTAGCTTACAAAAAAGGCTGAGAGAAGACGTAATAGCTGTTTCTAAATATCTAAAGGGCTGTCACACTGCAGAGGGATCAGCCTTATTCTCATTTGCACAAGGTAAGAGTAGAATGAAACTGCAAAGGGAGGAGACACAGATTAGATATTAGAAAAAAAAATTTGACAGTGAGGGTGATCAGTGAGTGGAACAGGTTGCCATGGGAAGTGGTGAGTTCTCCTTCAATGGAAGTCTTCAAACAGGGACTGGGCAGACATCTGTCTGGGATGATTTAGTGAATGCTGCATTGAGCAGGGGGTTGGACTTGATGACCCTGAAGGTGCCTTCCAACTCTACCATTATATGAATATTGCAGTCTTCTGTGTGCAGCCTCAGATGTTGTTCAAAGTAACCAGTCTTGTGATTACGAGTTATTTGCAGGCCTTATACAACTAGCAGTGGGGTAAAGGGGAATTAAATTAATCTTCGCAAAACAGGGACAATTCACAATCTACATTCTATACTGTGTGGCCTTCTGTTCTCACATATTGTGCTGACTAGTGATTTCAGTCTATTTAGTTGGTGCTGGTTTTTGTTGAATATGAAACAAAAGGAATTCCAAATAGGGAAGCAGCAAATGCCCACAGTGCGTATCAGCAGCCTCAATCATTGGTTAAAGTCACAAGTCCAGACGCTATGATTTATTTACAGGCCTTATGCAGCTAGCAGTGGTTTTCTGCAAACTACAAAGTTAGCTGAAAGGTCACATAAAACTACACTAAAAAGAATTAAGCAAAAAATAGAATAAAATGGAAATAGGAAGAAAGCAAGGAACAGGGGACATGTCGGTGGTGGTAGTGGACGGGCCAAGTTGGCACTTCAAGCAGCTCTCACTGAGGCAACAGCTTATGTTCTGCAGCAGGCAATGCAAACCTCCTGCCATTCCTTAGAAGTAGTTCTGCCCATGTGTTACATCTGCAGCACACAGAACAGGTTATAGAGTGGGTGACACAATATGCCTCAAGTACCACCACCTCCTCTACCTCCCAGTCGGAAGTACACAGTAGTCAGTCTGCACCAGTTGCCTATGAGCATCCCTCCTGTGCTTCACCCTGAGCCAAACCTCCCACACAACCTGAAAGTTGTTTGATCATTCAGAGTAACAGATGTCAATAGGACAATTCAAACATTGAAGACCAAGACATTGAATGTGTAGTGTACAGAAGTTGAGTTGATGTGTGGAAGCTTTTGGTTGTTTCTGAATGGTCTAGGCAGTCTTGTGCTTCTGTGTATTGTCAATGTGTTCCATGTGAGTGAATAAGATGTGTATTGCATAGTTGTAGTATAGTGGCCCAGAGGGTCCTCCAGAACAGTCACACTAACATTTGGTCCTGTCACACCTGTCTATGCATTTCCCATAGGCATAGAAGGTGCCATGAGTCAGAGAAACCCTGTTTCTCCCCTTCCTAAGCTGAGAGCTTAGTGCTAGCAATAGCTGGTTGCCTATTGGCTATCTGTCACGCCTCTGCGGATTGGTGGGAAAGTCCAGAGGGGGAAACCACTTACCAGAGTCTCTATGCAGCGTGGGTGGCGTTGGAGAGAAAGTGCGTGAAGGAGGAGTCGGTGGTGGTGTTCGGAGGAGAGGAGAAGCAGCAGCATGTCTTGGTTGGAGGAAGGAGGTGTTAACAGTTCAACCATCTGTGCAGTGATTCAGCAGTCAAGCAAGGGTATCAAGATCCCTTTCCGCTCCCTTGTCTTTCCAGTAGCAAAGAGGAAAGAGTTGGAGGTCATCATCACACCCAACAGTGAGTCACACTACCCGGTGAATTCAAAGCCACGATCAGTTCAGCAGCCATTGCAACTCTCATTTCACTCCTTCCCACTACACTTCCAGTAAACCCTTCAGCTAGTAACAATTGGGGAGATCATTACTGAGTAACCTCTAGAATTAGAGAGAGAGCATTGAAGATAAGTGGAAATCAAAATGTAAATCTACTGTTTTTCATTGTGTCAATGCACGGCATTATTGTTGACCCTGCTGCACCCGTGTAACGCCGCAAGTTCATATGTTATTATAAATAAGCTTCAGTAAAACTAGTACTATTAGTATAAGGTTTTTTTCTACCGGCATATATAAAAGGCGCTCAAAGGGTTAACAATCAGGTATTCTTTGCTTTTAATTGATATGAATTTCTATTTAAACGGAAGTGTATGAAGTGTTTATTGAGGTAAACAAGAGCCCATGTGAGGGTTTGAAACGCGTACTCTGTGAACTCCTGTATTTTATGGCACGATAGCATAGTAAATCAAGACACTTTTTCTCAAGACAGCCAAGCATCCGATTTATTTTAAACCACTCATAGGTTAACCTATTTAATAGCCTGCTCTCGGCCACTTGGACGGGTCTCTGGTTACCCTCCAGGTGGGAGATGGTAGAGCCACCACGACAAGGCCTACATCTATACCCCGCTGTCTCCTAGGCTGGGGCCCACTCCTCGGATGCTGCAAATGCACTGATGCCCAAGCCTTTTTTTTCCTATGAAGAGGAAGATGAAGGTGGGTCAGTGCAGGTGGTCAGCCCTCCAGAGGCTATGTGTACTTAGGGGGATGTGGAAACAGAGGTGCCAGCTCCCAGTGCTCACTGTAATAGAGTCCACTCAGGAGGAGGAGGATGATGAAGAGGAGGTGGAAGATGATGAGGTGTTTGACCCAACATGGACGGACAGGGAGAGTCATCATAGCAGTTTGCAGAAGGAGGAGAAGAACATAGCATGGCAGCACCCTGCTAAGGGAGTAGGCTGTCACAGAAAAACAAGAGGGCCGTACCGTCACCATCAGCTACTACTAGTTGTAGCAGCACCAACATTGGGCCCACAGCTAGGTCTGCTCAAAGGACCTGTGCAGCCTAGGAATTCTTTGAAACCATAGCTGATGAGAGAGGAGTGGTCACCTGTCAGATTTGCGGCAAGCTCTTAAAACGCAGTAAGAACGTAAACAACCCCAATAGAACGTGTATGAACAGCCATATGAACCCTCACCCACTGCCTTGGAGAGCCCACCTGGGCCAGAAGACAAAGAATCAGCCTCCTCCTGTTCCCTCTACCTCTATCTACCTCCCTGTTCATGCAGCCTCTGAGCGCAGTGAAGTTTCTCTTGTGCAAATGACAACTGGGCTGCAGGGTTCAGAGCCAAGAGTGGGAAATGGAGAGAAGAATTTGACTCACCACCACCTTCACCGACATTGACATGTACCCCATATTCCAGAGTATCTCAGTTCAGCAGCCAGCCCTCCATTCCCCAGCTATGGAGCGTAAAAAAAAACCCACCCAAACATCCACGAGAACAAAGCCTGAATGCAAGCACTCTGCTGCTGCTTGCAATGGAAATGCCTTCAGGCTAGTAAACACAGATGCCTTCTGCCATGCTAACCCACAGTACCAGATGCCCAGCCACCAATTCTTTGCCCCAAAATGCATCCCTGCCCAGTACTGCCATGTGAGTGATAACGTGTCCCTGGCATTACAGAAAGCTGTAAGTGGTAGGATGTACCTGACCACAAACATATAGTCTAGCAAGGATGGCCAGGGGCATTACATATCCTATACAGCACACTGAGTCAATGTCTTGCAGGTGGGGCATGGAGCCAAAAGTGGTGGTCTATGTTTCATGGTACCCCAAAGACTTGCTGAACATTTATCCATGTCTGTCCCCTCCTCACCACCTCCTTCACCTCTTTGTACCACCTTTCAACAAGTTCCACATTGGCACAGATATCCACATGTGACAAAACAGCCTGTATACAGTACTGCACATGGTAAATGGCAAGGTGTTGTCCTAAAGGTCATGTATTGATGGCTGTTGAAGAGCCTTTGATGGATTTGCTGTCCCAGGCTAACCCTATGAAGCCAGGCAAGAGAAACTTCATATGGTCAGATTTGAACCTAGAATTCAAGCAATGCAAAGCAGCAGCACTAAGAGAACATAAAAACTCCATACAGGTGTTGTCCTTGGATATAGTTGAACCTAGGACTCTAGTGCTGCTGTATTTGCAATCCAGAGAATTAATTGATGGGTATTCAAAATGCACTGAGGTCCAGGAGCCAACAGAATACCAAGACGGAAAAGTAAAGTCACAGGAAAAAGGAGGGGGGGGGGGGTGTAGGTGAAACCTGCAGTCCAGTTCAGCTTTTTCTGAATAACATAGGTTGTCAGGTGACTGCACATATAAACATTTGTCAAACAGTAGAGATGCACAAATATACAAATATCGTAAACAGATAATATTATATCATAGCATAAGGCACCTGCCCATCAGATACTTTGCCAAGTGAAAACTTTCATACGAGTTGCTTACGAGTTATACTTTTGCTTGTCTTGCAATAATCCTCACTATTCATCATCAACTGCTATTTTAACTTGCTCCCCACTAATCAGAGTTGGTGGGATTTGTATTTTTAGAGGCATCTGTCTTCTCATGTTGTCCCTGTGGGAAATCTCGGCAGTTTTATCTCGGCAGAGGAATGTATTGTTAAATCTTCAATCCCACAGCTGTTCTCTCCAGAAACGACACAAGCAAGTCTTAAAATGTACCAAGCAAAACATGGATAGCAGAGTCCTAGCAAGAAGAATACTTTTAAAATAGGCAAAATTCCTTTCAGCATCATGAGAGCATGCAAAAGCGAATTACTGTTAGTTCAGTAATGCTGATAGCCGTTGAGAATACTTTCCACAAATGACTATCGTATAAATCACAGAATGTCTGCTTAGAGAAGTAGAATTGACCTTATTAGAATGTTTTAGAGAATGTAATCAATAATGTAATATAATCCGCGTTAACAAATGGGAAGTTGGGATCCACAGACCATTGATTTCAATGTGCAATGTGTGATGTTTTTATTGCTTCATATCCCCATGTGGCGGCCCTGGAGCAAACAGAGATCTTGAAGATAGTGAACAATTAAAACACATGAGACTGGAAAACCCCTGTAAGGAGCAATTCCACAAGGAATTCATTCTTTTAACTCATTTTTGCCTTTAAAATATACAAGGGAAAAGGCCATTAGATGTTTGAATTTGGTGCTCTGTCAAAGTGTATTACAAATAAAGAAGTAACATTTTCATAGTAAAGTGATTTAAACAATAGATGAGCAACATTATATGAAGTTGTAGTGGTAATGGGAGTGAAGAACATTTTGCAATGTAGTGGGACAGACCTCTACGCCATGGTTGACTGTGGAACTGTGCATGTTTGGGCCCCAAGGACCTATGAGAAGTGCATATTACTGAACAGCTTGGTTGTACCATTTCATATTTTTCAAGACTAAAATAGGTTTTGGACTAGAATAGTAATAAAGTAACTCCTCCTTGCAGGGGGTAGCTAAAGGCTCATGGGCCCGTGTGCAAAAGTTTATCTTTGGGCTCCCCTAATTTCTCTTAACCCCTTAACGCAGAGGAGTAACTTGGAGCTCTTGGGCCCAATGCAAAATCTGTAACAGGGCTCCCAACTATAATGCTTTATTCTTAGTACTGAGCTCCCTATATGGAGAAGAGAGGCCTTATGGGCTCCTGGGCCCGGGTGCAACTGCATCCCCTATAGTTACACCAGTGCCTCCTTGTCTTCTGACAAATAGGTCAAACCTCATCTTTTCTGCCTGCTCTCCAGTCCTCGACCCATCAAATTATTGGAAGTTTCCTCTAATTAATGATTTCTGTTCCAAAGTCTGTGTAACGTTTCTGTAAATATGTGCCGAGATGACCTACCATTAACTTTCACCTTCCTTTCATGTAGTTAATATCTTGAAGCTCATTTTAAAAGGGATTCTCCAATCAGGCCATATCCCTCCTGTGACCAGATCATCATCATAGGTATGGCGGCTAAGGCTGCAGCCACACGTTTCTCCCACGCTATTACATCTATATGTCCTAACAAAGCATATGGAACAAGGTTGTCCTTATTAATGTGCTTCAATCAATCATATTTTTTCTCCGTCATCCTCGGAACATCAAAAACCTGCAGTGCAATGAGGCTATGTTCACATCTGTGAACAACTACCAACAGTTATAATGGGTCCATAAAGGGTATCATCACGGTGTCCATTGTTTTACCAGTTTGAATAGGGCCTCTGTACATGTGAACACAGCCTTAAATACTATCCTATATAATATGCAGATATTTTTTTCCAGAAGGTATTTAAAAGTTGTTGCAAGTAACCCCCAGGGCCCAAGGGCACATGAGTGGGGAATGACCTATGATGGCTCTTTTTGCAGGGTCATTATATGGGTGCTTCTAAGGCAACTTTGGTTCCTACTTCTACCTTCTGGCTTGAGAAAGGGCATCTTCTGCCCGAAACATTGCCATGTTTGTGTTGTGAATGCCATCAATAAAGTATTCTGCAGGATTAGCAATATTTCCATCTCAGGGTGTGTGATCTTTCTGAATACTTGATCTATCTTGAGTTTTGGACAGCAGAACTAATAGATCCAGCTCCACTGACCACAACTTTAGCTTTTAGGGGTAATGTTGCTGAGCTCCTGTTTATTACATGCAGAGCAGTAAGTACTGTGTCTGGTCTATATTTAAGGAGTTCAGGATCAGGACCTATTACATGGCCAAATGATCTGGCAAAAATATTTAGACGAATGTTCTCTTGCTTGATCATTGGGCTATATAAAGCTTCACCCAATCAACTGATAAATAAGCAAAAGTTTGTTCATCGGTTAATCTCAACTTTTGTGCAGCCCAAAAAATAATTGTTGGCAGGACATCTCTCTGTGTGAATCGGGGATATGTTGCTGAGAATCATCATGCTGCATTGTGGACAAACAATTGTTTGTTCCTACTGCTGACTGCCTTGGTCTGTATAAAAGCCATTTCTAATAGTACAGATCTTGTTGATCGCTCTTGTCAAATGGCTAAAGTCAGCTCATGTAAAAGGACCCTTAAAGAAGGCACAGAAACTGATTGTTGTGCAAAGACATGGAAGGGGCTGCCTGTCGACACAATGGTGGATATGTAGTTAACTTTCTATGACTGCTTACTTTTGTCCACCCCTTAGGATATTCTCTGACATGACCCTTCCCTTCACACTACTTATATAAGAGATACTCTCCTCTGTACATCTTTTCTCTTGTTTGCAGAGGTTTCCTTCTAATTAACGAAAACAATTGTTCACAAAATACGTTTATGAGAAGGGACAATGTAATGAAAACATGAATTATTTATTAGAACCATGCACACGAAGGTTCTTGTAACTGAGAATAACTACTGTCTAACGTCAGAGACACTAAAAGCTTTCATCAGTTGTTTTGGTTATTATTTGTAGAGTAGCATTATATTATTTGCTTGCATGGGTAATGATACCGACCAAGTCAGAACAAGCAATGGTGCATATTAGTTCACATGAAAGCAGATAAAAAAAACCAACCTTCACCCATTTACTAAGCTAAACTCAATTAAGGAAGAAAGGAGCTTTCTCCAGTCTTGTCAGGGAGAAATGGAAAAGTGGAGTAATAATCCACAGCAACGAATCAAGTCGCTGCTCTTATTTTCCAAAGGGCTGCTGAGAAAAAAGAGCTAGGGGATGACTGGTTGCAATGGGCAACTGCCTGCTTTTAATTTTCCTTGGTTTTGATAATGCCACCCGGTTATGGCTAATGACTTCACTACTCTACTAATCCAGCCCAAGTAGTGAACAATTTGATCTGATGGCAAAGTACAACTGTAATTTCTTGACCTAAACATGCCCAGAAATCTGGTCTTTAACTCATTTCCCATTCACTTCAATAAAATAATATAAATTCTGATGCTTAACCCCTTAGTGACAAAGCCTGTTTGCGCCTTAATGACCAACTAATTTTGTGACCCCCTATGTAATGTAACTAACAACACACATCTGTTCTGCACAAACGTGAAATTTGGCATGACCATTCTTTAGGTCGTAAATAGGAAAAGTAAAGGGGGTCACAGCTTGATTATTCAATTCTAAATGCAAAAGTAAGTGACCCTCTATGTAATGTACCAAATCTAATTCTCTAACTTCCCGTTGTCGTACAAACCTGAAATTTGACACGACCATTCTATAGGTGCTAAATATGAAAAGTAAAGTGGATACTACTTGACTATTCAATTCTAAGTGCGAAAGTAAGTGACCCCGTATGTAATGTAACTAATAATAAACATCTGTACTGCACAAACGTGAAATTTGGCACAACAATTTTTTACGTCCTAAATACAAATAGTAAAGGGGTCGCAACATCAATATTCAATTCTAAGACCTCTCTCACACAAGTGTTTACAAAAACCCTGCAATTTTCAATGCTACGTTTACTGCGGTTTCAGCAGCGTTGGCACAAGTTTTGCCAGCGTTTTAGCTGCATTTTCAGCACAGCAGAAAATGCAGCCAAGGAAGCTGAAAAAAAAGCAATACTCACCTAGCAGACGCCGTTCGGGTCCCTCCCGCTGCTCTCTGGCGTTCCTGCAGGCTTCCGTGCAGTTGTCAGCGCCGACAGAACATCTCTTGCTGGTAACGTGAATTGAAAATCCCGCCTCCAGCAAGAGATTTCACTGATTGGTTCTTGAGCGCTGGCCCTTTTCATATGGCTCTTGTTGCTTATGATATCCACCACCCAGTGCCAATGGCTAATGTGACATTGGATTGATAATGGGCAGTGTAGACCACCGACTTGACAATTGACTAGTATCAGGTATCAAAGCCATTGTGGATGAATTAGGGGGGCTAGGACAAAAATAAAAAACAGCAGAGGAATCAGCTCGGGTATGTCTGTAAAAGGTGTGCAGCCCACTTTACTCTTCAGGGGACATGACAGGTCCTCTAATTCACAGTTAATTAAGAGATATTATTTGGATCAGTGTAGCAGATAAGCATAATAAGGTGTCAATGAATATTCTTCTATCACATATATTAGTTTTCAGGATGCACATCCAGTGTTGTAAACTCATCCCGGACTTCAAGTGCATACTTATGCAAGTGAGTGCGGCCTGTGCATCTCGAGTTACTGCTGTTCTTGAGCTCCAGTTCTCTATAAATAGGGGTCTACTACTAGACAATAATGAATAGAGACTATGTACTAATTAATAATGTAAAATATTGTACCCTGCACCTATGTTGTACAAGAGGCACAGTGCTGCGCCTGTATCCACTGTTTATATACTAAAGCAGCTGCAGCTGTTTATTACACAGGGGTAATATTTCTTGCATACAAATGGTGACAGATGTTTCCAGTGCTGTACTAATGAGGTGCAATGTGTGCCTCAATAACACAGAATTGTAAGCCGTGCCACACACTCTTCCAGTTGTCTTGGCTGCATGGCAATGCTACTCAGCAGATTCATTTAGACAATAGTACATTTAGATCACTTATTTTCCCTTATTAAAACCACCATTGAAAAAGATCCCGTTAACAGCTTGCCTTCTGTAATGGCGTTAATCAAATGTATTACTGTTTCTGCTTAAAATAAGCTTTTCGCATACAATATATTGCAAATAGGTTTTCATTTACCATCCAAACTATTCCTACTGTACTGTGTGATATTTGCAGAACTCCTCCTGAACCTAGCATGCCGTAATAAGGGAACAGCATTAGCTTCAGAATTGACAACCTTGCAGAGAAGCTTTTATCATTCCTTTTAAGGCTTATATTTTCTACAATAGTCCATATTCAAAAAATTGATATTTAAAAAAATATATATATATATATTTATTCTTGTTATTTGTTACCTATCCTCCGTATATAAGGAGCTATCCACAAACAGGCAATCAATTTCACAATTCTTCTTTGGGATTTACTTTTACGTCGTTCACCATTTAGTATAAATACACTCATTGACAAAAAAAATCCATCCCCTAGAAGGAGTTGTCAGAATCGAATGAAAGTCTGTGGGTGATTGTAACATTGATACAAGTCAAAGCAAAACAGTGATTTACTGCGGAAAACTGAACACTGGATACAAGATGTGATACGGGTTGGCATGGAGGCTCTAGTACCCTGTTGTACTGTCTCTAGCCTGGATACAAGATGTGATACGGGTGGGCATGGAGGCTCTAGTACCCTGTTGTACTGCCTCTAGTTTGGATACAAGATGTGATATGGGCGGGCATGGAGGCTCTAGTACACTGTTGGGCCACCTCTAGCTTGGATACAAGATGTGATACGGGTGGGCATGGAGGCTCTAGTACCCTGTTGGGCCACCTCTAGCTTGGATACAAGATGTAATACGGGCGGGCATGGAGGCTCTAGTACACTGTTGTACTGCCTCTAGTTTGGATACACTGTGATATGGGGTGGGCATGGAGGCTCTAGTACCCTGTTGTACCACCTCTTGCTTGGATACAAAATGTGATACGGGCGGGCATGGAGGCTCTAGTACCCTATTGTACCACCTCTAGCTTGGATACAAGATGTGATACGGGTGGGCATAAAGGCTCTAGTACCCCGTTGTACTGACTCTAGCTTGGAAACAAGATGTGATACGGGTGGGCATGGAGGCTCTTGTACCCTGTTGTAACACCTCTAGCTTGGATACAAGATGTGATGCGGGCATGGAGGCTCTAGTACCCTGTTGTACCGCCTTTAGCTTGGATAAAAAATGTGATACGGGTGGGCATGGAGGCTCTTGTACCGCCTGTAGTTTGGATACGATATGTGATACGGGCAGGCATGGAGGCTCTAGCACCCTGTTGTACCGCTCTAGCTTGTATACAAGATGTGATACCGGTGGGCTTGGAGGCTCTAGTACCCTGTTGTACCGCCTCTAGCTTGGATACAAGATGTGATACCGGTGGGCTTGGAGGCTCTAGTACCCTGTTGTACCGCCTCTAGCTTGGATACAAGATGTGATAGGGGTGGGCATGGAGGCTCTAGTACCCTGTCATACCGCCTCTAGTTTGGATATGATATGGGATACGGGCAGGCATGGAGGCTCTAGTACCCTGTTGTACTGCCTCTAGCTTGGATACAAGATATGATACGGGCAGGCATGGAGGCATACAGGTTCCATATGGTATCCTGCGGCCTATAACTCCATATTTGCTGTAACTGAGCCTCTAGATCGTACAAACTTATAGGCTGTTGAAATTGGTGTCCTAGATGATCCTGTACATGTTCTACTGCTGAAAAATCTGGCGACCAGGCAGGCCATGGAAGTGTGGCAATGTTGTGGAGGCATTTCTGTGACACCTTTGCTGTATGTGGCTGAGCATTATCCTGCTGGAGAATGGCAACTTTTCATACTTGTTTGAAATGTAACTATTCTTATGGGCAAACTCGTAGGCTGTCAAAGATTGTGTCACAGATGATCCCATACATGTTCTATTGGCAATAAATTTTGCGCCTGGCAGCCATGGAAATGTGACAATGTTGGGGAGACATCCCTGTGACCCCCTTGCTGTGTGCGGCTGAGCATTATCCTGCTGGGAAATGCCTCTTAGAAGCCGCCATGAGAGGAACACATGTGGCTGCAGGATGTTCTGAATATACCACTGAGCTGTAATTGTCCCTCGTACCACTACTAGGGGGGGACTGACTGCCGTATGCGATGGCCTCCAGACCATCACACCAGCAGGGGGGGCAGTGTGCCGCTCCACAGCAAAGGCAGGATTGAGATGCTCACCAGACTCGAACACAGCTGTCGCCAGTGCCCAAATTGAACCCGGATTCGTTGCTGAAAAAAAATTGCAAGTTACATTTTAAGTATGTGCCCTCTATATTGTGCGGTCGTTTTGCCACATCCATCTTTGCCTCTGTCTGCTTACTGCTGCGCCAAATCATCATCCACCTATCATAACACGGCTCTGACATGTAAATGAGGCCTTACTTGTCCCTACAGGGTTATCTGAACAGCTGAAGTTACATTATCTGTTTGTATAATCTGAATACCTCATATATATACGACACACATATAAAATACTCCACAGTTTTGTCATTACACCTCTAACAGCCCATAATTAGCAGGTTTCTTCCTCCCTACCCAGTAGAAGACGCTTCACCACAATTCAGTGCCACGCGACAAGTTTGGAACATGTAGGGTTGGCCAGCTCCTGAAAAATGAAGGCTTAGTCCCATGTGTGAAAGCATGGATGAGTGACACAGAGCAGCCTTTAATGTAAAGCCAAGCCTGGCTTATCTCTAAACCCACTGCCTGAGCGGAGGGGACAGCTGCAAGCTTCTTGTGGGGACAGACACCACTAAATGTTGTGTTTAAAGCCGTCCAGAGACAAAGATTCATCATTCTGATTAACGTTTCTCTTATTATGTGTAATATGCTGCATATTTCCAGAAGGGTTCAATTAATTGAAAAAACACCTGTTCTTACATTTATATTTTAATTGCACTCATCAAAGTATCCGATTCATGTTTACACGGAGTCATTTCTAGTAATGTAAAGTAATTGGCCTTGTACAACAATCTTCTGGGACATTTCAAGGCGAGGTGAATTTGGATGTTCTGGACAAATAATCATTATTTTGAGATTGCATATTGCTATTAGAATGCTCCTGCCGTAGTGTCTGTTTCTTTTGCAGTGACTGAGCAGGGTTGCCAACTGTCCAGAAATATCTGGACAGCCGGTAAAAATATGTCATTTTTTTCCCAGTGTTCATGAAAAAAAAAAGAGGTTTCTGTTATTTTTTTAGAATGCTGGTAATTGAGCAGGTTATTATGACCGTAATTATCATTTTACAGCTCACAGTAAATGCTGATAATGACATCATATCAGTATCTGAACTATGCATATCTATCACTTCTAATCTTTAGCATTCAGTATGGTTTGCTAATGTGTTCATAAAAAATGTTGGCTGTCCGCGATTATTTTCTAAGCTGTCCAGAAAAAAAGAAAGGTTCAGGTTGGCAACTTTGTAACTGAAGCCTACAAGAGCACCAGGCGTCCTGTGTATTTTTCTACATGTCGTCATCAGATATTCGATGTTGACAGGCAGGTAAGTTTGATTAGATCTAAAAATCAACCCAGCAATACCATGAATACCAGTGATTATATACACTACTGTGCAAAAGTTTTAGGCAGGTGTTGAAACAAATGCTGCAAAGTAAGAATGCTTCCAAAAATAGAAGACGTCTGATTAGTTTTATGCTTTGGGTCATTATCCTGCTGCAGAACAAATTTAAAGCTAATGTCATTAAGAACTATCTTCGGTGTAAGGCTTCTTTCACACAAGTGCATATGGGCTAGCCGATATGCGCTGTGATCTGATGCATTGGATTCCAAAGCATCAGATCACATGGGCGTATTCCTGAGACGTAAAAGCGCCCGGTAAGGCCAATATAGAGCCGGGTGTTTTTAGGTCGGGCCCAAAAGATAGTCCTGGAACTATCTTTTGGGCTAGAATACATCTGCACTGCATGGACTCCTATGGGAGCCCATGGCAGCAGCTGTAGGTGGGACGGAATTTAGCAGCGTGGCTCGTTCCGTACAACTGAACTGGGCTAGACGGGGGCAGAACTAAGCACCGTCCCGCCTCCTCCCATTGATAGCTATGGACAAGGGGCAGGATGTGGGCGGAGCTAAGCTCCCACTCTCTCTCTTCCCCTTGTCCATAGCCATCAATAAGAGGTGGCGGAGCGGGTCGCAGCTAAGCTCCGACCCGACCCTCCCCCTCCCATTGCAAAGAACGAGCGGGAAGGAGACATGAGGTGAGCCTGCAATGGGGATGGAGGGAAAATGGGCGACAGCATGGTGAGCTCGGTGCACATGCACTGGGCCCCATGCCGTATGAACAGGTGCACAAACGTTAGATTTGTGCGCCCTTTCATGAGCTTCTATGCCCCAGGTGGAAGCGTATATTGGTCTGCCATGAAAACACCAGCCAATATGCGCTCATGTGAAAGAAGCCTAAGGATGAACAAGGAGTCCTGGAAGTAATGATACGGCCCCACAGAGCCCTGATCTCAACACCATTGAATCTGTCTGGGATTACATGAAGAGACAGAAGGATTTGAGCAAGCCAACATCCACAGAAGATCTGTGGAACTACCTCCATGCCAAGTTACTGTGTGTTAGTGTACTGAGGTGAATTGATGCTGCTTTGAAGGTAAAAGGCGATCCAACCAAATATTGATTTGATTTAGAATTTTAATTGGTTCATTCACTTTACATTTTGCTACTTGACAAAAAGTATTAATACTTCTAGTTTTGAAAGCATTATTATTATGCAGCATTTTTCCCACAGTTAAAATTTCAGCACAGTATATACCGTATATACTCGAGTATTAGCCGACCCGAGTATAAGCCGAGACAATAAGTTCCGCTACAAAAAACTGGCAAAACTTATTAACTCAAGTATAAGCCGAGCCATACTCCAGTATATACTAGGTAAAAAGAAAACCCTCCATACTCACCTCCCAGCCGGCGTCTGTGCCACAAGCTGCTTGAGTTCTCCCCGCTGTCATCCCCCGCCATCCTCTCTGCTTGGCTCTGTCAGTGCTGTGTAAGTAAGTGCTGTGATTGGATTGAGCGCCAGCCAATCACAGCTGGTGCTCGATCCAATCACAGTGCTTACTTACACAGCACCGACGGCAGGGGATTTGAAAGCAGAGCAGAGAGATGACAGCGGGGAGAACTCTAAAGCAGCTTGATTGGCTGTGAATGATCGAGCATCGGCTGTTGCTCGATCCAATCACAGCCCTTACTTACACAGCGCTGACTGCGGGGGATGACAGAGCCGAGCAAAGAGGACGGTGGGGGATGATAGCGGAGAGAATTCACGCAGCCTCTCGCACCGCCGCCGGAGACACAGACGCCGGCTGGGAGGCGAGTATGGAGGGTTTTTTTTAAGCCTTCCCTGACTCGAGTATAAGCCGAGGGGGGCTTCTTCAGCATAAAAGAATGTCCTGAAAAACTAGGCTTATGCTTGAGTGTATATATATATATATATACACATACATATATATACATACATATATATACACACACACACACACACACATATACACACATATGCAGTAAATACACACATCCCGTATAGAGTATCCTGCTACATGAACTTCATATAGGAAGAGCAGATCATCATTCGCAAATATGTATCTGGATGTGAAATGCATCTTGGTGCTTATTATTAGCATTAACATAAACGTCTTGCATATCAACTAGACATCTGACATCTGTCTGTTCTCCGTGGAAACTAATAACTAAGATCCAGCTATCTTTATGAATATTCTCTCTGTAGAATGCCTTAAATGTTTAAGGGTGGTTTTACACAGGCATTTAACCTAATCTGCCCAATGCTAACGAGCCTGATCAAGAAGGACAATGAGCAAGTTAAGCCCCATTTACACATAACGATTGTCGATTGTCGTTTAAGTGAACAAACTACTGAACGTATTAACGACTTTTTTTGCATACAAATGCTCCGCATTTAGACTTAAAGAATCGTTTGAAATCCTCTCCATTTCCCTCATTATCTAAAGTAAATACTGTATATGTTGTTTGCTCAGGAGGGCGTATGTTTATGTGAGTAATCTCTAACAGGAGGTTTTTAACTAGTGTGAAGAAAAGCCATTGTCTTCTGCTGACATGAGTAAACAAGTAGTCATTGTGTTCAACATGGCTAACAATCAGCCCTCCAGTCCTTTAGTCTTTCAAACAACTTAACAAATGTCATTTAAACCAAACCAACAACTATTTTTATGCAAACTGAAACTGAGCGATAAACGAGAAGTAAATGAATACTGCAGGATGGCTTTGTATTTACACGTAATGATAACCATGCAAATTTGTTTGTTTGAATACATTTTGAGCAATAATCGTTGCGTGTAAATGGGCCTTTAGTTAGCATTCTTTCCTCTTGTGTACATGGGCAGATTTTCTGTACTAAGGGAACAAACGGTCATTACTATTATCATATACTGCTATCTTGGTTCAGCTGCACATCTTCCTGTTTACATATTTTACACATTTTTATGCTCACATACCCAAGCCAATCAGCTAACAATGTTAGCTGATTGTTGGCCCTCTTACTTGGCCCATGACTGGGCAAACAAGCATTCAGGTGAATATTCATTCGCAATCACTGGGTAATGTAAAACGCCCTTAAGGACTATGTACACCGTTGCTTTCTTTCTTTTATTCGTTTTGGAAATTAAGACTTTTTGTAATTGGTTTTCTGTTTGATTTCTTTGCTTGCAGTGCTTTACCAGGCACTATAGGCCAGAGGACTGAGATCTTAGCAAATTCTGTCAGAGAAAACTGACTGGCTCCTCTCCAGTTGAACATGCATTCACTGCCTTTCCACTAAGCTATTACAGAGAGTTGTAAAGCAGTGTCGGGGGATGTTGAAATAGAGCAGGAGGACAGAAAGTAGGAAAAGCTCCTATTACAAAATGCTGTATGTCAGTGCTGGGGGATGATGAAGCAGTTCAGTAGAACAGAGCAGAGAAAGCTACTATTACAAAGGGCTGTAATTAATCCAAGTAAACTTTCTGCTCTTATCAGCAATGAGGGGGAACCACAAGCAGCTACTCTGAGAGAGCATGAGAAAAATGGAGAGATGTTGTGTAGTATTGAGTAGCCATGGTTATACTACACAGCCTATGAAATAGCATAAGAGGGGTGCCATCGCCTATCTGAATAGTGCTGCTGTGCTGGAAGCTCCCCTCCACTGGACAGAGCCATGCACAGGGAGAGGCAGGAAGGTTTGAGTTCCATTTCGTAGCCCTCTGGTCAGTGCCATTTTGGCATAACCTTTCTCAGGCTGTATGGGAAGGGGGTTCCACCCCAAGTAATATCACTGCTGATGCGATTAACAATCAGCTGTTGAAACTACAGATCCCAGCATTCCACAAAAACTGCTTTCATGCTGGGACTTGTAGCTTTGCAACAGCCAGAGAGCAACAGGTTGCACACCGATATTAATATACTGTACACATTAAACCTGTAAACCTTGAAACACATACAAAGCACATAAATAATGCATGTGAGTATTGAAACTATACATGGAATAATACAGTATGTAGGCTCATGCTGACAGTTCACCACTAATGACATCTTTGAGGAAAGAAGTTGACTATATACTGCAAATTTGGACTTCTGCTATAATATATATCAACAGAACTTAAGGAATATTCAGTTTTCAGTAAATGAAGGTTACTCTTTGTGGATGAAAGTTTATACAACTTTTCAAAAAATATATAATCATTTTAGTTCCCAGTTTCCGGTGTAAATTATACATAAATAAATCGAGAATGGGTGGCCACACTGCTTACCGACAAGCCAAGTGGCAAGAGTTGGTGAAAAAATTAAAAAGAAAAAAAAAATAAAGAAAAAAAATAAAAAAATTGCAAAGTTTGCCACAAACTTTTCTCCACTAAAAATTCGAGATTTTTTAAACTCCACTTTTACTTAATAAATCTTCTTTACATATTTACAATCCAGAACTGGTTCCATCCCTATTTCTGTCTTTTATGCAGAAAAATGCAGAGAGAGACACAAAGCAGGATGAATCCAGGACAGAACCATAAGGGGGGTCAATATGTGAGACAGAGACCTCTTGGTTTCTGTCCCTATCTGTCTTTTTAACTGAAGAGAAAAGAGTCATCCTCAGCACTCTATAGAATTCCATCCACAATAGGTACTGTTCATGGGAAGTAAATAGTCCATTCAAAATGAGCTAAAACAGCCATTAACTGTACATAGTCATGGGTGACATTTTTATTTTCAGCCCTTTTGTTCCAGCTCTTAGTATACTTTGAAAATACCATTTTATAATTTAAAAACATGTACCAAAAACCACCTGTACAAAATGTAAAAGGAGCATCCCAATATCCACTTTTAAAACATTCTTCAACCTACTAAAGGTCTAGGTGTTAAACACAGCTAGAAATACACCCTGTCCAAAGCCTGAATTAAGCCAGTAAACTTTGATTTCTACTTTAACTAACTTGCATAAAATCTATTACATGCCTACACCGAAGGACACTGATGAAAAAAAAATTGTGCATTCAATGTTGTAGCCAAAGAGAATTCCTAGTTGCGTTACTTTATGGGTCTTTGACATCTCCATCCAGTTCTCTCCATATACCACAGTGCAGAATCCTCAATACTTTATACCAAAAGGTCTCTTTATGTCACTGTTTTGTGACTTCGGGGCTGGAAAATAGAATCTTGGGTGGTCAATTATTATAATAATCTGGTCACCCCTCACCATCAACACCGAGGAACATGCAGTTATGCATTAGTTCCAAAAGTGTCAATATTGCTTGACCAAAGGCAAGAATATTGCAAGACAGCAGAGATATATTCCAGTAACCATGCGCATACTACCATAAACCCAGTTCTTTGTGAAAGCAGATGAGCAGTTACTTAGAATGAAAACCAGAATAGTACAGGCCCCTTAATGTTACCAAACCTAGAAATGGACCATCACAACCACCAGCAGAGAAATATAAGATTTAGAAGTATTTTTCAAATGAAGAGAAAATGGAAAACTAGGAGTTCACTTACCTGATACACAATGACTTGTCTGCCCACTCCAAGTACCATCAGCTTGGCATTTGCGAGAATATGATCCCACTAATATGTATCCTGTATTACAGGTGAATATCACCTCATAGTTGTACAGATAGCAAGTTCCTTCCTTCTTCCCATTCTTTGGGGTCTCTAACCAGCCACAAGAGACCACTGTCATAAATGGAAGATAATATTACAAAGTTAGGAGCTTGAAGCACTGATAAATATACTGCAATACTATATTCAGGTAGACAATATATGCTTCTCATCTGTTGTAGACCAAACAGTCCCAGTATATAATGCTTAGGAGCTGGTTTAATCTGGACTAAAGTAAATTAGCAATGGTTATACATATGAACATACTACTTTACTGTCTGAGATTGATCTACCATAACCGATCATGTATTGCCACACTGGCACAGTCTGACCTTCTGAAGGGACTGTGTTGTAGTCCATCTTGGATGCCATATTGAAGACTCACAATCCATTTTTGAAGTTATGCTATACTATATACTAGTTTATATACCCGGCATTGTCCGAGTAACCTTGCCACCCTTCATACACTGGCTGTCTTTGTCTTTTTAAATTCAGAACTCATGCTGTTTCGGGGTCTCTGCAATCTCTCATGTAGTGACACCCAATTCTGTTCTGTGGTTTCTGACACCCTTGAGGGACAAATTCAAAAATAAAGGGAAATAGCCAGTGCATTATGTTATTTCGAGGTCTCTGTAGCTCTTGATGTCCTGGTTCTTTCCTTCTCTTTTTGAATTTGGGCCTCATGCTGTTTCGGGGTCTCTGCAACCTGTCTTGCTCATTCTTAAGTTGCTCATTTAGCTCACTTGCTGACAGTAATTTTACCTTCTATGCTTTTGGCAGGATTTGTTTAATCGATTTCCATTCTTCTAGGAGGCATTCAGGATCTACCACACAACTAAATTACTCACTATTTCGAATCACAAAGCATCTTATTTTACCATAGATTATACAATAGGCCTCATTTACTAAAACTGCATAAAGAAACAGTTTGTTGCACATCGCAACCAATCATCATTCCTTAATCTGCCTATATATGGATAGAAAGAATTAAACTGTCATATGACAGTTGCTAGGACTTCGCAATGACTAAGACAAGAGACAAATTGGTTTTGCAAGTAGATGCAATGTCTAATATGGACTAAGGAGCTAAGGAGTCATTTTTTCTCCATACCTGGCTGCAGGCTCTGCGATAAATTCTTGTAGTTAGCATGTGACATTAAAGTTGCAATTCCGACGTCGAGGTCTCTAGTTGTGAGCACATCAAATCTGCAGAAAGAATCGTTCCCACATACAATCTTCATGTCCTCAGTAATTGGATCACTGGGATTCTCTTGTACAGAAAAGGTGGGAAAGAAGTTGGGATCATGTTTTACTTGATAGTTGTCTATCAGCCACGTAGAGTCATAGGTGAAGAGTGAGCCGTCATTGGTCACTGCCCCTGGAATGAACACAACACCTCAATAAGATGCTTTGTTTTATTACTTTAGATTGAGTTATTTATACTGATTCAACAAATTGGCAAATTTTTACCTAAAACATTTAACAGTGAAGGTTATTATTTACACTGTACTTCTATTGTCAGGGTCAGGCTGAGCCAGGGGGCAGGGAAGCATAAGCTCCAGTCCGGTCCTCCAGCAAACCTTTTGAGCAGGCACTCTATCTTGCCCAGCCAATGGATGCTACCATGGCCGCTTTCCCTGCTGTGGTGGCGTTTGCACCAGCCTATGCACCAAGTACAATGCTTGCAATTCTTTATTCAAACTCCAGAGGGAGCTTGAATAAATACTGCAAGCATCGTACAGGGGGATGATGTCATCAGCGGGGTGACCTTCCCACTAATACTGTGCTTTTTCAGCACCCGTTCTACAGTTGTTATCAACCTTTTGCTGCCTGCTGCTGTGCACAAGCTCCAGGCAAGTAGGAGGAGACTGAGAGACAGAGCACCAAAGCAGGAAGTCTCTTCCACTGCCAGGTAGGTGAGGAGCTGGAAATGTCTCAGTAACTGGACTCAGTACATTCTAGGACTCATTGAGTGGAGTTTTTATTGGGAGACACCCCATTGTAGAAGTTTTCCAAGCTTAAAACAAAAATTCGGAAAGGTTCAAAAAAGTGACTATATAAAGAAAACATGCTCTGCTCTTAAATGTACTGCTCCAGTGTTGCCACTCCAATCCCTGATGGGCTAGTCCACAGTCACTGAGACATCTCCAGTCTGTTTGGCTGCTCTGCTGAAGGAAATGAAGAAAAGAAGCATCACGCCAGTGCAAACCAGACCACAACACAAAAGTGACTGGGTGAGTAATGTGTGCCCGGTTGTGCCTCCTTGGCATCCCCAGCCCTCTTCATGCATGTAAACAATAGGAGGAGTACTGAGTGCATCGTGGTTGATGGCCCAGTTGAGTCAGTCTTAGGGTGCCATCACACTTGCGATCGAAATATTGCTGCTTTTTTAACGCAAATGTCAATAGGACTTTCTAATGTTAAAAACGCATTGCACAAAAATCGCAAAGCACAAACTTGCAATTTTAGTGCAATGCATTTTTAACATTAGAAAGTGCTATTGACATTTGCGCTAAAAAAATGCAGCAATATCGTGATCGCAAGTGTGAAGGCACCCTTAGGCTATGTTCACACGGCTACAATTTGCAGCCAACCCCCCTAGGCTATAATTTGCAGCCAACAAAGAACTATGATTGAACTTGGATAATTAAGCCCATGCATTGAAATCAGTGGATAATCTTAATGTGTGTTTTTCAAAAAACAATAAGACGCACCCAAAAGAAATAGTCCAGCAGATACATTAAATCATTAACCTTGCCTGCATTATACAGTTGGAAGAAAAAATAAGTAAACCCTTTGGAACTGCTTGGATTTCTGCAACTAATGAAATGCGGTTTGATTGTTATCTAAGTCCCAATTATAAACAAACCTTTTGAGTCTCCTCACTCACAGTCTAAGTGCTCCCCCTACGGAGAAAAGATAGTGTTTCTGACCCCCATCCCAGGACTCTAACTAGCAAAGCCAGACTCCTACTGCACACTGATGAAGGGCAAATACCCAGAAACAGCTGTCTGTGCATGGAGTCTGGCTTTGCTTTTAATTCACAGTCATTGTTGCAAGGCTAGTATTAAGAGTCTGACTTTGGCTTGGAGGAATGCCGCCTTCCAATAGGTGGCACTGTGGAGGTATTATTCCATCTTCCTTATTTGCATATTACCTAGAGGAGCATGAGTGGCCTTTTGAGTTTTCTCACTCACCATCTAGGTGCTCTCCGTAAGGAAAAAAGATAGCGTTTCTGACCTAAATAATCTAAGAACACAAAACCGTTGTACCATTCATGTCTCTTATGGAGCACACTGACTAAACATCCACAGTGCAGGGAGATATGCACAACATTGAGGAAGAATTTTGGCCTATTCCTCTCTGCAAATGTGTTTTAGTTCATCAATATTTCTGGGATGCCATACAAGGTTCTCTTGAGGTCATGCCAAAACATCTTGATAGAGTTAAGGTCAGAGTTTTGACTTGGCCATTTCAATATAATTCAGACTGAGATAACAATTACATATTTTATTAGTAACCAAATCAAAAATGTAGGTAATTCCAAAAGGCTTAAACCAGTTTCACATCTGCATCAGAACCTCCGGCCGAGGTTCCGTCACAGATCTGGCTGCAAATACCGGGCAGCTGGGCAGAAAATGGGCCCATTATAATCAATGGGGTCTGCCCAGCGCTGTTTGGTTCCGTTCACAAACAGACTTGTTCAGCCGCAGGGAATCCCCTTTTCTTACTCCCCAAACCAAGCAAGAAAGCGGAATCCCCAGCGCAGGTGTCAAAGCACCCTTACTTACATTTTCTTTCAACTGTAGCAGTCATTTGAGCTCCTTGCAAGTTTTAAAAGAGAATTTATCCAACTTCTGTCCACTATCTCGATAGGAGACATGTAGGAAGCAGTAATCAGTACTGTATGACTAATGATGTCTTGCCCAGAAGTAACAAAGGGAGGTGCGGACACATCATATCTATCAGAAATTATAGTTACATAGGCTACTCTAGACTGCTGCAGAGATGCATGGCCAAGTCATATTGTGCCTGATATTTGATTTTGATATTAACATAGGAAACGTTTTTTTCACCAAAGTTTCCATTTGAAAGAAAAGCAACAGTTATAGCCCATATACTACTATAGGAGAGCAGAAGAATTACAGGCCTTATTTCTCATGTACTTATTACATAGCCTAAGGTCTGACCATATTTTTGCTTTAAGTAGTATACGATAGTAACTATTGTCTATTACTTCTTGTGGCAAAAGTTCCCCATTGTTTAGAAAATACTCACAATCGGCTCCAAACTGGAAAAGCTCTTCCGATGTTAAATTTGTTAATAATACTCTTCCATCCCTGAGAGTAAAATCATCATTTGGGTTGTTGTTCATGACTCCCATAAGCCCTTGTGTTTGGTTCATGAACTCCTCCGGCAAAAGGACATTGATACTCAAGAACCTTCCTCTTCCACTCACTTCCACTCCAGCTCCCGATGAAAACATGGCCGTCACACGTTTGTCAGCGCCATAAAATAGAAATGCACCTTTCAGAAAAACGGATAAAGTGAAACAGTACATAGATTTTATTCTTTACTATGTATTATAGCTGTGCAACTACTGAGGTGGCCACTAGGGGGCTCAAGTGCAGATATATTAGGCAGTCTGTGTAGCAGGGACAGGTATTGCTAATTATGAGACCCCTTGTGAGGGTCTCTCAGGAGGTGCTCCAGCATGCATAAACATGATCTACACTTATGATGCTGAGGGTGAAGTAAACAGGGGTCCCACATACACCTGCAGAGGGCCATGGCTTTGGAGTTCTAGCCACAGATATATTCTTTCAACTCTCATCTACTTAACAGTTATTTTTTTGTGAGAAGCCAATGGGATTTTACCTATTTCATGCCCTGCAGCCATAGTCATAATGAATAGGAGACCACATTATTTTCATACGCAGTATATCTAACTGCAATGGCTTGGGGTTGGCTAGAATTAAGTATTGCATTCCATTTTACTTTACAACTTTCTAGGCAGTGTGTGGATTTATATTGTACAAGCATGCATTATAAGTTAAAGCAGTAAGTAAACTTACCCTTCAGGTCTATCCATGTCCGATTAAAGCTTAGAGGCTCATGGTTTAGAAGGACTTCAACCTTCACCAAGTCTTCTGTTAGACGTACCTCAATAATATCAGAGCTCCCCTCTTGCATTGCCACGGAGGAGAATCCAGCGACTGTAGAGGCGGAACCTGCAATGAAATTGTACACAGCATGTGGATTATCCAGAAAACTTTGTAGTATATAAAGAGTAGTACTGTATATACCCCGTTCCCCCTAAAATAAGACATACCCTGAAAAAAAGCCCTAGCATGATTTTTTAGGGTTGTCGGGGAGGCTTGAAATATAAGCCCTACCCTGAAAATAAGCCATAGTTATAGTTCTTATAGTAGTGCTTAAAAAGTACTCCAACTCCAAATTAAATATTTTCCTAACAATTTCTAGGCCACTCATCTTAGAATGTTCCATGAAAGGATTTGTACATGGTAGTAATGTTCCTGTAAACTATCAATAATGAGATCTGATGTGTAATGGGTTATTAGATAGGTTGGTTATTGGATGGTAGGGAAAAAAAATCTATGACATCTTATTTTATTCATTTACTAAATTTGTCATTTACTGCTTCTTCAGTGAAATATTCTGACTTTTGGTAAATGCATACCATTTGCATATTTAACAATCTGTGTCCGACCCTGGATCACGAGTGACTTATTGGAGCTGACCAGTATGTACTCTCCTTTTCCCTTGAAAGTGTAATTAACTCCATCAAAGGTAATAAAATGAGGGTCTCCAAAAGCAGAAGCTGAAAAACAAACAAACAAAAAAATATGTATTTTTAACATTAAGCACAATAGATTACTAGTATTCAATTCCATTGAAAATGTAGAAAGATGTATGAAAGCCGATCATGTCACACGAATCTCTTGACAATGTCCCAAATGTGGTGGATGAAGCTGATGCTGCGGATATCGCCTATCTGCATTTTAGTAAAACCTTTGATATAGTTCCACATAAAGAGCCTACAGATAAGTTATTGCAAATTGGACTTCATCCCTGGATGGTCCAGTGGATTTACATTTGGTTAAAGGATAGATATCAGAGGGTTGTTGTTGTAACAGAGTGTATTCTAAACAGGATGAGTTACAAGTGGTGACCACAAGGGTCTGTTCTGGGTCCAATTCTTTCTAATATGCTGGTAAGTGACATAGCAGAAGGTTTAATAGGCAACATTTGTCAGTTTGCTGATGACACAAAAGTGTGCAATAGGGTTGATACTCCTTGTGGTGTCTATAATATGGAGAGCGATTCAGCCTTATTGCATAAATGGTCAAAACAATGGAAACTGCAGTTCAAAGTGTTTAAATGTAAAATAATGCACTTGGGACTGAGTATTCTATTGGCTGTTCTGTGTTATTCAGGACTTCAGAAGAGAAGGATTTAGGGGTTCTGATTTCTGAGAACATCAAAGTAAGTACACAATGCGGCCTGACAGCAAAGAAAGCAAATAGGATGCTCAGCTGTACAGCCAGAAGTATAACCAGTAGAAAGAGGGAGATTGTGATCCTGCAGTATAGAACTCTAGTGAAACTACATCTGGAATATTGTGTTCAGTTCTGGAAACCTCGTCTACAGAAAGACATTGATATAATAGAACAAGTCCAAAGATGGGCTATGAAAAAATAGTGAAAGGTCTCAAGTATAAAACTTTTTAGGAGAAACTTGAAGATTCGTAGCTAACTTTTTAGAAGCTGCCATGTGTATACATGAGGAGGACTATCACCATTTCTGGCCATTATATGACTTAGCCTACATTTTTCACCCTTTTTCCCCTTTGTAGGGTTTATCTGTGATTTTCAGTTTTCTTTGAACTGATGGGAAGAGTCCTAGCTGTTATACTGTGCTCTATACACTGCACATAGAAAACAGCAGAATCCACTCCCTAACTGTCTGTAACAACCATAGAGAGGCATAGTATCTTCATGTAGGTCAGCAGACAAGTACTAAGCAGTGGATATGTGAATTAATAACAGTAAATAACTCACCATTAGCTGCAGACATCTCTATATGCGTCTCTCCCTCTCTCCTCCTCCTCCTCCTCCTCCTCCTCCTCCTCCCCCTTCCCCTTCCCATCTACTTTCTATATACTTTAATGAGCAGCATCAGTAAACCCTCTTTCCACTTCATGCTCTTCATCTTTTTATCTCTGTTACTAGAGATGGGTATCGCTTGACAGCAGGCCATGGGCAGAAAATAAGACTGAATGAAGTCCCCTAGTGGCTAATAGTAATTTTTCAGCACAAAAACAGTATTTGCACTGTTGCTAGTTATTACATTGGTTATCATGTAAGTACAAGTTGTTTGAAAATCTACTGACCATTTGTAAGAACTTAATTTGTATATCCTGGAGGAAAGAAGGGGGAACATAATCAAAATCTTTAAACATATTTACACATTTTAATAAGGTTCAGGAGGGAAGTGCTTTTAATAAGAAACCTAACACTAGAGCAAGGAGACACAATCTGGGATTAGTTGGGAGAAAATCAGAAGCAACGTCAGAAGGTTTTTTTTTTTACTTCCAGCAAACGTGGTTGGAAAATCAAAAAATGAATTCAAGCTGCCTGGGTTAAGCATATATGTATCCCAAGGGAGAAATAATATAAGAGCGGACTAGATGGACCATGTGCTCTTTTCTGCTGTCAGTCTTATATGCTTCATTAATTAGCCTTCATCAACAAGATTTTAAGTTCATGCAAGTAACTTTGAATGATGTCGGTTATTAGATTTATCTGTTGAGTGGTCAAATTAGATCAATAGGCTGCGTGCCATACTTAATACATTCTTGATTTTCTTGGGATTTTTTTAAAGAAAAGAGTCATTTATTTGTGATGTGTTGAACCATCTGCATGATAAATCTGGAATTTAATTTGAAATTTAAATTTTATAAGCCATAAAGTGTCAGATTTTATCACCCACTAAATTTTCATTTCATTATATACATTAAACTTAAATGACAACTGCATTGCACATTTTGCTTTACATTAAACCTGCAATATTCCTATTTTCCACTAGATGGCAATATGGCTTCAGAAAAATATCTTGTGATGACACTTCCCCAGATAAATGTAATATAATGTCATGTAAAGTAACAGGACCTAGAGTCAGAATGCATCTTATTTTGTACATGTTCTCACGCAGTTATACTTTCCATATAGAAGGCTAGCCGTGTGCGCGCCGAGCCTTAACAATAAAATGTATCTATGTGTGTACGGTCAACTTTGAATTTAACATCCGAAGCAAGGAATTTTTTAAGACCTGCATTTCAAATGCCAGCCTTAATATGGTCCCTACAGGATCAAGAGGCATTGAATGTATTAGGAGGTGCAGTCTTTTCAATGCACTCATTGTAAAAAAAAAAAAAGCCCCTAGAAGGAGTTGTCGTTTTGCTGCAAATCTCGGCATGCAGTTACATCTCAGGCAGATATGCAAATGATTAGAGTTGTGGGGTGATTAGATGAACGGTCTTGTCACCTGAGACCCTAAAAGGTGTTCTACCCTTGGCCTATAAAAAGGCTCTGAAAGGCTTGTGTGCAGTGACCTCTTTTTCCATGCTTCTACGACTCAATCAAAGAGCTTTCGCCCATTAGCAGACTTTGAGAGGGGGCGCATTATTGGAATGCAAGGAGCTGAATCGTCGTATCGATGAATTTCCCGCCATCTAGGCTTTTCTGACCAGACCGCTAGGGGGTGTTGGGACCAGTGGATGCATGAGGGTATGCACACAAGGTGACCCAACAGACCAGCAGTAGAGAGGATCATCTGAGAAGCATGCACAGCTCCAACTGTTTTGTTGTCCATCATCCTGAGACAGGTGGCACCATCGTTACAGCCCCTGTGTCTGCTGGAACCATTTCCAGGCGCTTGGCTGAAGGATATTTGGTCCTACCGTGCCCATTATGTGTACTGCCTATGACACCCATGCATCATCAGCTCTGTTTGCAGAGGTGTCATGAAAGATGAAGCTCAACTACTACGGAGTGGAATCAGGGTGTCTTCATTGACGAATCCAGGTTTGGTTTGGGCACTGACGACGGCCATGTTCATGTCTGCAAACCTAGGGGTGAGCGCCTCAAACATACCTTTGCTGTGCAGCACACTGCCCCCACTGCTGGTGTGATGGTCTAGGGGGCCATTGCATATAACAGTCGGTCCCCCCAGTAGTGGTACGAGGAACAATGACAGCTCAGCGATATGTTCAGGACATCCTGCAGCCACATGTGTTCCTCTCACGGCGGCTTCCAAGAGGCATTTTCCAGCAGGAAAATACTCGGCCGCACACTGCAGGGGGTCACAGGAATGTCTCCACAACATTGCCACACTTCCATTTATCACCAACAGAACATGTATGGGACCATCTGGGATGCCAACTTTGACAGCCTATGAGTTTGCACGATCTAGAGGCTCAGTTACTGCAAATGTGGGTCGATATGCCAGAGGATGCAATACAGAACCTGTACCCCTCCATGCCTGCTGGTATCACATCTTGTATCCAAGCTAGAGGAAGTACAACAGGGTACTAGAGCCCCCATGCACAGCTGTATTACATCTTGTATAAAAGTTAGAGGTGGTACAACAGGGTACTAGAGCCTTCATGTCCACCTGTATCACATTTTGTATCCAAGCTAGAAGTGGCCCAACAGGGTACTAGAGCCTCCATGCCCGCTGGTTTCACATCTTGTGCCGCCTCTAGCTTGTATACAACAGGGTACTAGGCCGGCAAGGAGACTGACAGCGGGCAACTGACTGCGGCGGAGCAGGGATTGGAGAAATCAGAGCACCAGGGGCAGTGACAACAGGGAATGCAGCGGAGAGGGGGGGGGGGGGGGGGGGAGGGGTGAATGACAGCATTGGCACGGGAGAAGGTCGCTGGGGGAAGTATGATAGCGGAGCTCAGAGCACATATGGGACACCAGCAGGGTACCAGTGGAGACAGCCTTGACCCATTCTCTGCTCCAGCCAATCAAATTGTGGACATGCAGCTTGCCTCCACTCATTCTTCTGGTGGAGACAAGAACAACAGTACTGATTTCTGGTATAATTTATGTCAGTCTGGTATAATCTGTCAGGCTGTGGTGAGCATTCCCCTTCCAATAAACCGCAATCACTTTTTTTCAGCTACTATGAGCAGGCATAAATAGTTGCTAATTTTTTGCACTGGCAAGTTGTGCACGAAATATTGCATGCGTCATATGCCACTTTCAGCATGATAGATCCCCTGCTACATGACTAAACTAACAGTGACTAGAATTTCTTAAACTTTGCCCCTGTAAAGTTAACATGTTTCTCTAAATGTGGCAACTTTCAAACAATATACTGCAAATCCAATAAGAAAGGAATCTCAAAAGGGAACCCCCCAACCCCTATGCTGCACCGTGACCAGTTGGCTACATAGTGTACCTGGCCTAAGTAAGAACTCTGAAATCTCTGTACTTCTTCCATAAGGGTGACTACCCACTACAGTGTTTTTTCCACTGCGAAATTCGCAGCGTTTTTTTTTTCTGCAGGGGTCTATGGGACTTGTAATGTTAAAATCGCGATCGCGCAAAATCACGGTAAATTTCATGGTAAATTGCAATTTTGCGCGATCGCGATTTAAGGGTGCCTACCCACTTGCGTTGCTGATTTTCGTGCGTGAAAAACGCTGCGTTTTCGCGCATTTTTTGCGCGATTTCCGCGCCATTTTTGTGGCATTTTCCGTGCATTTTTCGCGGCTTTTTTGCGCGTTTTTTGCAGCCCTCCATTGACAATCATGGGTGCATTAAGAGAAAAATAAGGAGACATATGCAACTGACAGTTCCTATGTGAAAAAAACCCACGAAACGGAAAAAAAAAACCAGATGGACAAGAACACATTCTATACTAATTGCTCGAGAAAAAACGCAAAACATCGCAGGAAAAAAAATCGCAAATGGGTAGGCGCCCTTAACATTACAAGTCCCATAGACCCCTGCAGAAAAAAAAACGCTGCGAATTTCGCAGTGAAAAAAAACTGTAGTGGGTGGGCACCCTTAGGGCGAGCACCCACTGGCGTTTGCGTTCTCCGCAGGAAAAAAACGCAGCGTTTTCGCGGCGTTTCCCGCGTTTTTTCCGCGCGTTTTTCGCGGCGTTTTCGCGGCGTTTTCCGTTAATTTCCATTGACATTCATGGGTGCATTAGGAGAAAAATAGGGACACATATGCAACTGACAGTTCCTATGTTAAAAACGCAAACGCAACGCAAAAAAAACGACAGTGGACAGGAACACATGTTATCTCTATGCCTGTGCAGGAAAAACGCAAAACGCAAAACGCAGGTAAAAAAACGCCAGTGGGTGCTCGCCCTAAGGCTAACACATTTCCCCAAAAAGCTATGCAACTTGTTAGGCTGCTCTTACAGAGGTGTCTCTGTAACAAGAATAATCATCCCTGGGATAACATGACAGGTCATCCCGGGTAAAAGCACCCCAACCCCTTACTGCACAAATTAAAAAAAAGAGGAAAGTTGGGCTGCCTTCACACTGGCGATAAAATCGTGCGACTTTCACGCGATGAGAATGAGTGAAAATGCAGAATTTTGACACCAATGATTTTCAATGGTTTCCTTCACATTTGTGATGTTTTCACTCATGCGACGTTGTAAAAAAAAAAAAACATGGTATGCCCTATTTTTCTTCATTTTGCGTTTTTTAAAATCTAGCGATATGCTACTGCTTTATAAGATGGGAATACCCCTTTAGGGTGCATAGAGCCCTGTGAAATAACTTCTGTTGCTCCCTCATTGCATGTACTGTTATGCGATGTACAAATAACTACAGCTGTAGCAAAGTTTAACTTGAGACTTAAAGAGGTTCTTCAGTTGTAAATTATTGATGGACTATCCTTATGGTACGCCATGAATAGCAGATTGGTCAGAGTTCACTGCTCAGAACCCCTACTGATCAGCTGTTCAGTGGCCACTGCTCTCATGCACTGAGCTGATTTCTGCATTAATCAGACAACTCTGTTTCCACTGCAGTGGCAAGTGTTGGCTTTGCAGGTCATTCACTTCCATGGAGACTTGGCCTGTAATGCCATTCCTGGCCACTATAGTGGGTACGGAGCTGTCTTCTTCCTGTAGAAATCAGCTCAATGCGCAAGCATATTGATCTGGTGAAAAACTGATTGTCAGGAATCTCAATTGGCAGATCCCCATTGATCTACTATTCCTAGCCTGTCCTAAGGAGAGGCAATTAATAGTTTACAACTGGACAACCCCTTTACTGCATTAAAGGGGTTGTCCCGCGCCGAAACGGGTTTTTTTTTTTTTAACCCCCCCCCCCCCCCCCCCCCGTTCGGCGCGAGACAACCCCGATGCAGGGGTTAAAAAAACAAACCGCTCAGCGCTTACCTGAATCCCGGCGGTCCGGCGTCTTCATACTTACCTGCTGAAGATGGCCGCCGGGGTCTGCTCCCTCCGTGGACCGCAGCTCTTCTGTGCAGTCCATTGCCGATTCCAGCCTCCTGATTGGCTGGAATCAGCACGTGACGGGGCGGAGCTACACGGAGCCGGCATTCTGCACGAGCAGCTCCATTGAAGAGAGCAGAAGACCCGGACTGCGCAAGCGCGGCTAATTTGGCCATCGGAGGGCGAAAATTAGTCGGCTCCATGGGAACGAGGACGCTAGCAACGGAGCAGGTAAGTGAAAAACTTTTTATAACTTCTGTATGGCTCATAATTAATGCACAATGTACATTACAAAGTGCATTAATATGGCCATACAGAAGTGTATAGACCCACTTGCTGCCGCGGGACAACCCCTTTAAGATAACTTCCTCCGACACAGTGTATTTTCCCCTTTATTCGCTTTATAATGAGTTTTGCTGTGTTACGGTAACCGCACAATAGCTTTTAATGGTGAGAAATAAAATAACTTATCACAAAAAGTTATAAAATTCAAGTTAAACTTTGCTACATCTCTATGTATGTATACATACTGTACATGTGTCTAATTATCAGCGTCATACAGGATGGTTCTAAAATAACAATGCTATTTGTTGTCTGAATATCAATGCTATAGTACAGCATAGAGTAGACCATTCTCCAGTAATCAAATGATCAAACAGTGAAATCTATAAAGCACTCAGTGCTAAACAATAGACCATAACAACCATGTGAAGAACGCTTTATTCTAAGATCATTGTTTCATTTTCAGCATAGTATTGGAATATACGTATAATTACTTACCGATTTTTGGGGGCTTGTATGTGCGGCAGTCACTGGAGGGTCTTAGTTCTAGGTAGTACTGGCAGTTATGGGACCACAGACAACAGTAGTAGAAAGTGATCACATCATACAGCCAGTGTGAGAACCCAGGGACTCTGGGGGGCTTTCTGTATGGAGGGGACCCCCAGTCATGACCTCGGTCAGGGGTGCTACCCCCTACTGAATCGCTAGTAAGGACTTGGATTCCCCTTTCGTCATAGCAGCACTGCTGTCCTGCGGCGTATTTAGGACTAGGGAGAAATAAAAAAACGAATTTGTAAAATATATATAGAGCACAAAACATTCTTCCCTCACTAGTAGATTTTTCATATTCATTCCGTATAAGTGCAGTCTTAATGGAACTTGATGTAGATTTGTAGACCAGGAAAGTGTAAGATTCAACCCAAGTAGCACTCAAGGTCTCCCATGCAAGTGCTTGGATGGCGCCAAAAAGCTTTGCATTTGTAAAATTGTCCTCTCAAGATGGAATCACCTACTCTTAGACCTGCAATTTTCCATTTCCTGGTAGCTTCGATTTACTGGCTCTCAAAAGTATATTCATGTTGGACTGAAGTTCAGTACTGGAAAATTTCATAGTGTTGTTAATAGGCTATATATACAAAATAGCCCACCTAAGTAATATGTCCTTATACAGAGTTAAAATATAACCTTTATTTGTTTTCATAAGATACCCATATATAACTAATAACATGGCTGATATGCTTTAGGCTGGGTTCATACGGGGCGGATTTGCCGTGGAAATTCTTCGCCGCAGCAAATCCGCCTGTGGCCGCTAATCCCGGGATTGGCCAGCCATGTGGACGAGATTTCTCAGAAATCTCGTCCACATGGGACAGCAAATCTTCCGTGGCAGAAGCCGGCACTGCGGAGCGGATTAGCCGACCGCAGCATGTTCATTCTTTTTCTTCGTCTGCTGCGTCCACGCTCTCCCCTATGGGAGCGCCGGCCGCAGCCGAAGAGCGAACGGCCGGGCCGCTTCAAAACCCACGGCTAAGTGCCGCGGGTTTTGAAGCAGCGCTTCTACCGGCGGAAATCTTGCGGTTTTTCGCTGCGGCCAAACCGCGAGATTTCTACCGGGAGTCCGCTGTGTGGGAACCCAGGCTTAGGGTGCTTTTGCAACTAACGATTTGAGTTCACTTGGGCAGCTTGTTTATACAGCAGATGCATGGTTGGCTCATTCACTTGCTAAATCGTTCAGTTGTCACATTCACTGTATAAGTAGAGATGAGCGAACCTACTCGGCCACGCCCCTTTTTCGCCCGAGCGCCGCAATTTTCGAGTACTTCCGTATTCGGGGAAAAGATTCGGGGGGCGCCGTGGGTGAGTGGGGGGTTGCAGCGGGGAGTGGGGGGGAGAGGGAAAGAGAGAGGGCTCCCCCCTGTTCCCCGCTGCAACCCCTCCGCTCCCCTACGCCTCCCCCCGCCCCCCGAATCTTTTCACCCGAGTACGGAAGTACTCGAAAATCGCGGTGCTCGATCGAGTAATTACTCGAAACGAGTATAGTCGCTCATCTCTATGTATAAGTGAATGAGAACGACTGAAGATCAATATTTAAAGCAAATGATTAGTGAATGAGCCAATAATGATTTTCATGGTTGCATGAAATGAATGATAAGCGAATGAATAATCATCATTGTTGGCTATGTTTACACTGAACAATTTTCTGAATGAAAGCTAGGTGTCGCCACAGTGTAGCAGTATATGACAAAACCAACACTGCAAGTTAAGTGTCACCACGGTGTTGGTGATGGCACTAACCTACTCCAAATAGTAAGTCCTACTTGAAATAAAAGCCCTACCCCAAAAATATGCCTTATCTGCCTAAAAAAAAAATACATTACCTATCAGGCACCGTCAGCTTCGGCGTGTCTCCTCTGTAGCTCCGGCACACTTTTCTGTAGTCTTCAATCTTCAGTCTTCAATGACGCTCGAGAACCAATCACAGCCAGCGCTTCCTGGAGGCAGGGATTTTAAACCTGCCTGAAGGGCTGTCTGAAGGCTACAGAAAAGTGTGCCAGAGCCGCAGAGGAGACGCACGCCAGAGCTGACAGCACCTGATAGGTGATGTATTATTAATAGTCTATTTCTTTTTATGCAGATAGGCTTTATTTTAGGACTTTTACAGTAGGACTTCTTACTGTAAAATTTGCATCACACAACTAAAATAGGTAGGGCAAGAGCAATGAGCTACAACTAAAAGCACATTTACATGCAAAGACAATCTTTCAAAGAATTAAAAGACTGACAGTTCTAGTCATCATTTTGCATAAAGTGCTAATGGACACTAGTGACATTAGCAATTTATTAGCTTAATTTGCATGTAAATGAGCCTCCAGGAGCTGCTTCGAAACTCAGCAGGTGGTCAGAGCTCTACAATCAGCTCCTTTGTTCTTGCACAGGCTGTCAGCTGAATACAATGTAATAAGCGCTCCCATGCAGAACACAGCATGTGGTCCCGGTTACCCCTCTCTGGCTGAACAATGGATTTTAGGCTCACCTAAAAATCATCCAGTGAACGATGGTAGGGTTTACATGCAATGATTATTGCTCATATGCTCATTTGAACGAATTTTGAGTGATAATGGTTGCATGTAAATGGGGCTTAATCTATAATAAAAAATTTGTAAACCAATGATGCAGTTTAACTAACCAACACATATAAAGTGAACATGTAATAGTAGTGGCTCTAATAACTGTTTCAGTATCACTTCTATGAAATTCATTGATATGTCTGGACAATGCGGTATCTGTTTTTGTCTGAATGGCACTCAGATGTTTACAGATATGCCTACAGTACTGTTAGATTGTCTTGCCCAACTGCACCTCAGTACTTGAATGAGACAGAGCAGTAGTACCCATCACAGACGCTATCAAATGTACTGATCTGTGCCCCTGCAATCTGTCCTTAACTCTGCTGCCCAGCTAATCCACAGTGGACTTGTAGAACTGGTGAAAGTGTGGGGCCTTTGATTGAGATTGAAAAGTCTAGAAGGGATGTTGAGTGAGGTGGTTAGACATGAGTGTTTAGGTCTGAAAACAATATAGTCTGGTTTGTATGTGGAGAGGGCATTTTACAGGCTGCACCTACCAATCCCTTCACTAGCTGCCCATTGCCCAGAGAGGCTGTCTACAATATATTCCCTCCATAAATCTCTGCCCTAATATATCAATACCTCCCCACACGTAACCTCCGGTCCTCACAAGACCTTCTCCTCTGCACTCACCCAGCGTGCTCCTCATACAATCTTCTCCAGAATTTCTCCCATGTATCACCTATACTCACTACGTCAAAGCATCAGACTCTCCGCCACTTCGGAAACCTTCAAAAGAACCCAGAAAACGTAGCTCTTCATAGCAGCCTACAACCTACAGTAATCCTGCTTCCGACCCACCAAGACCACCTTATACCCTCGCCTACTCCTTCCCTCTTCCCCTGTACACTGTAGGCCCTTACAGGCAGGGTCCTCTCTCCCCCCAGACCAATTTGTTAGTCATTTTGTTGATGCTTATCATTTCTGTTTTAAAATAATGTAGTTGTACGTAGTTTGAATGCAGTTAAACTCCTACTTTTTCATTTGTACCACATCCTGGAATTAACTGAACTTTAAAATGGATAATAATGATATAGACTTTGATCTTGGTGAAAACCACCACAATAAACCACTCCACTGAAAACACTGCTGGTAATACTGTGAACTGAGCTGAACTGTAACCTTGTCGTGTTTGGCAAGATCCATGGACGGTTATTGGCATCCTGTGATGGACAAATTACATGTATTATGTAACAGAAACACAATTTACCCGCAAGCTAGCTGTGTAGTAGTATTATAGTAACTATAGGATGTACCCAGGGGTATACAACAGCGAGCAGGCAAAGAATATTTCACACCAATTTAAACTTCCCCGGTGGTCTACGGTCGTGCTTGCCTGCCTTCTGTCCTTAGATAGAAGAGTGGATTGATATATTATGCATCAGGGATATCAGCATTTATTAGCAGTCTCCACACCCCAGTGCCCTCTAACAATGCTGCTCGGTGTAGTTGGCATTCTATCTGCTGCCAACAGTGTGTCTACCAAGTGGTAATCAAGTAGTATAAAGCTGTGGGATGCTTTTTTCAGCACAGGGTATAACAAAAAAGGCACAATATTCCAGCCAACCCAATTGGGTTGTTTATTATACCACTGTATTATATCTAACATATAAAATGTAATAATGGTATAATGTTAATGTGATAGATTAGATAGATAGATATGAGATAGATAGATAGATAGATAGATAGATAGATAGATAGATAGATAGATATGGGATAGATATGAGATAGATAGATAGATAGATAGATAGATAGATAGATAGATAGATAATCACAAGAACATTATACTATTCATGTGTATATTAGACCATATTAATTTTTTAAATACTTTAGTACTGTTATGTTCTAGAGTAGTTAAAAATGCAGTTGTAACTAGTACAGTGACCAGGAAAATAGTGTTGAGCAAACCAAACCAGTAGAACCCTGCTTCAAGTTGGACTTTGCTAAAAGTTCAGTTCGCGTAGAACCCAAACTTTAGGCGGATCATTTTAGCTGAACTGGAAGTTCATAAAGGTCCTAGAACTAGTACTGAGCACTATCTAAGAGCCCTGAAATGGCAGTGGTGGAGGCTCAGTGGTTGGCACTGTAGCATTGCAGCGTTGGAGTTCTAGATTCAAAGCTGATTGAGGGCAACATCTGCATGAAGTTTGTATGTTCTCTTTGTGTTTCTTATTCTTGTTGTTATCTTCCTTCTCTTGAAAAGGAAGAAGCAGCATGGTGGTTCAATGGTTTGCATTGTTACCTTGTAACATTGATGTCTCAGGTTCAAATATGACCAAGGCCAACATGAGTGACAGCAATAACCATTGAACAACTACCACCACTGCCACTAGATTTTGAGGTTTGCATGAATTTCTGGTTCAGTTTATACTAATTCTGACCAAACCGAACTTTTTCACAAAATTCGGTAAACTGGCTGTACTAAACTTTCGAAAATTTAACTCATTTCTAACCAGGACGTAATAAGACATATTACCTGCCATAGATCGCTCTGACACAATGCTTAGCTCCTTGATGGTATGTGCACACACTTCCTGAATCAATGTCACATCCATAATCAGGCTGCAATGTAAAAATATTGCTTCATTAGTTGTGGAATAGTTTCTGAAATGTTAGTGTCTTCATTGTACGTACATTATACTTCTAAGCCATTTATACTATGTGTTTCTCACTGAGGAAAGAGCCTCTTTTGTGTCATGCAAGGGTATTCAATTACTGCTGAGTTGGACTACAGCCACCATCAGTATCTAGCCTTTATATACATATATACTGAAATACTTTTCCCATTAGTCTGATTATTTCCATCAGATGGAGTTTGAACCCTTCTCAGAGGTACTGTAAACAAGTAACATGAGGATAGGACTTTAGTGCTAACATAGTGTTAGCAAGTGCCATGTCTGCAATAACATTTATAGTCCCTCAAGAATGTGGATATGGAAATAGTGGCTTGCTGTCAGTGAATACGAACATTATTATTTACATTCAGAGGCTGCAACTCTAGTAGTAAATGTCACACAATGCATATACGATGTCTTTTGAACACTTTTTCCAACTTTTCAGAAAAAGGAGCGTGGCCAACATTGTGCTAAAATTTGTACCAAATTTTAAAAAAAATTGCACCAAATTTTGGCCACAACTTTTGGTGTCAACTAAGCCAAATAGGTAGTCAAAACTTACACTACATAGTCTTAAAATTCAACAGATGTATCATTAAACAGAGCTACATCTGGTGCATTTTAAGACGGTGTCATCTACATTTGCACAGTCTAACATTTAGACTGTATTAGTAAATAAGCCCCAGTATATTGGCAATAAAGACAATTCCAAAGAGTTATGTGTTTAGCAAATAACATACATGAAACCTGCCCATATCTGCCCTTGATTGTGCTTGTGTGCATGGACAGTCTATGATCTCTGAAAGAAAATCTGGAAGCTTCTTGTCACTTGCATGCCATTTCAAGCATTTATCACGTGCCCAACCAGCAGAATCTTTGCGGAAGTCCTCCCCTAGGTGCCAAGCCATAGCATGATCTACGCTCCATATGGAGTGGATATTCCTAGAGAGAATGAATAGTTGTGATCACAAACATAACAGAAATAGTAGTAAAAGGGATTGTTGATATCTTTTTAAAAAGCCCTTTGAGTCTGACTAATCATGCAGTGTTGACCCAGAGGAAGGCAACATAAAGTTGTAGCTACCAAAATGATCGTTACCATATATATACACCGTAATTAAAGGGGTATTCTGGAAAGTAAACTTTTTTTCCCCAAGTTTTCACCCATCCACTGGATAGGTAAATAAGATAGATCAGTAGAGGTTTGACCACTGGGACCCCCACTGATCCTACAATCAAGGACCCTTGTTGCCTGTCTTTCTCCCTGCATGGTCGCTTCTTCCAATCTCTATAAATGTCAGTTTGAATGGAATGGTGGTCGTATATGCACGGCTGCTATTGAAATAATTTGAATGATGCTGACAGAAGTAGTGAAGCACTTTGTACTCGGCTATCTCCGGCAGCCCCACTAAAATAGAGTGGCGGCTGCACAGGTGCCAGCATTCCATTCAAAGTGATGTTACAGCAATTGGGAGTAGCAACGCTGCATCTAAAAATGGGGGAAGACTGTTCCAAGCAGTTCGCCAGCCACTGATCTATCAGTTTTCACCTTCCAGTGGATAGGTGAAAACCTGAAAGGCTTTTATTCGCCGAATAACCTTTTAAATCCTTTTACTGCCTCAAACACACTGTGTTTCATTGTCTAGTCCGCTATGGACTTCTAAGGCATAAATATGATGTTATATGTATTTTGGCTTCTTTAAAGGCTTTTCATAAATTTGTCAGCCTTCGCAGCAGCTACCTGGCACTGTCTGCTATGGTTCAACTTACTCTTCATCGCTATCCGCAAGATCTTTCCTATTTGCATTTTACTCAGCATTATACAATTTCATATGGAATGTTGAAATGTTTTCTCTCATCCTAAGGGATCCTTCACACTGGTGAGGGCAAATTTGGGCAGCAAAGCATGGCCTGATATCGCCCTCGCCATTCATATGAAACCCGTGGATGCGAGGCGTTTTCACATGCAAACAGCCTCACATCACTGTGGGAGTGAAGAAATCCACCGCTGCGGTTGTCACAGCCGCCGCAGAGGATCATGGAGTTCCCCCATTGTTTTTAATGGGTTCGGTGCTGCTGCCGCCGCCGACCCCATTGAGTGCAATTGCTGATATCGCAGAAATCTAGGACATGCTGCAATTTTTTTCCACACAGCATGGCAAGAGTAAAAACATCGCAAATGGGAATCAATCCATCGAAAATCATTTTTTTCATAATTCTGTGTTTTTACTCACTCTCGCATCGAGCAAAAATTGCACAATTTTATCATCAGTGTGAAGGCACCCTAAGAGTGTATAAACTTACATTTATGTACATTAAACATAATTTGACATTAGGACTGTCAACCATCTGTATATTCACCTAAAGGCAGTGCAAATAAAGGCTTTTGGCCTGTGTCAGTAATGAAATAAAATTAGATGTATCCAAGATCATTTTTAAAGCTGGAAGAGCTTATGCAGATTATTGTACTAAAAAGTGTCATCTTTTTATGGTTCACAGTATGCACTACTGTTGTTTTCCTATTCTCAGCTATACATATACACTCTTTGTTAAAAAATCAAGCACCTAGGCAAAACCCGGCATGCAGTTACATCTCAGGCAGATATGCAAATGATTACAGTTGTGGCATGATTAGATGAACGGTCTTGCCACCTGAGATTCTCAAATAGTTCCACCCTTGGCCTATAAAAAGGCTCTCAGAGGCTACTTGTGTGTACCGACCTCTTTTTCCGCTTGTGTAGAGCTTGTTGACCAATAGACGCCTATACGACACAATCAAAGAGATTTCACCCAGTTAACAGAATTTGAGTAGGGAGCATTATTAGAATGCGAGAAGCTGGATGGTCATATCAATGAATTGCTCACCACAAGACTGTTAGGAGGTATTGGTACCAGTGGATGTGTGAGGGAACATACACACAAGGCGATCGGGCTCGGGACGCCCTTGATAGACCACCAGTAGAGATAATCATCTGATCATCCAACAAGCACGAGTAGCTATAATTGTTTTGTTCTTCGCCATCCAGAGACAAGTGGCACCATTGTAGAATCAGAATTGGAACGGACCTCCAGGGTCATCTGGTCCAACCCTCTGCTCAATGCGGAATTCACCAAATCATTCCAGACAGAGGTCTGTTCAGCCTCTGTTTGAAGGCTTTCATTGAAGAACTCCTTGCCTTCCATCAACACAGGCCCATGTCTGAACCATTTCCAGGCACTTGGCTGAAGGACATTCGGTCCCACATCGCCCATTATGTGTACTGCTTTTGACACCCACCCACTGTTGCCTCTATTTGCAGTGGTGTCGTAAACAACAAAACTGGAAGGCTTCAGTGACAAATCCAGGTTTAGTTTGGGCAAGGATGATGGCTGTATTCATGTCTGAAGACCTAGGGGTGAGTGCCTCAATTCTTCCTTTGCTGTGGCGCGGCACACTGCCCCCACTGCTGGTGTGATGGTCTGGGTGGCCATCGCATACAACAGTTAATCACCCATATTAGTGGTAGGAGGACAGTGACAGCTCAGCGATATGTTTAGGACATCCTGCAGTTACAATGTGTTCTTCTCATGGAGGCATTTTCCAGCAGGATAACGCTCGGCAGCATATAGCAAGGATGTCACAGGAATGTCTCTACAACATTGTCACACTTCAGAGACCAGCCCGGTCACCAGATTTATCACTAAAAGAACATGTATGATACTAGAGCCTCCATTTAACGGTTCAGTTTGTAATCCCTTACTTATATCAATGTTAAGATCATACAAATAAAGTTTCATTCAATTCTGCCAACTTCTACTAAGTGCTTGAATTTCTTTTTTACAAGGAGTGGATATAAGTTATAGTCTTTATCATTTGAGTATACAAAGTGGTCAATAAAACAAATGTCCTTGTCCATGACTTTTGGCTATGTTGTCCAGATGAATTAATGACAAGCCCTGGGTTGTGTCCACACATCATAGACATTTGCCATAAGTAAATCCACAATGAAATCTGTATATGAGTTTCTTGCAGATTTTGGTGCAGACTGAGCAATGGATTCCACACATTTCATTGCAATGAATGAAATCCACAATGAAAATCCTCAGTGTAACTAGAATCCACTGCGGATTTCTTCCACTGGAAGTAAATGGGATAATGTTAACATTGTACAGTATTTTGTTGCAGAATTTCGGTGTGCATTCCACAGCTAAAATTTTTTGCAATAAATCCGTGATGTGTGAACTTATCCTAAGGCCAGTTTCACACGAGCGTATTGTGATGAGTCTGTAATACAGATCCATAGTACAGGCGTGTTATAGAGGACACTGTGACTGCATGTCATCAGTATTTCATCATTGTTTGATATAGATTTGCCTCCATACTTTCTGTCACTGGTTTTATTTTCTACTGGGTAAGTAGATATCCGGTTTCATCCAATAGAAAAGAATACCAATGAAAGCAAATACAGAGGCAAAAAAATGGACCCAAATAGTGCATACTGCGTTTTTAAAACAGGACTGTAAAAAATCTGGTCATGTAAATAGATACATTAATTTACACTAGCTCTGTATTTCACTCCGTAAAACATGGACCACATCCAAAGTAAAAATACACTTTTCTGAAAGCAGCCTAAAAGGGGCTGTGTAAGATTAGAAAAATAGCTCTACAGTTTTTTCCCCAGGAAAAAAAAAACAAAAAAAACTATTTTTGTCCCTTCAGGTGACTGAACTGCAATACCAGGTACAACCCATGGACAACATTGTGCTGTTCCAGGAAAAGAAAACTGAGGATTTTGCCATTTCTGATTCCCTTTAAAGTTTTGGGAACACAGCTTCTCTATTTACTACTACCTTAAGGCTCCCACACACTTGCGTTTGCGTTTTTTGTTAACGCGATTGTCAATGGGACTGTCAATGTTAAAAAATGCAACGCAGTGCAACTTGCGTTTTTGGTGCATTGCGTTGAGTTGCGTTTTTAACATTAGAAAGTCCCATTGACAATCGCGTTAACAAAAAAAGCAAACGCAAGTGTGTGGGAGCCCTTAGGCCCATTTACACACAACAATTATCGCTCAAAATTCACTTAAAAGCTATCATTTGAGCGATAATCGTTGTGTGTAAATGCTCCCATCATTCACTCTTCATCTGAACTATGATTTTTAGGTGAGCATAAAATCTATTGTTCAGTCAAAGAGAAGATAACACAGAACAATGCTGTGTCTGCTGTCCATGGTGCTGTATTCTCCACTGGAGTGCTAATTACATTGTATTCAGCTTACAGCCCCACGGCAGAACAAGGGAGCTGAATGCAGGGAACAGACCACCTGCTGTTCTCTGCATACATGTCCTGGAGTCTCATTTACACGCAAATGAAGGTGATAACCTGCTAAAAGACATTAGAGTCCATTAGCAGTTTATGCAAAACAATCGTTCAAAATCTTTTGAATGATTATCTTTGCATGTAAATGGACCTTTACTCTTAATGAAAGTTTCCCCAATTTCCAAAACGCCATCTATTCTCTATGCCTACTGACTGTACAGTGCCATAACAGAGTTATGTTCTAGAAGTCAGGTCTTACCACTCGCCATCATCATATTTACTGGGCACAATTCTAAGGCTTCCAAATTCAAAGACTCTATGTTCGGCAGCTGCAGGTTTGGGAATGAATGTGAAATCTCCATTATTTAAGTGTTTGTGTACCAGTGTATAGAGGTATTTCCAAGACGGTGACCAAGTGGCAGTATATGGCTCTCCTAAAGGCAGGAAGAAACAACTTTTTAAAATTTAACAGAAGCAGGATTCTTTACATTAACAGTACAGTGTCAGAGAAGCAGGAATGGCATATTTAAACTTCTAATCTACTGCTTCTGCATCTACCCTTCTACAATCTCCCTTAGAATTTGCCCCCCCCCCCCCCCATTCAGCAGTACTGCACACCCCATACATTATAATGCACTTCATATCTGTACATAGATAGATACCAGCCGGCTCATACAGCTTTATGTATCCTACCCCATTTACTGTATATAAAAGATGACTGGACCATCGCACAGAACAAGGCCTTTTAGCTTTTGTGCTCCCCCTATTTCCTCTTTGACTGTAAACTCTTGCAAATCAATTGTTAATTGTTAATTACTCTAATACTATATGTGAAGTCTGATTTCGTCTATGTGCCCGCTGATCTCTACAGTGCTGCAACATTTTGTTTGGCAGTTTAGTAATAAAGATCATTAATATAATGTATTAGATGTGTAATTAGAGCAACAACCACACACAGGCACATTGAGTCAAAAGTCTCCATACAGGTGTGTTTTGTAGTTCTACATAAGCAATGCCACAGATGAAAGAGGAACAGATCGATGTGATACAGGGTCGGGGTCAGAGGTGGGCTGGAGGAGCAGGGAGGCACAAGCACCCCGGATCGGTTCCCTAACAAATGTTTAGGGCCGCTAACTTTGCTGCAACTTGGCTACTCCGTCCACGGCCGTGTCCCCTATTGACTGTGCCAATCTGTGCCACGCTTCCATGTTTGCTTGCGTTCTATTTTGTTTCTGTTTTTCTAAACAAAAAAAACACTGTACTATTTGTACCGTTTAACCCAGGATCACACAAACGGATTGGATTCCGCATGTGGGAGGCCTGCGGCAGATTCCAGCTGTGAGCCTGATCGGTGACCCGGAGTACCTGATATCTCTGTATTGCGGATGACCACGGCTCATCAACAGTCATGTGCAGTACAGCTTTTTTTCTTTGTTTGTATTTCCCATGCCGTCGCTATGTGATGACGCGGGTGTTAATTACGTATGGGCTTCTGACTGGACGCCTGCACTGATTTCAATGGAGGCCCGTCCGCACGGAGTCTGTGGCAAAATGGAGCATGCTACTAGATGAGATTTAAACAAATTTTATCCAGACATTGAAAAAATCCACAGAATATCTGCAGCTTGTCAATTTTTGCAGCAGATTTTCAGTGCAGATTTCACCTTTTGCAATGCAAAATCTGCAAAAAAAAAAAAATCACAATTTGGTACGGTTTTTGTTACTGTAGATTTTCTGCAGATTCACTTTGGATTTTCCACTACAGAAAATTCTCAGCAGATCTTAGTTGTGTCTGGGAAAACATATTTAGAGGTTTGAGGCATATTTTCTAATTCTGTAATTTAGGATACATTTCCACTGTTTTAAAATATAAACATATTTACTACAAAAGAAGGTGTTACTACTGAATACCAACTACAAGTCGTTGATCAGTTTTATTTTTTGTTTTTGGTTCTGGTACTATACTTATGCAGTAACCTTAACTCTTGTACCATGTCTAAACAGTAAGCTTGGTTCTGGCACCTTATCTATGTAGCAAACTAGATTCTTGTATCATATCTATGCATTAAGCTTTGTTTTTGTCTTATATAGTATCTATGTAGTATGCTTGCTTCTGGTACTATAGGTAAAAGGTAAAGCCCCCTGGTGCAAGCACCGAGTCGTGACAGATTCCTAGGTTGACGTCACATCGCAATGTTTTCTTGGCAGACTGTTTTTGCCCTTCCCCAGTCAACTTTTACCCCCCAGCAAGCTGGGTACTCATTTTACCGGCCTCAGAAGGATGGAAGGCTGAGTCAACCTTGAGCCGGCTACCTGAACCACAGGGGGATTGAACTAATTGTGGTACAATGCTCCTATTGATTTTAATGAGGCCTCGCAGACATGCGCTCAAACGGAGCGCTTTTATAATGCACCTTATCACCCATCAGAATGATGGGGTATGTTATAAAAACAGTTTATAACGCAGTAGCTTGTGTTCGAAAACGCTGCGATCAAAATCGTTGTGTTTTACTGATGCCGTGTATAAGAAAGTGGCTTTAGAGTGGGCCACTGCTCATGGGCCAATGCTGTGTGCTTGCCCCCCAGGCTAAAATTTGCCAGCCAGCCCCTGGTCAGGGGTAACACATCACATGGCCCAGACATGTATCTTATAACGTTTGTATAGGAATAAATATGTATGAAGACTATATGGAGAATTTTGACTCACCTTATATACATTATCTACAGGATACATATATATAGTCACACACACACACACACACACATTATGAGTCTTGTACCTGATTCTGTGTAGCCCCAGACTTCAATGTCTACTAAATCAGTTTTCAACATATCTGGGTTCCAATGAACAGTCAAACTGCCTCCATAATGTGGTGTACCATAATACTGCCACTTAGTTTCATTCACTAGAGTACACTTTTCAGATTCTGACACTTTCCCAGGATGCACTGTAATAAAATAGAAAATATCTTGATGAATCAGTAGAGCATTAGTTAGAGTATTATTATCACCAGTTAATAGACAGTAATATATTAGTGGTGGGGAGTGGTTTCATATGCTTCAGGTGATAGACTATGCCATGTTGTTGTACATATAATGTTAAGGAACTTTTATATGCATGAACAGCATGAATTTCATAATATTCTTTTCCCTACAGAACTAGTTTTCTTCAGAATTCAAAATTTAACATCTTCTAACAACCCTTTTTGTTTCATTGTCTTGACACAACACAGATATGTCACTTATAATACTTGTGTTTTCTTATGCGTGTTTTAGGCCACGTTCACACAAGTGCTGCTTTAGTGCAGTATAGGTGCGCAAACAAAATAGCGTCTACACTGCACTAAAAATCCCGAGAGCAGGCAGCTACTCCAGGAAAAGAGAGAGCAGAAGCACAGCAGGGTTTCAGGATTTCCCCATAGCAGGGAGAAAGAGTGGAGCTATGGGGGATTAACTCATGACAAGGAAAGACAGAGCGAGGCTATGGGGAGTAACCTCATAGCAGGGAGAGACAGTGGGGCTATGAGTTAATCCCCCATAGCTCCCCTCTCTCTCCCTGCTATAGGGGATTAACCCATAGCCCTGCTGTCTCTCCCTGCTATGGGTTAATTCCCCATAGCCTTGCTCTGTCTTTCCCTGTCATGAGTTAATCCCCCATGGCTTTACTCTCTCCCTGCTATAGGGGATTAACCCATAACCCTGCTATGAGTTAATCCTCCTTAGCCCTGCTCTTCCTCCATGCTATGGGGAATTAATCCATAACCCCGCTCTCTCTCTCTCCCTGCTCGGGGAATTGCTTACAGCAGGGCATTTAAAACGTGCTGCCAAGAAGCACATTTTAAATGTCCAGTTGTAAATTCCTATTAGTCCCTGCAGGAAATAAGGGAACCCGCGGGGATTAACAGAAGTTTACAACGGAACATTTAAAATGTGCTTCTGGGCAGCACGTTTTAAATGTCCTGCTGTAAACAGCAGGGTTTTCCCTCAGTTGGCAGAAATCTTCTTTTCCTGCCCAGAAGTTTCCATAAACTCCTGCTCCCATAGGACTCAATGAAAACTCCTGCGCAGCTCGCACCAAAGATAGGTCAGGTTCTATCTTTTCTCGCAGCATGGCCCTTAGATGTGGGCATTGTAGCCACGCATGTCCTATCTTTGAATGGTTCAAGTATTTAGCGCATCTAAAATTCCTTCATGTATATTCTTCTATAGGAAACCATTGGTTCTTTTAGAAGTGCTCTTTTCACGGGCCTCCAATGCGCGAAAACAACACTCGTGTGAACGAGGACTTATTTGGCAGAAGGGACTTTACCCCAAGGCACAAAGACCTGTGACTGCTATTTTTGCACACAGCGATTACAACCTGGGGCATGAGGTTCCCATGGGGGCCACTAGACACGCAAAGTGCCCAAAGACTTATGTATTATGGTTTTTGACATGAACCAATATTTCTTCTGGGATTTGATTTAATTTATGGGTCTGTTCTGGGATCTTAATTTATTTGTGTTGCTATGCAGGCTGGGAATGGATGTGGAATTGAGGAGCCAAAAAATATATCAGCAGCAGACTCTGCAGTCATTGAAAGAAGTTGTTATAATGGTCTGGGCTGAATAGAGAAGAACAGGAACTCCAAATCAGAGAAACCATCACCTGTGAATCACTGGATTTATAGTGGACTAGTCTGCTCTCCTGACATGTCTGTTTTAGTAAAAACTTGTAATGCACAAAAAGTATACAGAAAGCATCCATGTAGCACAGGCCTAATTGATAACTGGGTGTTGTCATTCCTGTTGTCAATAGGATGTGTCAATATAGAGTCTAATAAGGTCAGGGATGATTGAACACTGTCAGACTAAAGTAGGAAAACAATGGTTATGGTAACACCAATTTGGTAGTAGACAAAGGTGGTGTTGACTATAGACAGGGTAGGAAAAGGACCCAGGCTTAGGCAAAAGTCTATGGTCTACTTATTCCACCACTGTTTGCATCGCCTATACAAGCTACATCCCGGTCAGAGTATGCTCTGGTGGTTTTTATATCTATTAGTATAATCTGAAACTGGTCTTATGGGATGCTGTAAATAGAAAATAAATGCAGGGTTAGCTAAATTAAACTTCCCCTTTCAACCCCCCATTTCCCTCCAATTCAGAGGACTCTAAAAAGCATTCTGCTCCACATAAGATGAAATTTGGACAGCAGCCTCTTCAAACAATATACTCCCCATGTATGAAAAAAATAAATAAATTAGTAAAAATATCTCCAATAGGTGGCACTGCAGCTACGAAAATCATTCTGCAAATGTTCAATTTGTCCCCCTTGGTTTTCATCAATGCCCTTCATTTGCAAAACCATGTTTTAATTGCTGCAACATGCAGACGAATGCTGTCCTTTAGATCTGACACTGATGTAGGTCTGTCATGGTAGACCTGGTTCTTTACAGCGCCACCTATCAGCGACTTTTTTACTTATATTTTTTTCGCAAATGGCTAGTGCATCATCTGAAGTGACCGTTGTCCAAATGTCTTCTCATTTCAAGCAGCAGAATTCCCTCCAGAGGCCTCAGAGTTGGGGAAGTTTAATTTTGCTAATCTTGTACTCAACTAAAGATTTCCAATTTTAATTTCACTTCCATTGGGTGGTCTTGGACAGTGTAAACACAGGGCATAGCATGATATAGCACCTTCTAACATCATGGATGCACTGTCACAAAACCACATTGTAGCAAGCCTAGAGCAATGACACAAATGCACACGTATGACGTGGGACCAGGGATAATGCAGTCAACTGTCAGCAAACCAATGTATGCATATAGTATTAAGCCAGCTGGTTATGTAGATTAATCTAGATATAATGGTGATATCCTAGCAGACAAAAAACAAATAAAAATAAATTTCATCTTTATTAATCATAAAATTCCAGAAAAAACGGAAGTGTATAAAACCATAATGATTTCACGTAGATACAGTGAGTCAAATCATGATGAAAGCAGTCATGCTTGTAAGTACCTTAAAAATTACAAGAAGTAGAACAGACTACAGGTACTGTATTATATAAATACCACATTACAAAATAAATCAAAATATTCCATAAGGTGTGGTGTTTACACCGAAACGCGTTGCTATTAACCCTTCCTGACCTGTGCATGGGAAATTTAAACAACAACTTTTGGTCCGAAGGGAGAAGATCTGCCCTGTCTTTTACCTGTAGGGGAATCTCCCCCTCCTCAGTAAGTACTATATATTATTCTTTATCATTTGCTCTTGAGCGCATATAGAATATTTTGATTTCCTTTTTACCCCATTTATTTGGGTGGTTTTCTTTTCATTTGCAGCTCTCCATGTCTGTGGATTATATGCGGGGATGAAAGGAATCTAAAAGGACCCCTTTGTATGGTTTTGTCATTTTTTTCATTATCTCCAGGTGCTGTCCTAATCTGGTTCTACACCACAAAAAAAGTATCTATTTGCCAGGATGTACCCCAAATAAAGTGCTAACCCAAAACATGTCAAATCCACCCAAAGTTGTTAACTTTTGGGATTTCTACTGTGCATAATAAAAAGGGTTTATAGATGGGAAGCCTGGAGACTCCGTGGTAATCGGCCTTGCTCTTGTAGCCTTGGGTTTGAATGTGACTAAAGACAACTTGTCTGGGTTTCTTCTATGTTCTCTGGTTTCCTCCTACACTTCAAAAATATACTGATAAGAAACTAGCGTGTGAACCCATTGGCAACAGTGACTGATGTGTGTGATAACAATGCTGTATGTCGGTATAGCGCTGCGAAATATACATGTAACGGAAATTAGAGAATTACCTGAGAGCCAAGTGCCTGAATGAGGGTATGTGCTTCCTCCATCTACAGACACTTCAAAGGGAATACGCCCGGTCTCATACAGTAATGGTGACACACAGTGTGCACGACCGTACACATCCACAGATCCATTCACAACGATCTCCTTATTAAATCTGAAAATATAACGCAGTGACTATTAATGTACAAGAACATAGCCTAAACTACTGCATAATATTGTATTATTGCTAGGTTTACATGAAGGAGAGTATAGTCAGTCATTCTCTGCACTGACCGCTCCTCTTCTCCCTCACCTCATGACCTGCAATAGCCTGCTCCACATACACCCTACTTCACCTGTTCATCAGCTCAATTGAGTGAGCCGTGCATCTAGACATGGCCGCTCAACAGGGCAGAAGACAGGTAGACTCCACCCTGCACCTCAACAACCTCATCTCTGTTATAGCCTCCATCACCATCCTCACTGTGAGCTTTAACGCTCTTTTCCTACATCCACCACCAATACACTCCATCTACATTAGCCCCTCCCTCCTCTTCTCGCCCATGCACAGCTTCCACACACTCCTCACCTTCCTCAAATGTCTCCATCCCCCTCACACCACCAAGAAACACCTTTCCCACCCTCACAAATCCCCCAATCACATGCTCACCCTTGCTACCCTATTACTTCTGGCTGCGGGGGACATCGCCCCCAACCCTGGCCCACCGCATACTGCTCAGAACCAAAATCTCTCCCCTACAATATCAAATCATCCCCTTGCCCAACCATTAGCCCACACGGCCCTCCCTGCCTTGTTCAAATGGGCCCTATGGAACCCTCAGTCTGTGTTCAAAAAATACCCTACTATCCATGTCCTCTTCACCACCAAATAAACTCAACCTGCTCACCCTAACCGAAGCATGAATACAGCAGTTCGACTCTACCTCCCCTGCTGCATTGTACTATGATGGCCTCCCACACCTCCAGATCGGACGATAGGCATGGCGGAGGAGTAGGAGTTCTCCTCTCGCTGATCTGCACCTTTCAGGTCATTACCCAGGTTCCCTCGCTCCTTCTGCATCGTTCGAATTTCACACTCTACGACTCTTCCACCCACTGTCCCTGCATGTTCTTGTTATCTACCGGCCCTACAGGTCCTACCCACCTATTGCTCGATCATTTCACCGCCTGGCACCCCCACTTGCTATTCTGTGAAATCTCAACCCTCATCCTCGATGACTTCAACATTCCCACTAATGACCCTGTCCCCCCATCTGCCTCCCAGCTTTTAATGCTCGCCTCCTCCCTCAGTCTATTACAACTCTCAGACTTCCCCACTCAAAGACGGCAACACTCTCGACCTAATTTTCCTCCACCTCTGCTCTGCTCCCCACTTTGCTAACTCCCTCCTCCCACTTTCGGATCACAACCTCCTCTCTTTCTCTATTAGGCACCCTAGCATCTCCCCATACCCTCCCACCTATCTCACCTCTAGGAACCTGCAGACTGTCCACACCAAACAGTTTGCTGAAACCTTACAGTCTTCCCTGTCCCCCATCTCCCTCCTCTCATGCCCCAATCTGGCTGCCGAATACTACTCCACCACCCTTAGATATGTACTGGATGAAGCAGCACCCCTATTGACCCGAACCGTTTACCGCAAACCATGGCAACCTTGACTCATGCCCCATATGGCGGTGCTCTAGGTGTGCTGAACGGTTGTGGACAAAGTCAAAGCAGCCAACAGACTTCCTCTACTTCAAATTTATGCTTAAAAACTTACAACCTCGCCCTCCACCATGCCAAACAAAATTACTTACTTCACCTCCCACAACCCCAAACGACTTTTCAATACTTTCCACTCCCTCCTCAGTCACAAAGAACAAGCCCCTATGATGCATCTCAGTGCTGGAGAGCTAGCAACCCATTTTTAAGAAAATGGGACACTGGACTCCGACCTGTCCTTCACCCCCTACATCCATTCCCTAGCCCAAACATGCCACCTACACCTCAGAAATACTGCAGCTATTTCTCACCATGGACATGCTAAAGACACTCGTTGTCACGCTAATCCATTCCTGACTTGATTACTCTAACTCGCTACTCATTGGCCTTCCTGGCACCAGACTCTCCCCTCTCCAATCCATACTAAATGTGGCAGTTAGAATAATTTTCCTATCCAGCTGCTTTTCAGATGCATCCACACTATGCCAGTCGCTGCACTGGCTACCTATCCACTACAGAATTAAATTTAACTCATCACCCTCACCCACAAAGCTCTCCACGGCACCACTTCACCATACATTACCTCAATTCGGTCTGTATACCACCCAGTCGTCACACTCCGATCAGCCAACACATTGAGATTAAACGCCTCTTTAATTCTATCCTCACACGCTCGCCTCCAGGACCTCTCTAGAGAAGCATCAGTCCTCTGGAACGCACTACCCCAAAACATCCGGACAATCCCTGATGCATAGAACTTCAGACATGCCTTAAAAACACACCTCTTCAGGGAGGCATACCAAATCTCCTGATCCAATCCCCCACCCCTCCACAACATGCTACCTGCCCTTCCCTATGGCTCCCCACACCTTCCACTTTGCCTATCGAATACATCTTCTGCTCCTGTACCTCCTCATCACCCCCCCCCCCCATTCTGCTTCCTAATTAAATAAATACTGTATGTAAATTTCGTAGTGTTTTGTGCTCCCCCGTGCCTTCTCTTCTGCCCCTGAACCTCCTGAACCACCCCCAACCTGTCACTCTCCACATAAGTGTATACCACATATACTTGTCATCTTGTTTTGGGTTTTCCTGTACTTTGAAAGTGCTGCAGAATAATTTGGTGCTATACAAATAAAAATTATTACTATTATATATAAATTGGAACACCGTTCCTTCTAAGCTGTGTACTCTGAAAATAGTTTAAAACTACCACACAATGGAGATAAGTGGAGTGGTTATTAGGGTTGTTGATCTTATTCAAAGGGTATTTTAAAGTGTAGCTGTAATTTCCTAAAATTTTTGACATGTCATAGCAACATGACAAAAGTTTTAATTAATTAGTTAGGCCCGGGTACAGAGACCCCCACTAATTGCTAAAACAAAAGAGCAAAAGTAGACTTTCTATGAGTAGATGAGAACTGAAGGAAAGCAATAAGACCATGCACTCCAAGGATTCCGAAAAAGAGCAGAAGGAACACAGCTCTCAGGAGAAGGCTCCTGGCTCCTTCGTATTAGCAATTGATGAGGATATCAGGACATGTGCCCTCCAATCAAAACTTCTGAGATGTCTCTATGACCTTTTAGGCATTTTATGAAATGAAAGGTACATTTTATTACTTCTCTTTCACAGTTTTGATGAAACCAACCAACATTTTTTCATAATAGTGACATTCAAGCCAAAAACTGAACTCCAATGCAGATACTGGCCACCCTGCCCAATATCCCTATATCAGAGACTCATATAAAAGAACCAGTGACGCAGCACCCATAAGAACACTTAACCCTCTGCATTCCCAGACTGTTATTTTTCTTCACTAAAAGGAAGGTACATACAGAATAGATTCCTCTCTGCCTGAAATACACAAGTGGCAGTATCACTACATAAGGAAACGGTGCCAGCAATGCTGGAGTACACTGCTGACTATTTTGGTGAATATTTTGCATCAGTATCTGGAAGCCAAAAGCAAGAACAGAATCTACAGAGAAAGGTATTTTCTATTGTTTGCACCCTCTCCTGGTTTTGGTTTTCAATTACTGACACAACATATATATTTTTTTCTGTGAGCTAATGCCTTTAGTGGATTCAGAGGGGATGGGAAATACAAAGAAAGGACTCATAGCTCTCCTTTTTCCAAGATCTACTTCTGGCTTTGGCTCAAAAAATCTCTTTTACATGGCAGTATTTTGATCAATGTTTTGCATCAGTATTTGTAAGACAAAACCAAGAGTGGGTCCAAAAAACAGAAGTGGTGCAAATTTTTTCATTACACTTTTTCCACGTAAGCTCCATTCTCAAATAATGAAACAAAATTTCGACCAAAATACTGCAGTGTGAAAGTGGCCTCATGAATATTTTACTATATACCTGTGCCCACAGTTTACATTATTTTAGTATTTAAAAAGAAGTGACTAAGCAGAATCTAAAGTTCTCCCTGAATTGAGGAATAACTAAAAGAGTAGCTGCATTTGTAAAAACTTTTGACATGTCAGAGCAACATGTTGAACATTTTGAACAGTGGGTGTCTAGGTGCCGAGAGCCCCACTGATCACTGGGGCTGCAGCACTCACGATGCGCACTGTGCTCCTTCGGCTGTTATCGTTAATTGTCGACTCATCTTGGCTGTTGAATATGTATGCATAGATGTCTAAAGAAGTCTGTCTATACATCTGTCTTTTAGCTGCCAAGAGGATCCAACAGGCAACGATGACAGCCAAAGGGCCACAGCACTCAGTTACTCTTTAAAGCTGGCTGTCCATGGGCGATATTTCATAGTGTGATTTGCAGCGATAAATCGCACGCGGATCAGGCTTGAAACACTTTCCACAGGATAACTATGGAAAACGCTGCCTGATGTACATGAGTGGGAAATCCATTACGAATTTCCGCGCGCATCTAAAAATCGTGGCATGCCGCCATTCTCCACAATAAACCTATCATTAAATAGGCTCATCGCGGTGACCTTTAGTGCTCCCCCATGGCGGAAAAAAAAAAACATTAAAAAAAAAATCGCTCACAATATTCTGTCGCAGCCGTGGACAGACCGCCTAAAGGTGTTTTACATTGGTGGCAGTAGTGCAGATGGTTTGGTCACTCGATCTGCAGCGGTCACATGATTTTTTACCGACTTGACCACTACAGACAATAGGAGGTCCAACATGGGACATCATCAGTGACATCCAATAAACAGGCTGGGGCTTCTATATTAGAAGCCCACATGACATGCTTACAAGATGTCACTAGGACAGAAGACCTGGCGACATCATGGGTCAGGTGCCGGTGCGCCAAAACAGTACATAAAAATGCAAAAAAAAAAAAAAGCCTGACAACCCCTTTAAGTCAAAACTATAAGACTTCGGAATGTTTGTGTTAATGAGGACAAAGTCTATAGAACATGTGTGTATTACGTATGCGTTATGGAATATAGACTTTGAGCTCTACTATCACTTCACAATATAAGACACAACATGGTCATTGACTAATCACTAGCAGGGCCAATCTTACTGTACATACATGACAAAGACCTTTATAAGGTTGAAACGTTGTTTTATGCTGGATAATTAAAGTGTTGAGATAAAGATCCGTGGATGCTGCTTCTCTTCTATTATATTGATTTCTGCTCCTTCCGGTTCAAGTGGATCCAGGACTGGCAAAGAAGCGTGCATTTTGTTTGCCCGGTTATTTCCTCCCTCTCTATATTGAGGTTTGGCGTGTGCTGTCGTCTCCTATTCTCTGGTGGCGTTACTGTACATACAGATGTTTGCAGAGTCACATGAATGTTCAGCGCAATATATATGTTTAACACGCTGAACATTTGTTTGACACTTTACGCTAATTGTGTAGTTTATTGTCGTCTGACTGCTGGACTATGCAAATAGTGTGGGTGCTCTACGAGTGCTCTGCAGCATGTCACGCCAGTCAAGCTGGTGCTGGGTACATCTGTATGTGGCCTTCTAAACACGATAATATACTTATGGACATAGCAAGCATAATCGTGACGTATGATAACTTAACTACAATGCGATAACTCAAGTAGTCACAATGTCCCAGTCATGTTAATGATTGCTACATCGGTAGAATTGTTGGCTGCTGCTATATTACAAGACAGGAATCAATAAGCGATGGTGGATAACTATACAGCATATAAGGGTGTCTACGAGGACTCTGTGGTCTTCTATTTCACACACCTGCATTTCACTACTGAGCTGGTGTTAAAGATTGTAGTCAGAATGACAAAATCCCTTCCTCCCATCAGCAAACCAGAATCCGGAGAAATACGAACACAGGAATAAGCGTAGTCCGGACAGCAATTGGAGAGTTTCTCACAGGTTGCCCGACAAGAGCACTCAGGTAAGACTTGTCCACACTGACCTGCACAGGAATTATGAGATACTGCAAAAAATACACATTGTTACATATCAAATTATAATAGTTTTACAAACAAATTTACCAAAATAAACTATTTATTAAATGTTAAACCCCCCCAAATTGCAGTATACAGAAGCCTTTATAATGACACCATTCAAAAACATATATGACGATTGTGATCTATTAGACCCGCAGCCAATGATACTTAATAACTTATTCTAACAGTATAGCGTGATTTACAACAATCACTGTATATGGTGGCCATCAGAAGTGCATATAGGATTTTGTCAAGTAAATACCATAAAATGTATATAGATTTGATTCTCATACTATACAGAATTAATGGCATCGTACAGCACTCGAATACCACGTCAGTATAGCACCAGCTGGAATGCCGCCATTATTAATACTACAATCACAGCAAGAGAGCATTCTCTATGGACAAAATTGCAGGCGGCACTCTAAAAAGGGGAAATATGCTGCTGAGAGATGTTGTATAGATGAGAAAAGGTATGCAGTCCTATATTCTCATCAGTTTAGTAGAAAAATAATGAGCTACTGCATCTAAGGAACTTTTACAAGGGCCAATATAATTGTCCGAATAACCGCGCAAAAGTTACCAGCGACTGATGTCCTCGTAAACATAGTACCCAGCAGGGCGAGTGAGTAAGAATCACTCACTTGTCATTGTTGCTCGTTCTTGGCTGATCTAATAACCGAGCAACTGTCAGCCCGTTTAGGGTACAGTTACATAGGATGACTGTCAGCTGCTTAAGTTCCAAGCAGCCGCCCCGAAGGTCATCACACCGGCACTTCCTACAATAGTAATAATCACTGAATGGAGGCAGAGTGTGCCAGAGATCTCTTCCAGCCACCTACTTACATTTGCAGTAAACAGGCAGTCATTCGTAGATCAATAACTGCCTATTTGAACAGGCCGAAGGTTGCTCATTTTTCACCTTAGCTGAAAACTGAGTGACAATGAAAAGTGACTAATTCTCACTCACTTGCCCTGTCCGGTCCTGTGTTTACTCAGGATAACAGCTGCACATAATCGCGGGTTTTAGTGATTATTCTGGCGACTATCAGCCCATACAAAAGTACCCTTAAACAGGCAGTTGTTCATCTATGAATGACTGCCTGTTTACTGCAAATGGAGGTGGGCAGCCAGAAGAGATCTCCTGCCCGTTCCTCCTCCATTCAGTGAGCAATTACACTCCTAATCTTTGGGATAGCTGATGAGCTTAAGCGTTCGACAGTCATTCTGTGTAAAAGGTGGTCTAACAAAGTAGAAAGTATAAACAGTCCTTTGAGCATTGCCTTTATTAACGTCTTATTTTTAACCAAACAAGGTAGACTCTCCGCATTTCACTCCTGGTGGAACGCTTGGTTACATTTTCCCATATAAATGAAAACATTTTTCTCCAACATGTATAGGAGGCCTTAAACAAGACTTTACTTCAGAATTTAATTGAAAGTCCAACTTTGACTTGGACTATAACACTAATGCAACCATCTTATAGCCTTTGAGTCAGACCTGGCTGTCAATTTAACTCCACCTCCCGATGGTTATTAGATATTTATGTCCTATGGCACTCAAGTCATCCTTTTTTTTTCTCTCTTGTTCCTATAATGTTGTACTTTCAACCAGTAAATCAGATTTTAACATGTGTACTAAAGTTGAAGGTTGATTGTTATGTTATTGTAACCTTATTAATGTAAAACTTTATACTTTTTTATGACAATAATTTTAATTAAATAGTACTTCTCATACCTGGGATACACGTAGTTGGTTCACCAGACCAATGACCATTAGCCTGGCATGTTCTCTGTGTAGATCCAGTCAACAAAAAACCTTTATTACAACTTAACGTGATGGTAGAACCAAGTAAATAATTAGTTCCATTCTTGGTGCCATTTGCTGGTGGAGCGAGCCTGCCGCATAGGACCACTGCAAGATGAAAGGAATACAGTCATCAAACTCTATAAAACAATGCATAATATATCTTTCTACTGCTGGCCTGTCGCTTGTTTATAACAACCTTTAGTTACATGAAGCTCATCAAGACTTTCTACACCAACATGGAAGAGTTTTTTACTGTAAGAGCAGTGAGACTATGGAACTCTCTGCTTGAGGACATGGTGATGATGAGTTCACTAAAAGAGTACAAGAGGGGCCTGGACGCCTTTCTTGAGTGTAATATTACATGTTATAGTCCCTGATTACTTCAGATCAGTTATTGATCCAGGTATTATTCAGGTTGCATGAATTGGAAAAGCGACAGAATTTGTTTTCCCTTAAATAAGAAAAATGGGCTTCTACCTCATTGTTTTTTTTTTGCCTTCCTCTGGATCAACATTGGGGGGTAATAGGCTAAACTGGAGGAAATATGACTTTTTTCAGCCTAAGATTTTTATGTTAATATGTTACTACAAGATGCATCTGGCTGCTATCCACTAGATGCATTCACCTAGAAAAAGTCGAAGGATTAATCTAAATTGAACTCATTAATTGGTATTCAATCATACAAGGTTCAGTGTGTTTGTAGGTGGATCCAGCTGTCATCAAAGCATCTTGAATTTAAAAGATTTTATCAGGACTCTTAAAATAGGTTGTCAATATCAGATCAGTTGGCATCCAACTCCCGACACTCTTGTCAATCAGCTGATTGAAGGGGTGGTGGTGCAGTATCTAGTAAACAATGAAGAGACCACAGTGCATGTCAGAACCCTGTGGCCACTTCCATCGGCAGGGGTGTCAGGATTCCCACAGATCTATTATTGATGAACTATTTGAAGGATGGAAAATTCATATGGTGCAGCTTTCGTCTTCAGGTTCATGGCCATGCAGATGCTTTGCTCAACCATAAAAGTAGAGAAGAGCTAATCTGTTTTTAGCTAAATATATGAAGAAAAAGGCTGAAGCTAATATCTGCATGTAAGAGGGAAGAGCGGTGCTCCACTCCCCTTACAAGTAAAAGTGGCTCAGCTGCTCTGATAAGTGACAGTTTCTACTGTGCCTCCCTATTAGACAAGACAGAGGAAAGTGCAGAGTCAGAAACAGAACCGTGCATCAGATTCAGGTGCACAGAATTAGATTGCCGACACTGAAGGCGCTAAGCCCTGCCCCAAGTCTTGAAGGCTCTGGAAAAAGAGTGTGCTGTGCCAAAGAAGCAGCATCAGTGTCAGAAAGCACGGAGCAGTGACAGAGGGTGACAGAGACTGGACAGAGATGGATGGGAGGTCTGCTGTCAGAGCTGATGTTGGAGAGAGAGCCATTGACTGTGTGGCCTGGAAACTGGAGAGCGTGAGCAGATCTGCAATGGTCCTGAGCACAGGAGGCCCCATCAGCAATTGCCTGGAGAGTAAAGGAGCACTCCTGTCCCTGAACAATGCTGTGGGAGAGTTCGGGTCAGTAGAGTCTACCCTAAGGACAGTGAACTGTTCAAAGACTGAGCCTATGTCACCTGAGATACCAGGTGAGACCTAAGGAGATGTTGTAGGTGTAAACAGCAATTGGCCTATTTGCTAAGACTGTATTGGACTGCTAAAGTCTCACATGGAAGATGAACATTATATTTTGTAAGCTGTATTTCTTTGAGTTGACATCATTATTAGTCAAGTTTTATTGATATTCTCAAAATATTACTGCAATAACAGTATAAAAGGTATTACTCTGTAGATAGCACATAGGTATTAGAGCCTGAAGCTTGCAAGTTCAATCCCCGCTTGGTTCAGGTAGCCGGCTCAAGGTCGACTCAGCCTTCCATCCTTCTGAGGTCAGTAAAATGACCCAGCTTGGTGGGGGGTAATAAATAAATTACTTGAAAGCGCTGCAGAATAAGTTGGCACTATACAAATAACAGAAATTTATTTTTATTTTATTTGAAGGTTTAATTGTATAGCCATTATTGTTATTTTCTTCACTTTTATTTCTGTGTTTTTAAATAAATATTGTATATCTTGGTTACCCCATCTGCTGCATTGGATACAGAATCCTGCTTGTCTATACTGTGCCTCTACCAGTGACATGAATAGGATGTGCCCCGTGAGGGACTTAAGGGATGCATGTGAAGCCTTCACTATAGATCAGATATAGCAGTAGTTATCATTCAGAAGACAGAATTTGGCAGCATTTGGAGATGTTGGGGCTGCAATAATCTAGTCCTTACCTTACCTACAGCATTCAAGGAGTATTGATAATTTGTTTGATAGCAAGGTTGTATAAAAGTAAATTCTGCATTTTTTACCTGGCTGGAGGCTGTTGACCAATGCTCTGTGATAATCATATGAGATCTTGGTAGCATTGCCAATTTCCAAACTATTTGTTGTTAAGACATCAAATTTGCAGAACCTATCATCACCACATAACATATTAGCAGCTTCAGTCAGAGTTGTATTTTTATGCTCATCAAAATCAAATATGGGAACAAACATTGGGTCATGCTTTAGTTTATAGTCATCGATTAGTTCTTGAGAGTCATACAGAAAAAGTGAGCTTTCTTCTGTTACTGCCCCTGGAGGAGAGATAAGACAGATACAGACATTAGTAATATTTTCCTTCGGTTTCACTAGTACATTGAAGAATACATTGAAGCATTATATGGTTATTTCTCAAATATGTAGTTTGACAGTGGAGTATACAGAAGAAAGGGCAAAGATCATACTGGGCCCAGCATTAGGGCTTATTTACACAAGCGTATATTGGCCGGCGTTTTCACAGCCGACTGATATACACTTCCATCTGAGCAGCCCCCCCACTTACCTCGCCCTCACTGGCTCTCTGTCTCTTTCCTCCCCTCCGAGTGTTTTCCAATGGGAGTGGGCGGAGCTAAGCTATGCCCCCTCCCAACCCCTTGTCCACAGCCAGCAATGGGCGAGACAGAGCAGAGCTTAGCTCCGCCCCTTCCCCTCCCATTGCAAACTCCAGAGTGGAGGAGAGAGGCAGAGAGCCGGTGAGGGGGAGGGAAAGGTGGGGGGGGGCTGCTTAAATGGAAGCGTATATCCATATTTGCTTGTGTAAATAAGCCCTTAAGGGCTTCACTGAATGGCTTTGATTAGCTCATCGAGCGCAGGTTGTGATTGGCTGCTGACGCTTGATTAGCCAATCACAGCGCTCACTTTGCTGGAGGCGGGGTATTCAAAGCCCCGTCACCAGCATTAGCTGAGATGGCAGATGGTGAGGACTTTGCAGTTTGCTGCAGCGCCCCCGGAGACAATCGGGACGCCATGGACCAGGTGAGTATAAGGCCACCCACTCCCTGAAAATAAGACACTGTGCCTCTTTTGGGGCAAAAATTAATATAAAACAGTGTCTTATTTACGGGGAGACATGGTACAAAATAAGTTCTGCTATGTAGTTTTTTTCAAATTTTAATATACATTAATTCTATATGTAAAAGTGCAAAATGTAGTTCAACGGTGAACATACACTTTTAATGTGATTAAGGTTTGGTGTTGAGGTAAATAATAAATGTGGTTCTTTTCAGTAAGGTGTGTGGCTATTATATACTCATCATGAGACACATTATACACGAAACCCCCCACAATCCTGAGAAATAAATTACTTGCTAAATAAAGCAGCTTCAATCACACATCAATATATAGTATTGACTACCTACATATACTACATACACTGCTTGGAAAAAACATATATTTCTAGTGGGAAAACCCCTTTAATTTTTTCTACAGCTGAGGATGGCATAAAACAACAAAAGAGGTAGTACTCACTTCTCTTCAGCCCCCCCTGGAAATAGCTGAGCAGCTCAGCGAATGGAGCACCAAAGATGGATCTGCCAATTCTGGCTTTCTCTGATGAATGACAATTGAGCTACATTGTGCTGGGCTGTGAGCAGAGGTCCCTCTACATGTTGTCAGACCATTATGTCCCTCATGAAGTCTGTTTCTAAGGGCTCCTGTCCACGGGTGGGTCAGATTCTGTGGGCAGGTGCTCCAACGCGGAATCCCACCCTGCCCGCGGCATGAGGACATTACTTACCATTCCGGATCCTCTGTGTGGCTATGCGGGTTGTCCGTCGTCTCCTTCGTAGATGTGAGCAGGCACACTGGCACGTGGGCGGGCCCGCCGGCTGGCATGCACCCGCAGATGCACAGTGGAGATTTTTTTTTTCAGAATCTCCTGCTTTCCCGTGGGATCTGTGGCACACCCGCATTGACAGTTGCGGGTGTGCAGCAGATCAATGGAAGCTGTCCCTGTGGGATCTGCAGCAGAATAGAACATGCTGTGATTTGTTTTCCAGACCAGAAAGTCTGCAAAACAAATCTGCATGCTTTAATGGTGCCATGATTGTCTATGGGCGGCTTGAACTGCAGATCATCCGCAGGGGTACACCACCGCCTGTGGACATTATCACAGGGAGGTATAACAAAATACACCCCCAGCTCCTCTAACAGCACTATAACTTAGTCTTTTGTGCTGTGGGGACGTGAGAGGTTCCCTTTAAAGTGTTCCCTTCATTTTTCTGAGCAGCGTATATTGTTATAAAATGGATACATTATTATTTACAGTATTTGACATATTAATATGTATACTCATATATTAGATACAATACTTATGTAATAAAGATAAATGTGTTTATGTCTTTGTCCATACTCACAATTTGCACCAAATTTAAGAATCTGAGGTGGATCAGCTGAACTTGGTAACTGTATACCACTCATCAGAGTAAAGTCATCTTCAAGATCACCATTCATGATTCCTAGGAGCCCTTGGGTTTTGTTTTGGAATATTTCAGGGAGAAGGACGTTGATGCTCAAAAATTCATTTTTGGCCCGCACTTCTACCCCAGCTCCAGATGGAAACATCACCGTGACATTTGATGTAATTGGAGAAAATAAGAATACCCCTGAAACAATTAGACATGAAATGCTTTATTATTGTCTGAGAAGCTAGCCATTAAACAGTTCCCATATTACTATTTAATGCACTTAAGGGAGATGGAATACCTATGCAGCGCCACCTATTGGATGGCAGCATTCCTTCAAATCAATGTCTGACTCTTCATACAAGTCTTAATAAATGGGAATTGAAAACCAAGCCAGAACCCATACACAGACAGCTATTTCAGGGTGTTTACCCCACATCAGTGTGCAGTAGGATTCTGGCTTGGCTAGAGAGAGGCCTATGACATGAGTTAGGAGGGGTATTGTCTCTCCTTGAAGAGAGCACCTAGAAGGGGAGTGAGGACACTTACAAGGCCATGCATGCTCTTCTGGGTAATATGCAAATAAGGAAGATGAAACAATACCTCTGCAGCGCCACAAATCTATTTAATGCACTGTAACAATGAAATCTCTAGCGTTGCATTCAATATCTTTAATCTTGTAGTAACATCGTTTTCCATACCGAATTTTTACGTATAACCATTTATCTAGTACTTGATTAAAAAAGAGCCAGATCTACCCATGCTATAGTGCCATACAAAGGCGCCATAGTACAAAGTACTTAGAACTCCATGTGCTGCTATACACTGCTTGCACAGATTTTTACTGCGTACTGCACATGACGCCTGACACAAACTTAAAGCTGACTTTTACCTTTCACATCCATCCAGGTCTGCTCTTCAAAGCTAAGGGCTTCTCCATTCACCAGAGTCTCCAGTTCATTCTGTGTTCCGTTTTTCAAACGCACCTCAACCACATCAGAGTTGTCTTCTTGCATGGCCACTGATGAAATGCTGGACACATTCATCTGATCAGGTAATGAGCGTAGATGGCGACTTCTATCCTCCTTAATCGTTGCAATAACGTTTCCTTTACAACAAAGAGAAGCCACAGAAGTTCACATGTCTTGGCTCAAAAGAATTAAGAAAAATGTATTAAGAATATAAAATAGGAAATTGTAGATATATTCAATAGAAGAAAACCAAAATATAGTGCATCCTGTTTCTTTAGGCTAATATGTTTCACTGCAAGGAAAATAACATTGTGGTACGAGGACTTATAATCTATAGTTTCTCTGTTACCAGCCCAAAGGCTGAAACATATTAAACATATATTGTTCTGTTACATATAAGTATAAACGTAATTATAAGTATCCAACAAATGAAATATAGCTACTGTATACTAAATTCACATAATATTTCAGTTCCCTAACTATGAACATGGGAATGCAATCTCCTTTCTCAAGAATGTGAATGTTTGCTGTGTGATGTAAGTGGTCGTCAAGACAATGGGGCACTGTTATAACAGGAGCTTGTCCAGGTGCTAATTCTGTATCCCTCCCCCAGTATGTATGTATCTAAAGTGTAAACTGGATGTTGGGATGCAGCGATGATGCCCCTGCTGCCCCCCTTAGCTCTGCCTACCATTACTTTCTGTACATGGAACTAGTATAAGAGATAAGATGAACCAATAAGCATTAGCTTCTAATAAGAATGCCTACCTAGTATTTAAGAATCTGCTGTGATGTCACAAGTCAGTCTGGATTTGAGAACCTTTATGTCTCCTAGACTCATTAATGTTGACATTGAATAAATCTTCATTTCCTATGTCCCTTGTATCGTGTTGGATGTTGACTACTTTTTTATATGGGGGCTCGTGTCCGGGATCTGATGCAGATTGCATTTTTGCATCCACTCGTCTGAAGGTAAGGACAAAGACGCTATGGAGACCGGACCATGGTGCCCCGCTCAGTAACTTTCGCTGGGTAAAATGGAACACTCTCCTAGCCTGCTGCGTCTATACTTTCAGACCACGCAGTTGGAACCCTAAAGAGACTATGGAACTGAATGGTATACAGGGACGTTTTGAAATCAGCTAAAAAGATAAGACCCGGGTCTTGAGATATATTCTGAAGTTGTGAAGTAGTATGTTTTGTGATTGTGAGATGATATGCCCCGTCGAGTAGTGTTAGCAATTTAGTCTGAGACAATCGAAGGGAAAAGGCCTATCCCGTAGGGGTAGAAGATGATCTTGATCACTTCCTAGACAAGCCTCAGTAGCTCTATCGGATTTTGGGAGTGAAGACGCTTTGTCGTTAAATGTTCCGGGGTTAACAGTCCAGCGGAAATGAAAAAGAAAAAAAAAAAAACTGTAAAACTCGGCAATTGTTTTCTGTGCATGGGGAAAAAAGTACAGACTAAATATAGGCAGCGCAATCTCACAATTACCGCATGAATGCATGCAAAACAAAAAACTTCAGTAAACTGTCTTGTAAAGTTAGTAATTAGAGATGAGCGAGCACCAAAATGCTCGGGTGCTCGTTACTCGGGACGAAATTTTCGCAATGCTCGAGGGTTCGTTTCGAGTAACGAACCCCATTGAAGTCAATGGGCGACCCGAGCATTTTTGTATATCGCCGATGCTCGCTAAGATTTTCGTTTGTGAAAATCGGGGCAATACAAGAAAGTGATGGGAACGACACAGCAACGGATAGGGCAGGCGAGGGGCTACATGTTGGGCTGCATCTCAAGTTCCCAGGTCCCACTATTAAGCCACAATAGCGGCAAGAGTGCCCCCCCCCCCCCCGCACTGTCAGCGTAAAGATCGTTCTCCTCTGCCATAGCTGTAACAGCTGTGGCAGAGAAGAACGATGTTTGCCCATTGAATTCAATGGAGCCAGCAATACAGCAGGTTCCACTGAAAGCAATGGGCTGCCGGCGATCGCAGGATGAATTGTCGGGAAGGGGTTAAATATATAAGCCCTTCCCTGCAATTCATCCAGAAATGTGTTACAATAAAAATATATACCGGCGTATAAGGCGACGGGGCGTATAAGACGACCTCCCAACTGTCACCTTATACGCCGGCAATACAGTGGAGCAAAGAATAAAAATCATTACTCACTTCTTCTGACGTTCTGCGCCCCTCCTGCAGGCTGTCGCTCCCTCCTGGTCCACGGCAGAGCATTGCTTTCTGGACGCAGGGCTTGAAATCCCCGCCTCCAGAAACACAGCCAATCACAGCCATTCAATGACATCATTGTCATTGGCTGTGATTGGCTGAAGGCACGTGTGTTTCTGGAGGCGGGGATTTAAAGCCCTTCGTAGAGAAATCAATGCTCTGCCGGGAACCAGGAGGGAGCGACAGCCTGCAGCAGCGCCGCAGAACGTCAGAAGTAGTAAGTAATGATTTTTATTCTTTGCTCCACTGTATTGCCGGCGTATAAGGTGACAGTTGGGGGGTCGTCTTATACGCCCCGTCGCCTTATACGCCGGTATATATTTTTATTGTAACACATTTCTGGATGAATTGCAGGGAAGGGCTTATATATTTAAGCCCTTCCTGACAATTCATCCCCGCGCTCGCCGGCAGCCCATTGCTTTCAGTGGAACCTGCTGTATTGCTGGTTCCATTGAATTCAATGGGCAAACATCGTTCTTCTCTGCCACAGCTGTTACAGCTGTGGTAGAGAAGAAGGATTTGTCTTCTATATGTTCTCAATGGGGTCGGCGCTGCTGCCGCCGACCCAATTGAGCGCATATAGAGAAGATTTATGGCCTTAAGAAGGACCGTTGGGGTTCTTGAAACCTAAAATCACTCCTAACACTCTCCCTATAGCAGCTCCAACACGATAGCACTTTCCCTGAACTAATGTCAAAATGCATCTGTGGCGAGCAGCGGGAGGGGCAGATTTTAATACTTGGGTGACACCTAATCTCGCCAGCCACTCACTGCAGAGGGGTGGTATAGGGCTTGAACGTTGCAGGGGGAAGTTGTAATGCCTTCCCTGTCTTTCTATTGGCCAGAAAAGCGCGCAAATTTCTCAGGGAAGAAAGTGAAAGTAACCCGAACACCGCGTGGTGCTCGTTACGAGTAACGAGCATCTCGAACACCCTAATACTCGAACGAGTATCAAGCTCGGACGAGTATGCTCGCTCATCTCTATTAGTAAGGTGAAATTGGACAACAAAAGGTTAAAATATTTGTGTATTAAGATATGCAAAGGAATGTTGCATAAAGACGATTAAGAATAGTGCAAAACTGCACCCAAAATATGGCGTCTCCTTCTTATGGTAGCCTCTATGGCCAGAGGTAGAACAAAGAAGGGGGAGTGGTTAGCTTGTGGGCTGAGACTTGTAGTTCTATGAATAAATGCCACAAGTGTGAGATCATTGAGCTTTGTATATACCTGCCTCTAACAAAAGGCAGTTTATAACCTGACACCTTGGTATGTGATCTAGTCAGGTTTAGTACCGTGTTAGCTAGTAGAGAAAACAGTGATCTCTTCTGGAGTTCATCGTAGTACAGTTCGTAGATATTTGCTAACAAACCTTGTTAGTCTGAAGTAAATAAGCTTGGTAGATGGGATCTACCAAGGATTTGAACACTATCTCAAGTGTCACCTTTGAAATGTATGTTGCAGAATTTCAGTAAATGGTATTGTACAGTTAGTGATGGAAAACTGACTGTTGTTTAGATAAGATGGTGATTTTTAGAAGTGCTTTGTGTGAAAGACAAAGGTCAGCCCTTCTTCACCATCTAAGGGCTCCACCCTGGATGTGTCATGGAGGGTGTTTCCTCCCTATTGCCTAGATGGCCGTGTTGTTCATGTGGCCAGTAGCAGTCTGCATACCTTAATACATGTTTAGTGTGCAGAACCACCCCTTACCATCGCCCAGTCAGGCCACACCCCCAGTGGCCATTTCAGTGCTAGCTATGGCCCAGCAGCCATTTTAGAATCAGCTGTAACAATACCTTAGAGCTTAGACAGCTGCCCAAGTGCCATCTTTACTCCAGAACAGGCACGGGCTTCTCACCTCTCATCAATGTACCTTTTACCTGGCATTGCATTGGTAGTTCAAGGATTGGTGCGTTCTCCGAATTGCATAGGAATATTCAACCCCCCTGGTTATCTGCCTGCAGCCTGCATTAGCAGCCACCTTATGCTGTTCTGCCCGATATTGTGTTAAAAATTGCCTGCACATATAGTTTTTAAATGGGGATTTTATCCACTCATTCATACAGTTTGTGTCTCCCTATGCAAGTTCATGCAGAATCTGAGAAAAAAAAAAACTTTCAGAAAGAGAAAGGATTATTACGTGATAACTTGATAGTCTCTTTAGACAGTGCAAAAGTATTATTGTGTACAGGAATAGATAAATGGTTAATGCTTGATTCTCGCACATCTCTGATAAAGCTGCAGTTTCACTTTCCCCGTCATTTTCCTCTCGGTCTTTCAGTTAGACCGTCCAGTGGGAAAAAGGGAGGGGGGAATGTGTGTTGAACTTCTAATGTAAGAATTCCCGCAGTGGTACATGCTTGCTTTATTGGAATAGAAACTTGTAATGAAATGAATTACTGTCTTTATTGTAAGTTTATGCAAAGAGGAATGTTAATAAAAAATCTGGAGAAAGGGGATTGTCAAATTTTGGTGTTTTCTGACAGAGTATAATCCAGTATGATATAGCAAATGCATAGTATTCTGATGTTGACCTGAACTGGGATGCTTATTTTGAAGAAAGTTACAGAGCACAATGGCTGGAGAACAAAAGACTGTTAAACAATGAAAAAGATGGTGGATGGGCTGCAGAAATCCAATCGAAACGGCCCCACCACCGAACAACATCCAGAACAACCCACCTCCTTCATAGGTACAGAAGGATGGGTCCCAACACCTCCCCCTTGCTGGAGACCAATGCAGAATGTGCAGGAAGCATGGTCACTGGAGTAGAGACAACCCCCTCACTTCCTCTGCTCATACAGGAAGAGAAGGAGGAAGGAGCGAGGCCCAAAATGGCCACTACCAGAGACAAGCACATGGCAGAGCCATTCAGGCCCGCCCACAACCTCCATCTTGTTTTGCTTCTATTGTTCTGCTGTATGAAGATAATGCTGAATGAGGATGACCAGGTTCCTACCCACTGGGTCCCCAGGAACCTATGGTCAGAATACATGTATGGGGTCATTTTGTGAACTTTATGGTTGATACCGGAGCTGAACATTCAGTTATAACCTAACAACTAGCACCTATTTAACACAGAATAGCCCAGATTGTGGGAGCTACTGGACAAGGCAGGAAACATCACTTTATTGTACCACAGCAATGCCCCTTGGGAGACAAAGTCGTCCCTCATCAATTCCTGGATCCACCAGACTGTCTAATACCAAAATTGGGACAGGATATGATGAGAAAACTACAGGCCTAAGTGTCCTTTGAACCGGAAGAACAGATGCCTTTACAACTTGAGAAAGATGTTTCAACTCCTGCCCACATCCTCCCACTCACAGTGCTTCAAGAGAAGGAATGAAAATTGTTTGCTGTCATTCATGAGCCAGATCACTCAAGAACCACACCGAACCTAGTAATGAAGCTGCTAGGAGTATGGGCTGAAGACAATCCACCAGGACTAGCTCAGAAGTGTATGACAGCTTGTGGCTGCTGCTTCTACAATGATCTCTGTTTCTACTGATTTGCAGTCTGCTGTAGCTATTTGCAATTTGTGTACCTTCCAGGTTCTCTGTTACCTAGTCTCACCCTCGACCTCTGTTCCTGCTTGGTATGAGCCGTTCTGGTGTTAGGGTCATGACAGGGTTAGTCAGCGCCCAGGTTCCAGCTCAGGGCCGTTCTTGTCAGGACGATGACCCTGCTTTCTGTTAGGCAGGGATTTCATATTCCTCACCAATGCAGGGCTAATTCAGTCCTAGATTCCACCTTGTACCAAGCCACGCCCTGAGGAGTGAGTATCCGGTCTCTGGGTTAGCTGTCAGAGTCACCAAGTGATTTTCCTCCCCAGAAGGATGGCACAGTGGTTCTACACTCGAATACATAACAAGAATATACCTCCAGTCTCAGTACAGCTGGAGCCAGGGGCACACCCGGTGTCTATCAAGCAACACTGCCTACCATCTGCCGCCTGCCATGGCATCACACTGCACCGGAAAAGTTTCTGAAGTACGGTATCCTGAGGAGATACCAATACCCAGGAACACCCCTCTCCGGCCTATAAAGAAACCTGGAATAACAGAGTATCACCCAGTCCTGGATCTCAGAGCAGTGAATCAAGCTGTGGTTATTTTGCATCAGACAGTGCCCTACCCGTACACTTTGCTTGGACTAATACCTGGGGAAGCAACTCGCTTTACTGTGCTGAATTTGAAACTCGCTTTACTGCACCATCAGACTGATAGAGGACAGTCAGCTTATCTTTGCCTTCCAATGGGAAGACCCAAGAACTGGAGAAACGTGCCGCTTGCCCCGAGGGCTCAAGAACCCACCCGCACTCTTCAGAGAATCTCTTGCTACAGACCTAAGGAAGCTCTCTCTCCCTTCCAAGCCAGGCACTGTATTACTACAGCATATGGATGACCTCCTCATAACCGGATCTACCTCTGAACGAAGTCTGTAGAACACTAAGACAGTGTTTCGTCATCTTTATGAAGCTGGATACAAAGTCTCAAGAAAAGAAGCCACAGATCTGCCAAGCAACTGTCAAATACCTGGGATTTTATATCCCACAAGAAAAAGGTACAACTGGAAGTTGAAAGGAAGTAGGTTGTCTGCAATATCTTTGTACCAACAACCAGAAGAAAAAGTCAGAGAATTCCTTGGAGCTGCCGGATTCTGCAGAATATGGATACCCGGTTTTGCTAAAATGGCCAAACCCCTCTATGGAGTCACAAAGGGAGGTGAAGATGCCCTCTACTGCTGGAAGCAGGAACATACAAGGGCCTATGACAACATCAGGCAAGCTCTTCTAAAAGCACCCGCACTGGCCTTGCCTAATCTGGAGAAACCACTTACTCTGTATGTTCTCAAGAAGAAGAGACTGGTGATCGGCGTTCTCACCCAGATGATGGGATCATGGCATCAACCTGTTGTCCATCTCTCCAAGCAACTTGATAATGTAGCCATGGGATGAGAAGACTGGCAGCAACAGTGGCCTTGGTTACGGAAGCTGACAAGCTAACCGTGGGTCAAGATCTTACAGTACAAGAGCCATCTTCTGTCCTAACTTTGATGGATGCCACAGGTCACCACTAGCAGACAAAAGCTCGCATGACCAAGTTCCAAGGCCTCCTATGTGAAAACCCAAGACTGAAGTTGGAAGTGTGTACTACTCTAAATCCAGCAACTCTGTTGCCGACCAGAACCCCTGATTATAACTGCTGTGAGGTGATGGATGAAGTCTTTAGCAGCTATCCTGATCTACGAGAAACACCTCTCGAAGCTCCTGATGATGAATAGTACACAGGTGGTAACAGCCTCATGGATGAAGGCATATGCTATGTTGAATATGCGGTGGTCACCCTACAGACTACTACAAAAGCAGAACCACTGCCCAAAGGAACTTCAGCTCAAAGGGCAGAACTTATTGCACTTATCAAAGCCCTACAGCTGGCAGCTGGGGTGAAAGTCAATATCTTCACTAACTCAAAGTAGGCCTCCCTCACACTCTATGTTCATGGGGCCCTGTGAGAAGAGTCTGGTCACTTCAGCGGGTCAAGAAGTGAAGCACACTCCTATCATTCCGGAACTGTCAAAAGAGGAGTGGGTCATTCACTGTAAAGGAAAACAGAAGGGAGACTCACTCGTTGCACAGGGAAACAGAAAGGCAGATGCTGATGCCAAGCGAGCTGTCACTCTCCTTAAACGCTGAAAGTTCTGTCAAACTACAAGCCTTTTTTCCTGTTTTCCCCTCAGCAACTGGAACCCCTGCTACAATCAAAGCGAACAGGAATGGCTGAAGACAGAAGATGAGAAATACACACCTGAAGGCTGGTTCATTCTCTCCGATGGAAGAAGTGTGGTCCCAACAGCACTAGCAACGGAGATCGTCAAGAAAGTGCATGAGGACATGCTATGGGTCCACCACTATGGAAGAGCTAATTCAACATCCTAAAACTTACCAGGCGAGCACCAGAAAATGTGTCTTATAACCTGAAAATAGTCCCAGACAAGGACCTCTGAAGATTCCAGGGATACAATCTTATAGAGCTGCTCTCTTCCAAGATGTACTTTACTCGAATGCCTGCAGCTGATGGATGGAATTATCTCCTGGTCTTTGTCTGCACTTACACGGAGTGGGTGGAGGCCTACCCCACTAGGACTGAGAAAATCAACTTAAGTGGCCAGAACACTACTGAAAGACATAAATTAAAGACACAGCTTACCAGTATGGACTGGGTCAGACAATGGACCAGCGTTTGCTGCGGAGAACAAACAAGAGTTAGCCAACTGCTTCAAGATCAGATGGAAGCTGCACATTGTCTACAGACCTCAGAACTCAGGGAAGGCTGAGCGCATGAAGTGGACTTTAAAACTTGCCTAAGAGACGCTCTGTCAGGAGACTCACCTAAAATGGCCACAAGTCCTACCCATTGCTCTGCTCAGAAACAGATCTTCCCCCACCGAAATAACTGGTAGTTCCCCTCTTAAAATGAAGTAGGGGAGGCCTAGCCAAGGAGTGTTGGGGATTAGAGCAGACAAACTAGTGGGAGAGCAGACAAATTACCAGCAGATGCTTGCCCTGGGTAAGACCATGGCAACCATCGCCAAAAGAGCAGGAGAAAGGTTACCTACTTGTTTGAATATTACTGTGCAAAAGTTACCTATTTGTCTGGATACTGCTGTGTACTTATTTTTTCTTCTGCAGGCGTTCTATTAAGACGTGAAAGAGGCCCATCTTACTAGGCAGAAATATATTGCAGCCATAGGGGCACAAGACCTCAAGCTGCCATGTCACCTGAACAGATCACAGGAGGCTGTTTGGAACATTTAAATGTTGCTGTAAGAATTGTGGCTGTTGCGGCTAGTTGAAAGCTGTGAAAGACCCATGTATGGAGATGGCTTGGCTCCCAATCACACAGATTGGACATATATTTAAGCGTCTTTATTTAGTAAATTACACTAAAGCTGGAAGCGAAGACAAATGGGGAAACAAAAAACACTTCTCTTTTATTCAGAGCTCCAAATCCCTTCCATAGACATATATTTAAAACATGAAATGCCTGCTACATTCAGCCACTGTTAGGGGGTTTCATGCATCTTGTTTTATCATTGAGTTCAATGCATGCATGAAAGACTCCTTAGCTCCCTCTAGTGGTAACTGAAGGTCACCAACATGTTAACTTCTAGAGGGAACCTTCCATCATTTCTACATCTATGAAACTACCTACACCAATATAACATTGGGGCAGTGCTCTTTTTTTCAAACTTATTTTGTTGTAAATCATAACTTTAACCCCATTAAAGACCACAATGTTTCAGTCCAAAAGGACCGAACAATTTTTTAGTGATTTTATGCATGTGGTGGTTTTATAATTTTATCTTGAGCTGCCAACATTAATTTTGCAGCATTTTTTTTGCTATATTAAAAGTAACATGTACACAAAGTAAGAAGAAAAAAAGTTTGTTTTTAATGCATAGTTCTTTTTTTTTAAAATTAGTATATGTATGTATTTCAAACATTTTCATATATAGTTTGTATAATCTCGGATTATAGGTGCATATATGGCGACAATTTAGGTTGGTGTGGGCAGTGGGTTGTTTGCTTCATTTTGACTTTTACTTATTTTTGTGACTGTATTTTTAACATTTGTCCCCAACATCATGTTAGACCTGGGAAACATTCACACTGTAATGTTTTTCTTAATTAGTTACAGTTACAATTAAAACAGTTTTCTACTGTAACTGCAGCCTTCATAAGAGCCCTAATTATGGGGAAAAACACAAACCTATGGTGACAGTAATCGCTGGCAGAGCTGAGCTTGTCCGCTTAGACCCGACAGCTCTGCCACTACATTTTGCACTCGGCGATCACGTGATCAATCAAAACTAGACTAGTCCTGACATGCTGTCGATGCCTCCAAGTAGCCAATCTTTAAAGGCGTTTTGTCATTAAAAAAAAAAAAATTCTATACTCACCTACTCACCTATTTCTTCCCTATCAGTCTCCTTACCACATCTTCTCCTCTCTGAGCTTCTACAGTGCCCCGGGTCACCGACGCCGGCTGTCTTGTTATGAAGGCTGCATTCCTCACATTCCTTCTGGGCCGGTCAGTGGAGGTCATGTCCCTGTGCTGTAGCGTTCACTGCCTAGGAAGGAATTCTGATCTATTGCTGAGATAGCTCACATGAGCAGCCTCTGAAGTAGATCGGCCCTCTCCCTGCTGGCCTGTGACGTAACGTACATTGGCTGGCAGGAAGAAGGAAGACTGACGGCAATGTATGTAACCATACCATACCCCCCCCCCCCCCCCCCAGACTGCAGGAGACAGGAGAAGATAGGGAAGGTGAAGATATGGTAAGTAGACTGACGGGGGAGGAATTGGTAAGTATAAAATTTTTTATTTTTGTTTAATGACGGAACCCCTTTAAGGTTCATTCAGTGCGATCCCCTGCCACTGTGAAAACTACATAGTTATCTTATTTTCTACATCAATCTTACCTTGATAAGGTTTGGTCCGACACTGAATGATCAGAGATTGGTTTGTAGATTTCACCAAATAATACTCTCCTTTACCCTTGAAAGTATAATTCAAGCCATCAAATGTTATAATGTGAGGTTCACCAAAAGCTGAAGCTATAGCAGAAGACAGAAGCTAGTTACTAACTTAACGGAAAATTATGCATAACACCATTTATAGGAATAACGTTCCTCCTCACCAACTTTTGGGGGCTTGTATGTGCGGCAATCACTGGAGGGTCTTAGTTCTAGGTAGTACTGGCAGTTATCGGACCACAGACAACAGTAGTAGAAAGTAATCACATCATACAGCCAGTGGGAAAATCCAGGTATTCTGGGGGGCTTCTTGTAAGGAGGCGACCCCCAGTCATGTCCTCGGTCAGGTGTGCTGCCCCCTATTGAATCAGTAGTTAGGACCAGAGCTCCTGATGCATCATAGCAGCACTGTTGTCCTGCAGCAAATTTAGGGCTATAGGAAAAGGTAAAAAAAAGCCTCAATTTTCTGCTTTATTCACAAATTAATGTTGAAGTTGTATAAAATATGTGATAATATAGTTAAGCTAAAGCCAACAGGGTACCTTGCTTGTATGCTCCGCACACAGTGCACCGCGCCCTGGTGGTAAGTACACACACTGCCTTTTTCAATGTTGCAGCCATAATCTGTCTGAGGATAAAAAAAAAAAACACCACTTTTGACACTATTATAACTTTATTCTTTATCTACTAATAAATATATACAAGCAACTGGAAAGGTCAAGTGAACAAGGAAGGATGTGTTCATACTCTGAGAGGTGGCAAGGTGTTCCTTCCTCAAAAAGTAATTTATTTAAATCCTGGTATACTAAGCCAAGTCTCAGTCTGCCTACTTCTACTGCTAGGCGAAGGTGCAATTAAAATAGTATGAATCCCTATTATTATTAAAGTAGCTATCCGGTTTTTAATAAAGCTGTAAATGCTATTAACCCCTTGAGGACATTGATTTTGTCAAAGTGGTTAGGAGAAAACAAAAATTTAAAAGAGGCAATTTTTAAATTTTTTTTTACTAACAGCCATCCGAGAGCTTGTTTTTTTTTTAGGACAAATTACTATGAAAAGTACCATATAATGTACTGAAAAATTCTTTAAAAATTTTCCATGTGCAGTGAAATAGAAAAACACAAATGTGGCTTTTTTGAGGTGGTGTTGGGGGTGGGGGCGGGATTGTGTAATCGGGATATGCACTGACATGCTAACTTTATTCTGTGGGTCACAATTATTACAACATTACTAAATTTAGAAAATATTTTTTTAAAGATATTTAACTATCTTCTGACCATCATTTTGTAAATCTTTTGCATCCATGCAGCTGTGTGAAGGCTTGTTTTTTTTTGCAGGGCAAGCTGTAAATTCTACTGGTACTGTTTTGAGATACATACAACCTTTTGATCACTTATTCATTTTTTTTTGGAGACGGGGTGACCAAAAAAAAAAAAAACTAGACACCTTTTAGAAATTTCACGCGTGTGGTGGTTTTACTGCCCTATTTTTTTTCCTTCAGCTACCAAAATAATTTTTACTGTAGATTTTTTTTCTGTGATATATAAGGCTATTTTTTAATATCTTTTTTCACAGACTTTGTTCCCCATTTTTTTTCGTTTTATTGGGGTTAAAAAGCTAAAACATAAGATTTTTCCTCTACGTTTATAGTTTTTTTAAATTAGTATAGTTACGCTAAAATAAAGTATGAGAATGGGTTCCATATTTTGTTTTGGATGTTTTGATATATAATGCGTATAGTTTGGGATTACAGGTCCCATAAGGCAACGGTTTTGGTTGGCGTCGGTCACTCTCTTTTATGTGTATATTTTTAATTTATTCTGTAATAATTTTTACCTATTTTTACAATTCGTTTTTTGACATCGTGTATACATTATTTTACAATAATTATACATTATTTTAGCGCTGGAATGAGCAGCTCCATGCCCATGCCCCATGCAATACGGGAAAAGATCTCTTTTGCCCCCGAACGGGTATTAAAATACAATTTCTAATTGCAATAATGGAGCAGCTTTTAATCTACCGATAACTATTTAGGCTGTAGAACTAGATGAGAATTAACTTCTGATATACGGCTCCTTTGTAGTAAAAGATGGAAGTTATATACAGACACATCTACTATGGACAGAAACACTTTCTATGTCTATATTTTAGACTTGTTGGCAAACAAGCGATAAGTTGTATAGCATGCAACAAGCCATAAGGCAAACAGAGGCAGACTATCAGCCCTGGCACTTACATGGTATCTTCCTGTATCCGCTCTGGACTGTTCTAGAGTACAAGGGCAATCGGCTACCTCATTCTGGAAGTTAGGCAGGTTGAAATTTTCCAAATTTTTCCATGCGATACACTTATTGGTCGCCCAGTCAGCGGGGTTTTGCCTGAAGTTTTCTGATAAGTGCCAGGCTAAGGCATGAACAGGGCTCCATATTGCATGTACATTTCTGAGATACAGAGTAATACATTGTCATGAGGAGAAGCTTGAAACGCAGTGCAGGCAGAAATACTGTTATATGAAGTGCAGCTCATAATATGTTAACTTTGGCACCATCTTATAAGATTATACATTACAACCAGAGTGGTTTCCTGCAAACTGAATGGACACATAAGAAGGTATTGTACTTGTCAGAAATTGCCTCTGTTCTGCAAACTGTAAAACATATGCATTCTGGATTTGTAACACATCCTATATCCATTGTGAAGGATGTAAAAAGCTTCTACTAAGGGGCACATCATGTAGGCCAGAGCTACTGTTGATAGATGTAATATCCACTACAATGAATCTGAATATATAACAGAGACCAGGATAGAAGTGTAAAGAATGCAGTCAGATAGCGAAGCAAGGTGATTTGGGATTTTAATAGCCATTCTTCCTCCCCTCACAGGTAATGGCATATTCTGGGTATTGTTAGAGGTAGACTTTCAAGTTATATGTGGCTCAATTCAGATTTTAATATGGATATGCTACAATATATTCACATTGAAGTACTTTACATTAGTTAGCATCAAACATTTAGAGGCTTAATGTGTAACATAAGTAAACCTAAGGCCACGTTCACATATGGCAGACTTGTCTCAAATTTCCAGTGCCGATTCTATAATGCAAATCTTTGACAACGTACAGTACAATATATGTGGAGGGGCTATCAAAAGTCAATCTGCATATAGAAGGAAAACATTAACAAAAAATTCAGATTGCCAACAGAGGAAGTGACAAAATCTATGGCACAAGTGATCTGCTATGTGTGGGTGAACCCTAAAAGTTATCTACGCTATATTGAAATTGGTGCATCTGAAGCTATTGTAACCTTCAAAGGGGTTTTACAAAGATCACAAGTTATTCGCTATCCACAGGATAGGAGACAAGGTGCTGATCGGTTGGGGTCTTACCGCTGAGACCCCAACCGCTACAGAGAAGGGCGATTATGTGTCCCCCAACTTCCTCACCTCCACACTGTGGGCTGATTGCACCCCCTGCAGTAAAAAGGAAACTAAATGGAGCGCTGCTTGTGCAAGTGTGCTGACGCTCTATTTACTTTTAATAAGACTGCTGAGATAGCCGAGCTGTAAGTGCTCAGGTAATTCCCTCAGCCCCACTGAAATGAATGGAGCGTTGACCATGTATGCTTGGCCAATGCTTCATTCTTTCTAATGTCACTGCAAGGGGAAGAAGTGACTCTTGCAGTGACTGGCAGAGGGGTACACAAGACCCCCGTTCTCGAGATCAGTAGTGGTCTCAAAAGTGATATCCCCACCGATCAGTAAGTTATACCCTATTCTCTGGATTGGGCATAATTTGTTATTTTGGTACAACCTCTTTAAAACAACACCAGGTATGAAAGTTGAAGGAACACAAAAAATAGAAATATATAGGAAAGGCCAACTACTTTGTAAACCCCAACCACATTTTCAGATGAATTGGTACAAGGGCTCCATAAATCTAAAATCAGTATATTTGCACCAGAAAACTAGTGATTGATAGAGCATTGATAAATGTTACATTCGGATAGATCAGATGAAGTTGTAGAGTTACAAGTAGATGTGAGGATTAATCAGGTACAGACAATGTTTTCAGCAATATCATGGGCATGCAGTGCAAGTCTTGTTCCGGGCTTACCTAGCTTTGTTTTGCTTCACTAAAAACCATTTGTCATAAAATTACCTCTCTCCTTCCTCCCCGGTGTTTGCCCGGATCCTTAACATTCCCACTTCCCACTGGTCGTATGGGGATGGTGCAGGAACTGGAGTGAAAGTGAAGCTGCCATTGTTGGGGAGAGCTGTCTCCAATGTGTAGAGGTAAGTCCAGTGTGCCTCCGATGATTCACTATATGGAACTCCTGGAAAATGAATGCAAATAAGACATATCTGTGGGGCTCTCATCTTTACATTGCTGTGATGTAGATTTAACAATATTGAAAATGGAGTAATAAAAAAAAATGATCTGCTCACTAGGAACAGAGTACTGTTATACATATAAGTGGTTTGGTACGTTTTGTCTCCATGGGTAGAGCAAGACAAAATGGCATGGGTACACTAAAGACAAAATCTGGATTAGAATATTGGATATTTACAAAAAGATAATTGAATACTCACGGAAATGCTACAAACTACGTAAGAGGCAAGTTGGAGCAGTAGTAAGGTAATTGGAAACCTTTACAACGGCTCTGATAGGTCACAACTCCCTTTATTAATATATCTTTAATTCTATACTACGTATTTAGTAGACAAAAACCTTATTGGTACAAACTCCAAAAGTGCTGTTTAAACGTTTTCACTATGTATTGTCCTGATCACCCAATCCCTTTAGACTGTAAAAGAGTGAGTGATGCACACTGATCCTACAACTATTATGAACTTTGTAAGCTGTATAACAAGTGGGAACAGCCCAGCGAACAGCAGTTACTGGTAAAATGCAAATAACTTTTTAGCTAAAACTAGTTACGCAACTTTTTGTTTCCAAATCATATACATTACAGTGGCCTCAGTACCATGGGAACGTAATGTATTTACAGGATATTTAATGCTAAGTTCAATTAGTTTTACTACAATCCTGAAGTTTCTTCTGGAGCCGAACTTCACTGAGGCAGAAATGTCTAATGTAAAGTATAGAGCCCTTCAAAGTGTAGACACTTAATTAAAACTCAATTTTATTGGAACAGTTAAGAAAGTGGGGCTTGGACTGACAAACAAAAGTGACCCAGATGTCCCCCATCGAAAAATGTGAAAGAGGCAATAATAGTTTTCAGGGGACATTGTGATCGCTAATAAAGACATACAACACGCAATACAAAACAGTCCGAATAAAGATGGAAAACGCACTAGCACCGATACAGATCGGACTTATGTTGAATAGAAAATAGAACTGATAGAATATTTACCCGTAGGTACATGAAAAAATCCTAAAATAATAAATGTATTGATAATTCCTAGAATCAAGACTAATCTTTGGTTAAAAAAAAACAGACGATTCCCTAGTACATGAGTTTCCTTTGGGACTTTGGTTCAACAAGTTGAACCAAAGAAAACTCATGTACTATGGAATTACCTACATTTTTATTCAGACCGCTTTGTATTTGCATGTTGTATGTTTTACACTGTTAGCCAAGAGCAAGACTAGAACGAACTCCCACATCTCCTGCTTCCTGGGCTGTAGCACTGATTGTGATTGCAGGTGACAGAAGCCACTATTCAACTCTAGCCAAAATTACCGGAGTTACAGTACTATGACCACCTGATTTTTGCCCCCATTGCCTACGCTGGGGAATGAACTAGAGCAAATATACTTCAGTTGCTGGAGGAATGTATATAGTGTATTGTAGGATGACAAACACCTTGTGCACTGTGACTGGACGCCATCATTATAGGTTCAGTAATATGCAAAAGTAGTCACTGTTGTGGCAATATATGGACATGTACGAGGCATTATGGTGAACACACTAGACTCAATATAAAGCAACATACAATAAAATTATATACTGCTTTAGTTTCTCACAGAATACTTTTAATAGGTTTACATTTAGGGGGTTTGTAAACTTTTAAACAAAAAATTTAGTCGGGGTCCACACGGGGCTGATCTGCAGTGGAATGTCTGCGGCAGATCAGATGCGGATTGTTTCCACAGTTTGTGAACGAAATTCTCAAAATCTCATCCATTTTGCTACTACTGTAACTTCTGCTGCAAATCCGCCTCGTCTGAATCTCCCCTTAGATACAAAATGACTTTAAATATTGTTCAGGCATATATAGGATGATTTAAAAATAGAGATGAGCGAATATACTCGCTAAGGCTAACTACTGAAGCGAGTAGTGCCTTAGTCGAGTATCCTCCCGCTCGTCTCTAAAGATTCAGGGGCCGACGGGGATCGGCGGGGGAGAGCGGGGAGGAACGGAGGGGAGATCCTTCTCTCCCTCTCTCCCCCCTGCTCACCGCCGCAACTCACCTGTCACCCGCGCCGGCAGCCGAGAAGTTAGAGACGAGCGGGAGGATACTGGACTAAGGCACTACTCGCTCGAATAGTTAGCCTTAGGGAGTATGCTCGCTCATCTCGATTTAAAAAGAGTCATGCAAATGTAAAGCTGATTTATCCATACATGAAGTGACTTGCAACAGCCAGAAGAAAGGTATTAGAAACTTGTAAAGTTATTTTATCTTAACAGATGTTTGATAGGAGCGCCTTTGGTGACACAACAGATGTCAGGCATCATGAAAAGAGCTACAGTAGGCAGACATAACAGCCAGTTCATTGTAGCCACACATTGTCTTATTAATGTCTTTATATTTTTCATCTGCTCATGCAGTCATTATAATCTATTACATAGGTTCCTGTAAGGCCCCCAACCTTTTATACCTTGTGAGTCCCATTCAGCTTTGAGTGATGATTAGGAACCACATTAAACTCACAAAGAGGAGAGAAATGTTTATGCTAATGTTACACAGACACTATGGAAGCAGCTCACATCATGTAGTGAAGAATCACACAAGTGAATGGGGTCGTGTTGGAATATAGGATCCCACCAAACATTTTTTTTTACAGAGGCCTCCACTAACCTCTGTCCGCATGTCACCACATTGTAAACATTATCTGCAAAGCAATCAGTAAATATGGATACCTAATTTTTGACAATAGTGGATGATATACTGGGGTTCATGGACGGCATCCTGACCTCACCTGTTTCATTATAGCCCCAAACCTCTATAGAGACATGCTGAGTCTGGAGAGTGCCAGCAGTCCAGGTCATTGTGAGGGATCCGTTATGTCCAGGAGTTCCATAATATTGCCATTTTTGTGAATTAGCCAATTTACTCTTTTCATCGTCTGAAGCTTTGCTGTGATGAACTGGAAAGCAAAAAAAGGAAAATAGCAATAATCTCATCTCACATTGTTAGAATTATTCATTAATTGTTCTCCTATTTTTGTTTTTTCAGCTGTGCTTTTTCAAAGTCATAACTTATATAGCGTATTGAAAAACTTAATATTTTTAAAGTGGGTTGAAATAGCATTTTTACAGCATTCATGGTGCAGTAAAAAAACTATTTCATTCTATGGGTCATTATGATTATGGGAATACCAAATGTATATAGTTTTGATTATGTTCAATCACTTAAAAATAAAGAAAATTTTAAAAAATAGATATTTGTTTCAGCATCAGACAGAAGTATCTATTTTTTCCCTCAACAGAGCTGTGTGAGGACTTACTGGTTTTACCTAATCAACTTTTGATCATTTTTTATTCCATTTTTTTTTAGTTGTGGTGGTCACAAAAAAAGCAATCCTGGTGTGTTTTTGTTTGCTTCATGGTATTCACCGCTCTGGATAAACAATGTGATATTTTATTTTTTCAGACTTTTTTGAATGCGGTGATACCAATTTTTTTTTTTAACATCCATTTAACTTTTATCTATTTTTTTACAATTTTTTTGTCCCCAAGTGGGACTTGAATTTGCAGTGGCTTGATTGCTTTTGCAATACACTGAAGAGTGTAATAGAGATACTACCATGGTAGGCCTAGAGTCATTTATTAGACCACCAGGTGCTACGACAACCAAATGGAACCTCACGATTACATTGTTGCGGGAGCGGATCAGGGACGGAGTCCCCTCCATTTGTCTAGCCATTGAAATGTTGTGGTCAGCCCTACCTCTAAAGGGTTAATCAACGGATATCGGAGTTAGCTTCAATCCTGGCATCTGCTCTGTAGTTAGTGGTCTGAGCCCCTAACCTGTTCCATACAATCCCTACACACGCACATGCATCGTATATGTATAGTTGAAGCTGCTAGGGGGTTAGCAGTAATAACAATTATTGTTATATTGCTACACGGATTATAATGCTTTAATGGTAAACTGTCACATTGTACATGTTCTCCAATATGTGGGCAGCAGATTATAGAGCAGAAAGAGCTTAACAGACAGCGATATAGGGGGAAGGATTCAAAGATCCAGTATAGCTTGTGGCTTAGAGGTCCAGAGGGCGTCTCATCAGTGATTGGTAGCTACCTCTATATGAACACTCAAACATGGAGGCTGTCCGTTAGGGAGTAGGACCACCCACTAGACTCCTAAACCCATAAGGAGCATGGATTTAACCCCTTCCCGACATGCACCATATATAAACGGGACTGTCAGGATGTAGTTTTATACTAAACCAAGTCTGCCCTCTACTGCCATTGGTGTTTTTTAAACTATGTCTGTATGGGAGTTTCCATGTTCTGCAGCATCTTACCTGCCAGCCATGTACCAGAAAATAATGAACTGGTCTCTCCATTACATAGCAATGCAAATGGGATACGGCCAGTCTGGAATACCAGTGGAGAAATGCAGTGAACATCTCCAGATTCACTCACGTAACCCCGAGTATCGGTTTCATTATCGAATCTGTTGGTAGAAAAATAATCTCTGTTACTTCTGACAGTACTTTATTAGGACCAGAAATCATAGCCAATGACCAACATTGAGGGATTCACTTGTAAGTCACACGGATGTAAGTACACTGCTAGAGCCTGGAACCACTGAGGTTTGGAAACTTTGCTAATATTTTTACTGAATGTATAGACCAGAATATTACCCATTATAGTTTATAATGGGTAATATTATAAACTATAGTCTACCTCATTCTTTCAGTTACTACATATAAAGAATTTTCCGTAGAGATGAGCGAACGTACTCGGTAAGGGCGATTTCGCAATCGAGCACCGCGGTTTCGAGTACTTCACTACTCGGGTGAAAAGTACTCGGGGGCGTTGTGGGGCGGGGGGTTGCAGAGGGGAGTGGGGGGTAGCAGCGGGGAACAGGGGGGAGCCCTCTCTCTCTCCCTCTCCCCCCCACTCCCCTCTGCAACCCCCCGCCCCACAGCGCACCCGAGTACTTTTCACTCGAGTAGTGAAGTACTCGAAAATTGTGGTGCTCGATTGCGAAATCGCCCTTACCGAGTACGTTCGCTCATCTCTAATTTTCCGCTTAATCTGCCGTGACTCCTGTGCGCAATTTATAATCAACGCAGCTTGCCCTTAATGTTGGGTTTAGCTAGATGAGAGGATCCAGTATTATGGAAAACAGCATTATCGCTGGGTAATGACATATTGTACAACTTTCTAATATACCTTTTATTCTCATCATTAAGAAGATCCCTTTTTTGATGGCAACAAAAGGAAATATTCTTGTTTTCACACAGAGACTTAAAACCTGTTGAGCCGAATATGTGAGTTGCTGCTCGCACTAAACAGCACATAGACACCTTTCCCTGCGCTGTCCGAACGGCGAGGTCAGTGGACATTGCAAATCCTACTCTCATCTGTGATATGGACCACAATGGGACATACAGCGATTTTTTTTTCCTGCAGATATCTGTGCACGTAAAAAAGCACTCATGTGAATATTCAAATTGGTTATAGTGGGTCTATGTGAAGTAGATGGACAGTGCAAGGATGGGAAAAAGGTTTGTCTGAATGGGCCCTTAGTCCTGCTCACACACCTGCAGTGTGATAGTTTAGATTAGGCACAAATTTACCCCTGCTTTGGACAAGAGTAAAGGCCCATTTACATGGAGCGATGATCGCTCAAAGATCGCTTAATCGACAGTTTGAGTGACAGCTTTGAGCGATCATTTTGCATAAAGTATTAAGTAGCTACTCAGCTACTTAAGAGCAATTAAGTGTGCAAATGAAGCCATCACTGAATGCAGTTAATAGCCCGAGGACTCTTATCTGCTTTCAGTTCTTCTGTTCTCCAGTGGGAAACAATGGTATCAGCACTACCTGCGGAGAACTACTGATAAGGTTGAATGACGATTTTCAGGTTGGACTGAATTTAATGATTAGCTAGCAGTGCACGATGGGCGATCATTTAGACGCAACGATTATCGCTCAAACTATCACTTTCTAGTGATTTTTGAGCGATCATCGCTCCATGTAAATGGGCCTTAAGGGCACCCACACACTTGCGTTTTTTTAACGCTGCATTTTTTGTTAACGCGATTGTCAATGGGACTTTGTAATGTTAAAACCGCAACGCACCAAAAACGCAAGTTGCGTTGCTTTTTTAACATTGGAAAGTCTCATTGACAATCGCGTTAACAAAAAACGCAGCATTAAAAAAACGCAAGTGTGTGGGAGCCCTTAGTCAAGGAAGGTTTTTAGTCTATGAATGCCAAGGAAAGATTTTCCATTCAATGAGGGCTGCCTGCAGACAAATGGGTCAGATTCGGCATGCGGGATCCGAGCCTGCTTGGCCACTGATCCCGCGTACCTGTCGTTTTTCCTCTGTGCTGCAGATGTGCCGGCCATCGCACATACGCAGTACAGATTTACCCGCACCGTCGCTAGGCAATTACGTGGGTCCCGCGATCTTTCCGCAACATCAATTGCGAAAGGGCCGAATGGCTTCCATTGACTTCAATAGAAGCCAGCTGTGTGTAGCCTGCACAAAAATAGAACAAGCTGCGATTTTACCCCCGTGAGCAGAAAATCGCAATTGATTTCCGCTCGTGGGCAGGAAAAAGCGCTTTTGCATAGCATGCTATAGCAGGTATTTGCTGCGGAAACCAGGGGCAGACACCTTCTCCAGAATCTGCAATACAAATCCGGCCGTGTGCAGCTATCGAAAGTAAGCAGAAATCTTGATACGTTGAGAAAATAAAATACTAAATTATATTGTAAGGAGTGTTAACAGCGCTTTATGTATAAACTGTATACAATTAGCTTACAAGCGCCCTCTACTGGTGCCTGCAAGCAGCCACAATGTTATCATTTAACTGTATATGTCTATGCAGGTGACAAGGTCTGGAGCAGTAACTGGACCTCTGACTGGTTTTAAAGATATATTAATAAATTAAACACAAATGAAGAAAAAACAAACAAACAATTGTTTTCATGGGTGGAAATTCACTTTAGGCTTCATTTCCCCACTTACCTGCAAATCACATCTTGAGCTTTATCACAAATTGCATCTAGAACAATAAAGTCTTTCCCTCCCATTAAAGTCCCTGAGTGGGGAGAAATATGGACACATAATTCTCGATAATCTGTACAGCAGTTTTCTAAGTTCAAACAACTTGCATGGCAGGAACAGTTCTGGAGTTTCTGCCCACATTGTGCCCGACAAGATTCACCTGTAGATAGAAACAAACATACGTCACATTTCAGGGCTGCTACACTATGTAGTTAATCAGGATACTGTTAAAATGTGTCATCTAATAACTACAGGTAGGATGATGAATGTATAGCTGGGTCCAGAAGTACAGGGTGATTCAAAAAGAATGGCGCAAAAGTAAAACTGATTTATCCGTATAACAGCCAGAATGAAATGAAAGATAGAACTCTTCAAGTTTTTAAATGCACTTTCGGGCTAATACCCACGGACTACTGCTGCAGAATTCACGGCCGCCGCGAATTCCACAGCAATGACCTCCATAGATATGATATAGTTAACAATTCTCTCCTGCCCACGAGCGGAAATCAACTGCAATTTTCTGCTCGCGAGGGAGTTTAGCAGCATGTTCTAATTTTTTCAGAAAAATCACACGGACAGCTTCCATTGCAGTCAATGGAAGTGGTCCGTCCCGCGATATTCCGCGCTGTGGGCACTGCGGAGTATTGTGGGAATCGCCGGCGCTTCAAGTGCTGCACTGCGCATGCTCCCCGGGTGAGACACTCGCGGCGGATCCGGACAGGTGAGTACTGAGTCTCTGGGGAGCGCCGGGTCTGATTCCGCTGTGAGATTTTGCTGTCAGAATTCGACCTGGCCGTGGGCATGAGGCCTTACAGAGGTTTGATGTGGGCGCTGTTGGTGACACTAGACGTCTTAAAACACCACATCTCCACTGAGGTGGCATCATTTAACTGCAACAAAGGTAAGATGGAAGCCACCACAGTCATGTACGGATAACAGAATTTAAAAAAAATCTACAATCAGAAAATAAAAACAAAATGATAAAAATTTTATATGTTTCATTATCTTTTAATTAGTTTTTATTAGTTTAAAATATGATACATTTCCCAAGGCTTTCTGAGCAGATTTTGTACACTATGGCCCCCTGCACATGGGTGGAAATTCTGCGGCGGGATTTCCTGCAGAATTTCCGCCCATGGAAGCTGCCATAGGATTGCATTACAAAACGCAATCCTATGCAGACGGCCGCGATTTGTCCGCGTGAAAATACACGTGAAAAACAAATCGCGGCATGCTCTATTTCTGTGCGGGTCTCGCAGAGGCCCGCACAAAAATGTCACTCCCCGGCCGCTGGCTCTGCTTTGCGCGTGCGCTGGCTGGCCGGCAGCTGGCACATCAAAGAGCCGGAGCCGCGGGAGAGGTGAGCGCCGCACTGGTCCCTGTAGGGGCTCAGGACGGGTCCCACTGCGAGAATTCTCACAGCCGGAGCTAACCCGGCCATCTGCAGGCAGCCTATATCCCCCTTGTTGTAAATATAACTTTTGCACATTGATATGGAAATTCTTGTAACAAGGACTCTTGTCTCACAGTAAAGATTAAAACAGTAAAGTTTATTTAGAATAAGTGTTAGAAATAATAAGTAGTAAGTAAGAAATTAGATTCTGGGTCCAGAGAGAATTTGCTTCCTAATCTACATCAGGGGTTTTTTAAAAAGTCACTGCGCTTAATTTTTTTTTTCTTCGAAAGTGTACAGCATAGGTGATTATAACCATTTTTGCAATATGGTTTATCAGCCTATTCTGTACATTTTCGTAGAACACCCCTCTTCAGCTATGCAGCTTGATGAAGAGAGTGCTGAGAAAACCTGTCTTCAGTTAACTGCATAGCTGAATATGGATCTCCGGCTGTGCTCGCACGGTTATCTCTAGGGCAGGCACAGCTGCCTTAGGTTTTATTACATTTATACATACATTTTACTTTTAGCATGCTCTCTTGACATGCTTGTTTATAGAAAGCTCCTGCCGCCATCCCCCAGCATTGTTAAGAGAAAGAAGCCATCCGGTGTTACAGACAACTTTTCCCCTTCACAATGCCCGGTCCCCGCGGGACCCCATGCACTGCAAGTAACAGAATGTATGTCACAACCCAATGAATTGAGTCACTGACAGTGTGTAACAGGCGGGTTCTGTTAGTCCGGGTAAATGTGTCTGCTGCTCTCTTGCTATTCTAGGCATATGTGTGCGCCCCTCTACACCTCCTGTACAAATGGACTCTCAGCTTCTAATTTCCATCAGCACTGCAGGAGTTAATCCTCCTCAAGTGCTTACAGCCCAGCTGCAGGGTAATAGGCTATAGCCCTCTAATTTAAGTGAGCTGGGGATCCTCCTCCTTTGCCTGAGCGTTGGTGTGAGTTTCCCTCAGTCAAACAGCATAGGTCCCTTGTCTTGGACATCTGTGTCTGCTCTGATCGCAGAGCTTACCTGGACATTTGTTCTCTGCCTGCTCCTACTTTGCACTGGTTTCTGTTTATAGTCCGGCTTGTTGTACTGTGCACCGATGCCTCTGACCCCCATGGGTCAGTTGCCAACCACACAAGGACTACTCCAAGAGGTAGCAGCCTGCGTGGTTACCCGAGGCAAAGTCCAAATCTCTGCACAGGGGTTAAATTGTGAATACCAGGGGACCATCCTAATGCCTTTAGGATTAGCCCAAAGTCAAACCGTTTGGTTGGCACACTGGGCCCACACTCGCTATCTGTAACAGGTGCTACATGCATTGCCCATGTAGCAGGATGGTGTAACAATGACAGGTGGAGGTAGCACATTTTTACAAAAATAGATTTTACTGACCTTTAGCATAATAAACGTTACTTCTCTTAACAGGATGGTTCACGATTCTGGGATGTATTAAGAGAAGCACAGAGTCTAGATCATGTGAGGTCATTACCCCCCTCTACTCTTCCTTAGTCAGACCTCATCTGGAATACTGTGTTCAGTTCTGGGCACCCCACTTAAAAAAAAGACTTAGACAAACTGGAGCAAGTTCAGAGAAGAGTTACCAAGTTAGTGAGCGGTCTGCAAATCATGTCCTATAAGGAACAGTTAAAGGATCCTGGAATGTTTAGCTTCCAAAAAAGAGGGCTGAACTTAATAGCGGTCTACTCTTTTTCAACGGAAGTCTTCAAACAGAGGCTGGACAGACATCTGTCTGGGATGATGTAGTGAATCCTGCACTGATCAAGGGTTTGGACCAGATGACCCTGGAGGTCCCTTCCAATTCTACCATTTTAGGATTACGTATTGACTCAGGCATAAACTCTTAAAGTGATAGTAACCAACCATTTGCTAGTAACTCAAAGCGTTTACTTCATAACCCCCACCTGCCCCCCCCAACTCACATCGACATATACATAACCTTCTTCTCCTTCGCAGCAGCAGGGCACATGACTTCTCACACAATTCTCTGGCATCACTTGACTGTGGCATAACCGTTATATGCATCACTTTTGGCCATAGGCCCCAATCTCAAATATTTTGTAGGAACAGCGTCCTTTCACACAGGATGCAACATATTACAGACATGATTTCTAACAGAGGTCGTTACACGATAACAGTGGTTCAATCTGTGTTACATCGACTCCCGAATATTCTGACCTACCTCAGATGCCTTTCTGCCCCATTACATCCTTCATATTACACATTTTACATATCATCATACACACTGGGTCATAACCCTACAACATTATATTAACCCATCAACTACCCCGCAAAGCCTTGCATGAACTACTGATACCACACACTGATCCATATGCTGCTTTTACTTACACAATCTCCAAATGTCTGTTACCCCCACCCTAGCCAGGAATTTACACACTGTAGTCCCTTGAAAAATGACCACACTCACAGCCATCTCCAGTGTCACCCCCTAGTTTCCACTGCGCACGGTCATCCTCTTCAACACCATGATCCCAATGTCAGGCAATTGTGGGGAGAGACACTCCCTGTCCTCCCACGTGCTGCTCGCCCTTCACCCCAATGCTCCAGCTTTCACTTTTAATCCCTTACCCCCCTGTGGCTGCATTGGCAGAAGAGTGGGGTGTCAACCAGGTGCCCTGACCACCTCTGACAGCTCCCTCCTTTGCCTAGCTGGATCTTAGGGCAGTAGGAGTCAAGCTTAGTAAGTCCACCAGCCACATAACACAGCAGCTGCATACTGCTTCACTATTTACGGGGAGCATGGTAGTGCTACCCCCTTATCAGTGCATGGGGTCCGGCGAGGAACAGGCTCGATGTGAAGAGAAGAGCTTATCTGTAATGCAGGACTGCTTATTTCTCCTCACAGTGCCAGGGAATGGTGGCAGAAGCGTTCTATAAAAAACAATGTCAAGAGTATACACTAGGGGGAAAATGTAATTATAAATGCAATAAAATAAGGCAATCATTTTATTATTCTATTGTTTTATGAAAACTGCTGTGCCTGCCCTACAGAGAACAGAGCAGGCACAGCTGGAGCTCTGCAGCTAGCTAGTTGAAGACAGATTTCTCAACATTGTCTTCCCCTAGCTACACACCTCAAGAGGGGTTTTCTATGAAAAATGTACAGAATGGGCTGATAAAACATATTGCAAAAATGGTCATAAATGCCTATTCTGTACATTAAAAAAAAGTGAAGTGCTGTGATTCTTTAACACAAAATTCTGGCTAACTGGCAACAGGAAATACTATACATGCTTATTGCCTGTGATTGACCTGTGGTCAGAGCAGGTGCTTCTGTTTCAACACCTGTGTGTAGCACTGACAGCGGGCACCCGTTTAGCTGATCGGCTAGGGTCTCAAGTGGCAGACCACAGCCGATCAACTATGAATGAGGATAGGTCATCAATAGTATTTTACCTGAAAAACCCCTTTAAATTAATAATCTGCTATATTAGCGCAATAGACCAGGCACGCATCTAATGTGTACATTACTAGCTATGCCTTCACCTACCCATGTATGTACTCCTGTCCCTGGTTGATCATTTTTTCCTCTCTCCAACACTTAATGCCTTCTTGATTGATTGAAGTTTATTAGTTTTGCACAGGGAGGAATACAACAAGGTTCCCACAAGCTCGTTATTACAAAGGAGTACGTTTTCTAATGAATGTGTTATTGAGCATTCCAGGAAGCTTGGGAGGTTTGCCTCTGCCCACCAGATGCCTGGGAAGATTACTTATTCTGTCTCACCATGGTACACAAGAGAATGTAGCAGAATTACTGAAGACATTATCTGCTTTAGGGTAAATGCACATGGGCGGAAATTCCACGGCGGGATTTCCCGCAGAATTTCCGCCCGTGCACGCTGCCATAGGATTGCATTAGATAATGCAATCCTATGCAGACAGCTGCTATTTGACCACGTGAAAACTCACGTGGTAAACAAATCGTGGCATGTCCTATTTTGGTGCGAGCCTTCACTAAACTTTGACGCCCTGAGGGAAAATCCAGCACTCGAACGTCAATACAACATCGCAATCGAGATTTGGCACATTCTGGGCAATCTCCCAGATTAACCAAAGGCAGCTTGGAATGTCACAAGAGATGCTATCCGTGAAGCCGCAAAGACCGTTCTCTGATACCGGCGTCCCCATAGGCAGCCCTGGCTTACGGACGATACTATGCAGGTCATTGAAGCAAAGTCGTAAGCCCGCCTTAAAAACGACCAAGCGGAATGTAAGAGGCTGAAGGTCAAGTTCCGGGCAAAGGCCAAGAAAGACAGGGAGCGGTACAATAATGCTCTGGCTGATGAAGCTGAGGAGGGTCTGAAGTCAAACAGTGTAAGAGCAGCATACAAAGCAGTCGCCAGAATCTGAGGGTCCTTAGAGACCAGCCGGCATACGCCAATCCACAAATCCGATGGCAGTCCTTGTACCAACCATGACAAGACACTTCAACGCTGGCATGAACATTTCTCTCCCACTCTAAACTATCCACCAGCTAATCTGTGCCATGACCTCGAATCCATTGCTGTGGATGACCATTCTGTGACTACGGATGCTCCGTCACGGGAAGAGGTCCGTTCTGCTATTCAGAAAATAAGACACAGACGTGCTGTCGGCTCAGATGGCATTCCACCTGAACTGCTGAAATGTGCAATTGAGCCAATAAACACGGATTTACATTAACCATTTCTGCGCATCTGGTCTTATGGGAAAGTCCCTGTTAAATGGAAAGAGGGCATCATCCTCACCCTGTACAAGGGGAAGGGCCCAAAAACTGCATGCACCAGCTACAGGCCAATAACGCTACTTTTGGTTCCCGGCAAGGTCTTTGCGCATGTTCTACTCTCAAGGGTACAACCACACCTCCAAGCGGAGACCCCAGCGGTCAGGCTTCACAGCAGGCCACTCCACCATGGGTGCCATACTCGCTCTTAGGCTCCTCTTAAAAGATACACAGAGAATTTAACAAACGGCTCCTCATATGTTGATCTCAAGGCGGCGTTTGACTTGGTCGACAAAGAAGCCCTCTGGAAGGCCTGCGTAGCATTGGCGTCCTCACATGCTTTCTAAACCTACTAAAAGACATGCATCAGGGCACATTCACCAAAGTCCGTATCAACAATTCAACCTCCGCTAGTTTTGACACCTCCTCTGGTGTTCAACAAGGTTGCATCTTGGCTCTTGCATGCTTTTGCTAGGCCATGGACTGGATTTTTCAGTGTATTGTCCAATGTAATGGGGTCACTCTTCCGAAGTACTACTTCACCGACCTGGACTATGCCGACGATGTTTCACTCTTGGAAGTCGCATCTAATAATCTGAGACACTCAATAGAACAGTTGGATTTTGAGGTGTCCTGTCTTGGGCTTCACATCTCCTGGCAAAAAGCAAGCTGCAGAATCTAGGAGCTGGCGCAATCCTTCCGGACCTAGACGTAAACGGCCAGAGAGTTGACGCTGTAAGTGAGTTTGTGCAACTCAGAAGTGTTCAGCACACAGATGGGAGGGCACTTCCGGACATACAGCAGAGAATAGCGCTGGCAGCCTCGGGGATGAGGTCCTTGGAAAAACTCTGGCAGAGGCAGAACATAACACTCAGGACTAAAATTCGATTTTACCATACCTGCGTAATGCCAATATTATTGTATGGCTCGGAGACCTGGACTTTGCTGTTGCAAACCACTGAGCGTCTGGAGGCCTTTTACATGCGATGCCAACGCCAGATTCTCAGTGTCCGTTGGTTCGACTTCATCAGAAACAGCGAGATATAGGCTTGCACGGGGCTTGAGTCAATCACAGAAACAATAACAAGGAGACAACTTGCACTTTTTGGTCATGTTGGATGCTTGTCAGAAGCTGTTCCAGCCCGCGGTGCTCTAACCGCAGCAATTGCTAGGAAAATCGAGAGATGACCCCCTGCCGGATAGCGGAGGCCTCCTGGTCATCCGCGGTGCTTGTGGGTGCAACAGATAGGCAACGATACCTCCTCTGGCATCTACACTGAATGGAACAATACTCTCGATCGTGGTCATTCTAGATCGGCGCTACGGACCATAGTTGTCCAAGCATGATTTCTAACTAATTAACAAATTGAAAAGTCTCAAAAAGGCATGCCATGTTTAGTTCTGTGCATTTTGTGTACAGTTAAAAAAAAAAAAAAAAAAACTAACTGCTCCATTGCTTTGTAGGAGCTCAGGTAAGCTGTTAGGCCAGGCTCACACAAATGGGAAAGATTCTACAAGCGGATTTCCACAGCGGAAGGCCTACAATAAATTGCAGAAAGTAGTTGCGAATTGTCACAGAAGATCTCTCTCCATTTCCAGAGCTAGCAAGCCAAATACATATTCTTGCTTTTCTATGCTTACTAGTCCTGAGCGATTCCGCCACTCATATGCAATATAATTTCGTATGGGCGACGAAACACATGCATCCATTGACTTCAATGGAGGCAATCAGTGCTAAAATAGAGCATTCTGCCATTTTTCTTCCACTCGCAGAATACACAGTTCATACCCATGAGCGTGAAGGAAAATTCGAAAATATATACCTTTCAATGCCAGCGGTTTCCGCAATTAAAATCCATTCATGCAAGACCCTTCCTTCTTGGTGTGTCTGACAATAGGTATGGTGACTGCTTCCAGTAACACTTAGCAGCCCTGTGAATGTAGCACTGAGTTATAATACTGTGCAGTATAGGGTAGAACTCAAGATCTGAACAAAATAAGTCATGAATGGTGTTTAGAAAACTATTGATTTTATGCAGATTATATGGGTATTACTGTATCTTGTCACAACCAGGAACTACTGGTGGAGACAAGATTGACAGGCTGGTTATACCCTCTGTAGCTGATTGGGTGTTCAGCTGGGTGGCATCCAGGTCCTGGAAGGACACTAAGCTTCCACAGGCAACGTGCAGCAGAGGACAGTGGCGGTGGGGAGGAGCGCAAGGCCATCCAGAGGAGCCAAAGGCTGAGCCAGCAGGGGAGGAGAGCGGTAAGCCTGCAACCGCTGGCGGCACCATCGCCCCCAGGACATGCTGAGCTACGGGCTGCAGGACAGCCAGAGAAGCACAAGTCCATCCAGAAGAGCCAGAGGCTGAGTAAAATAAAATTTGTAGAAAACACAACTAAATAGGATAAACTAAATTATTTAATAGGATTTGTGTATTTACCTTTTTTGACAAAAGCGTAATCTGCAGTTATACCTTGGTTTAAGTGACAATTCATTCTCGATTTACGGAAGAGCGCACCTGAACAGCGTCTAGACTTACACAGAGAGAGTGGCACTGACAGAGTGAGACTTGGAAGTTCCAAGTCTTGTCATCACCTGATAATTATCACATTTTTTTTCTTTATTTTTTTGTGGCCTGGATTTTTGTCTGGCCCTAAGGGACGTGCCTTATTTGCCTAATGGTTAATCCGGCACTGTGTGTTGGGAACCATTACTTGGGATTTGGATGAGTCATGGTATTATTTTAATTAACGTAAAGTACCTATTTTGTGCCAACAAGATAGACAATGAACAAATGTTACTTCTACTCCTTTAATAAGGAGGGAAGACTCTAGCTTCTTTCCAGCACAGACCATTGTTCGAAATGGTTGGTTATGTAGCTGTCAATATCCAGTGGACACTCGGTCTTTATGGAGGCTCTTTTATTGCAATTCTATTATAAACTGATTGAAAAAAGATCCATCCTATCCTCTAAAATATAATTTATTTCTTGATTTAAAAACAAAATTGAGCTAATAAACCATATATTTTAATAAACAAATACTCAAGACAATGAGGAAACCTTTTATTAGATAAGCTAAGGCAACACTTCATCTGGTTATTAGCAAATAAAGGGGGAGGAAAAATAATTAACTATCTACTTTGCCACTTTTCAGTCAGCTTAAAAGACCTCGTTGGCTTCTCATCCTGTGTAAATGCTCCCCACTCTGCGCTTCGCATAGGAGGTGATGCGCTGAACGAGAAGCAGACAAGAAGACCGCGAGCTGGCATCAAGCTTTCAGTTTGAATGCTCTGCATGAACGCGGATGACCTTAGCAGTGATGTCAGTGCCCGTGCAGTCGTTTAAAAGACTGTCGGCACATGTAAAAGGGCCATAAGAGTGGGCATCCTCTGCTCCATGATTTGCAATCTTGCTTATATTAACAGAAGGAACATACACCTCAACACCTTTAAATCGTAGGGTGGATATACACTACGTCAAATCTGAACTTCGTGCATAATGTTTCTCAGTTCCAGTCATTAATAACAGGATTATTGAGCATTCATACTGGAACAATATTTCTATTCCAAAAGCAGTGACCTACGCATTTCAGTAGCACTGTTCTGGCTACCTCACCAACGGCATCAATAAGTCAAAGAAAATTTAGATAAGGTCAAATCAAAGAAAATAATAAACACGCCAGGTCTTGATGGTAGACTGAGCAGAAGAAGGTCTGTAAGGCCATACGTGCTCCTCTAGGAAATATGCAAATAAAGAAGATGGAACAATACCTCTGAAGCGCCACCTTGTGAAGGCAGCATTCCTGCAATTCAATGTCAGACTTTTTAGACAAGCCTTATAACAATGACTGGGAATTGTAAACCAAGCCAAAATACCATACACAGACAGCTGTTTTGGGGTTTTTGGCCCTCATTAGTGTGCAGTAGGTTTCTGGCTTGGCTAGTGAGAGGCCTATAGACTTGGGTCAGGAAGGTTATCAATTCTTCCTAAAGAGAGCAATTAAAAGGCGTGTAAGGAGACACCTAGAAAGGCAAGAACCCCGAAACAGCTGTCTCCTCACTTACCATCAAAACCTGCTGCAATTTCACAATCAAAACAGAGTCAAAATCCGCACCCATGTCTGCACCCCTAATGAGCGCAGCACTGCTGGTCAAATGATGGCATTTCCACATCACCTGACTCGCGCTGCTGCACTGAGTACAAGCCGATGGGTACTGGATGAAAAAAGCACTGACAGCCAAAGACTTTGGAAGTGAGTGCTCTATCTTTTGAAATCAACTGCAAGTACCCAGCCAATTTTGAATCAAAATCCACACCAATGCTGCAGAATTTGTAGAGAAATTACCGCTACAGACATTCCACAGCATTTCCGCCCCATATAAACCTACCCTTAGGCTGGATTCAGACAGCTGTATGTGAGTGGCACTGGACAATACAGAGACTCCTGTATGCTGCCTGATCTCCACAGACCCTGCACATTGCATGCCTATTCTCATCCAGGAAAACAGTCCCATATGAATCTCCTAATAGACTATGATGGGGCTGTGTGCTATCTGTGGAATACACGGACAGCACACACCCCGAAAATATGGATATGTGAATTGGCCCTTATTCTTTGTCAATAAATAGGCTAAATGAAAAAGACCAGAAAACCCCTTTAAGCAGAGATGCATCATCTACTGTATGCAGGAATTTGCCTGTCTTCCACCCTCTTTCCTGATAGTAGCTCCACCTGCTACTCTATCCTCTAACATGCTTTACCCTGCAGATTATGATTAGCTATGTTTAAAGGGAACCTGTCACCTTCATTATGCTTCCCCCACTGAGCGCAGCATAAAGCAGTGATACTGATATCAGAAATCTGTCACGTATTTTCTAATTTTAAACAACTTTGGGGGATTTATGCTTCAATCCTGTAGTGTGCTGCCAGAGTTGAGTCATAGTTAATCATGTCAGCCGCTAACCCCGCCCACCTACTATGATTGACAGTTTCTCCCTATAGCTATAAATCTGTCAATCATGGTGAGGTTGCTTTCCTTTCCTTGGAATCAACATTGCAGAACAGGTTGAACTTAATAGTATTATTTCACTCTCACTATAACAACATATAAAATTCCCCTAAAACTTTTCAAGTTGTTTGTCTGCTCCTCAAACCAAGCCCAGTGCTAACTGTATGGAATGACTCATCTACAGTGCTGAATGGCATACTGTAGCAGGTCATTGTAGCAAAGAAGCCATGTGCTGCTTATCCAGCTGACTTCACCTTAAATGTCTGTTTATTGCACTGGGTATCCAAGGTGCATAAGCCTGAAATTGCTGTTTTAACTTGTCAGGGAATTAATTTATAGCATGCGTTGTGGTTAATGATGTGAAGTAAAACATCAGACCACTGCTGCCCATTTTATATACACACGTATTATTAGTACATCTACCCGTGGGTTACTAAAACTGTAATGCAACACTATTCAGGTTTCTGCTATAAATATCAATTACATTACTTTATTAAAGCTAGTAAATCTATCACTTTAGCACTAAGGCCGCGCTCACACAGGCATATGATTACAGTGTATTATGCATGCGCTGTACACCCATGTGTACGCTTGTGTGACCCATGCAGTGTTTTACGTGTATGGCCATGTGAACCCAGACTATTAGAGAAGAGCAATTTGTTGAAAGTTCGTCATTCTCCAAAACAGAAACCTTAAAACTCAAAAATGAATTCTACCCTCCGCAGCTAACTACTAATCATAGGCATAAAAGTTCTTAGATTCTTCTAAGCCTGGGTTCATTCTACCATTCAATGGTATGGTAATGCTGGAATTGTCCAATGACAGAAACAAGTGACGCTGGGTGGGCTCCATTGACTATAATGAAAAAAATAATTAAAAAGTCTGGCTCTCTACTAGGGTTTATGGCGATTGAGCCTGCCTGGCAAACTATCAGGTGGTGCATTATTGGCTCCTTTTTCAGTGAGTAACGTCTTTGTGTTTTTTATCTCACCTCAGTGATTTTTCTAGTTAATAGTGATAGATATAGCGTAGGTTCTGAGGGACACGTGGTGGCCTTGTCGCGGCCTGTTAGTTTGTGTTTTGGCCAAAATGCAAAACTAACACCTGCATTTATCAGTATTTTTTGCATGCAGTTTGCTATACATTCTGGGTGAGCCAAAGAGGTCAGCCTGTATGACCCATTGTGCTGATACAGGGCGATCCACTGCTTTGCCAGTAGGGGTCGTACCCCTGTATAGTGTGGCGCACCTATCTGTAGCTGGCATCCTTGGTATTATTTCACATGTGCAGACTATGTTTGCAGGCACTCCTCTCCAATCTGGGCTGGGTTGAGTTGAGTGACTGCACATTGGTCTGCACAGAACAAGTAGCTCCTCAATAATGAAGTCTGGCTCTCTGCATTCTACTAGGGTCCATGGCGATTGAGCCTGGCTTGTAGTCTATCAGGTTGTGCATTATTGGCTTCTTTTTCAGTGAGCATTGCCTATAATGGAATCCGTCTCTCTCAGGTAATTTACTGACAAAATAATGCAGCATGCTGCACTATTTTTCGGCCGGATTTTTACAGAAGTTTGCAATGGAGGCTACGAATGGAGCATCCAACACAAATTTGGGCCTAGCCTAACTTATCTTTAGGGTGGCTTCACTCTCAGCTCAAATATCTGCATAAAAATACAGTGAAATTTTGAAGAAAAAAAAAAAAACTAACAGAAGTGAATCCAGAAAAACAAAGTGATGTTTGACAGGGTTGATGTAGCATTTAATGGAAACTTTATGAAAAGCTGCACTGACCGTCTAATGCATGATGTGCATTTTAAGAGCCCAACAGTTGTCCTGTATAGAAGGACCCTTTCAGAGTACCTTTCCATTCAAAGAGGTCGTGGGTGGATCATTTATGACATTTATATGCCCTAATAGTTCACATGGACATAGGTTGTAGTGCTGAAACTACTCGTCTAAGGCAAGTCAGAAGTAATAAATGCCATTATTCCAATGTAATGAAATCACTGTGAATTCGCTTTCACTATAAACAGAATGCAAATATCCTGGTTTGGCAGACGGTGACAATGCAGGAAGTATCTAAGCTCTTTTTGTCTTAGCCGGGCATGTGTTCTTTCGTGAATTAATGTGAAGAATGATCCATATATCTCTAAATACAGCGGTTTCTGTAGGTTGAATATTAAAGAGGTCCATGTCTGGAGTGCAGAGCAGTGTGTACAGATGCAGAGAACAATGCCTCGCTGACAATATTTTAATAATTCATTTTTATTGCATTTATTCATGAAGTCAGAACATTTCACTGCTAACTTATTGCTTCATCCAAGCGTAACACATGGGGTTAGAAACAAAGAACTCTTGATAGGAGGCATTGAGGCTCCAATGGCCTGTCCGGAGTCAACAAGTCGTGCTGTAATTTCACTGATTTATACTGCAACACATCAAGAAATAAGTTGGTTTCTTCTATCCTCAATGTTGTGAACATGGGGGGAGTGTCAGTGAATTGTAAGTGGGACATTACACAAAAATGAAAAGTGGATTGCAAATTCACAAGAAAAGCAAACAAACCAATTCTGTCCAAATCCAATAAAGGAAATATCAAAAGAACGCAGCAAGGTCTCAGAGCAGTGGAAATAAACTGTATAGAAACAGAAATACAATACTAGACCTGCATTGTTCCTCCTGCGTAATAACACAAAAAGTGCATGGAGGTCTTGTAGGCAGATGCAGAAACACTTATTTAAAATCGCTTATTAATCAGTCATTGCGGTTACCAATGGTAACTCCCGCAGGCCAGGTATTTCACACTCCTCAGGTGCTAAGTGAAGATGGAATAAAACAAGAAATTGCTATGGTGAAGTACAGGCAGTATAGAAGAAATCCCACGCGGGTTTATTATAGTCACAGGAAAATGAATGAAACAAACATGTAACAAATTTTAAAACCACATCTTAGGTGCACTCTTCCAGGCGTCTTGACTTACCACTCTACATCACTTTATACTCAACTCCACTTTTAGAGTACGTCACAACCCAATGCACTGAGATGATGACGGTTCATGGGGTCCAATGGAGAACAGGCATACTGTGAAGAGGGGAAGCTATCAGTCTAGAACGGCTTCTCCTTACACAGCGCCAAAGAACAGATGAAAGTAATCAGAAGAGTAATAAAAGATGCCGTGAGACTGATCCGCGAAGCATAGGAGTGCTATATAACAGATGTGGGGAAAGTATACATAAAAAGCAATTAAATATAAAGTAACCTTTATTAACAAACTGTTACGATCGTTTGGGCAACTAAGCACAGGGCCCATACGATCGTGACCAAAGGACGGATACACATGGGTTTCAGCCAACTGGCCCTGTGCTACAGGGAGGATGACATGTCCCTACCTAAGCGGGGTCATCGCCTCAATAAAGCGTAGCCCAGCGGTCTTTGGAAATTGGCCCTAGCTGCTCCTAAGAACCACACACCAGAACAGGACACATACAGATGCAACAATGACAGGGACAGAACAACAGGACACACAGCTCTAGAAAACACAGCATACAGCAGCCAAAATGCAACCACTAGTAACAGGTGGTAAGCTATATATAAATACCAGGTATTAGTTGACATTTTGATAAAAACGTGGAAGCTAGTGGGCCACTTCACCGCTCCTGGCTATACCGCTAGTCCCTACACTAACCAGGAGTCCAGTGGCACTGGACACAGGTCACACAGCAAGCTGCAACAGGACAGGAACAGAACACGGGTCACACAGCAAACTGCAACAGGACAGGTACAGAGCACAGATCACACAGCAAACTGCAACAGGACAGGTACAGAGCACAGATCACACAGCAAGCTGCAACAGGACAGAACAGAGCACAGATCACAGATGAAACTCCACAGGAAGTTTATATGTCCTCATATAGGGGGGCATAAAGAGAGAGCAGTAGTAGAAAAGGAAACTAAATTTCACAGTTGCACGTTGTTCATATGAATCGGCCACCAAAAAATGGGTAAAAAAAAACTGAACAACCTGTTGGAAAAAAAAAAAAAAAAAAAAAATCACTGGAGTCAAACACAGTCTTCCCCAATGTTGGCCAGCATACTGCCTGAGAATGGGTTGCAAGGACATTCACCTAGTAACAGTCTGTACTAGTAATGCCTCACCCACTAGAAGAAGATTCCTGTTTCTTCTGGGTACCCCCTAGTATAAGTGCTACATGCCTGTAGGTTAAATATGGATATATGAACTCATTAACAACTTTTATTGGAAGGTGTAAAATGACAATAATTGCTCAATCAACAGCTTTAAAAAAAATTAAAACATCTGTTTTTTTACGGACATTGGAATAATGTGCCCTTTTTTTAAATAACCAGGAATTTCTGGATATTTGGCATCCATGTGCAGTTGTCACATTATTATTAGAGATGAGCGAGCACCAAAATGCTCGGGTGCTCGTTGCTCGAGTTGAACTTTTCGTAATGCTCGAGAGCTCATTTCGAGTAATGAACCCCATTGAAGTCAATGGGTGACTCGAGCATTTTTGTATGGGACCAACGCTCCGCATAGGGGATGACTTGTGAAACACCAGAAAACATCAGAAACTCATGGAAACAGCACAGAAACGGATAGGGAACGACAGGGGCAGCATGCATGGCTGCATCTGAGGCTCCCAGGTCCCACTATTAAGCCAAAATGGGGGCAAGAGTCTGGCGTCACTTCCCCTAATAATTTACTTGGGACAAACCCTCATTAGCAAGGCACACACGCTGGCACATCTTAGCTAAGCACCACACTACCTGCCACCAAGGACAATCACTGCCTGCGGGTGACACTGCTGCCTCTTCTCCTGGGTTATATGCTGGCATTGCAGTCCAACCCCCCGCACGACCCTGTGTCCACAGCGCACACAAAAGTTTCCCTGCGCAGCATCAGCTGCTCTCATGCCACATGCTCGCTTCATAGCCACACCACCCTCATGTCTATTTATAAGTGTGTACTGGATGAGGAGGAACCAGAGGCACACACTGAAGAGGGTTGGCAGGGCCAGGCAGCGACCCTCTTTGAAAGTGTGGGCGATAGCCCACAATGCTGTTGAGAATGGATGATAAATTGACGTACGATGATCATTCTAATCCTGTGCCACCTCAGTCACAGAATTGGCAGGAGGTGCAAACGTGGGCATAAAGGGGACTCAGGTGCCAGCACTTCTACACATCTACACAATGCAGCAGCGCATACTAACACCAAAGATTGGTTTAAAGCAGGAGGTGTCGCCAAAGTAGCCACCACAGGTATAGTGAAAGTCTCATGAAATCACTAACGTTTCCTGTGAATGCTCCAATCCAGTATCTCGGATAACTGTGGTAATTTGTAGCCAAGAGATAATACATGCCGACCAACGCAGATTCCCAGACCCCAAGCAGGAGGAGGAGGTGGCATAATAAGACAGAAAAAACATGACCGAGGTAGGACCCACAATACACAATAATCTTTGTGCACCCATAGCATAGGCGAGCCCATGAAACCCAAGGAAAGTATTAAACATGAAGCAATTACAGTGCCCAAACATGGCAGAGTTTCACCCCGCCCATGACCTCAGCCTCTGCACACACCCTCAGCAATCCTGGGCATAAAGAGGACTGGGATGCTAGCACAGCTGTGAACGTCTCATTAAATCAGTTACGGTTGCTTTCATCGCTTCAAAGACTGGATGAACCACAAAAAAGTTCTACGGGCCAAACCTATCGCAATTGCATCCCCCCCATGACTTCGGCTTCTGCCCACACCCTCAGTAATCGTTGGCATAAAGCGGACTGGGATGCTAGTGCAGCTGTGAACGTCTCATTAAATCAGTTACGGTTGCTTTCATCCCTCCAAAGACTAGATGAACCACAAAGAAGTTCCACAGGCCAAACCTGGTGCAGTTGCATCCCCCCCAGGACTTCGGCCTCTGCCCATACCCTCAGTAATCATGGGCATAAAGCAGACTGGGATGCTAGTACAGCTGTGAATATCTCATTAAATCAGTTACGCTTCTTTTGATTGGTCTAAACCAGTGTCTCAGATAACTGCAGTAACACGAGAACAAATACATGTTGACTGTTGACCAACGCTGATCCCCGAACACCAAGCAAGAGGAGAAGGTGGCACTCTGCACCCTACCCAAGTCATTAAGTGTATTTGAGCCAGATAGCTAAAACACCGCAATGGGAAATCTTTGTGCACCCACAGCATAGGTGAGCCCATGAAACTCAAAGACAATATTACACATGAAGAAATCAGAGTGCCCACACATGGCAGAGTTTCATCCCACCAAGGACCTCGACCCACACTTCTGCCCTAGTTATTCAGTGTATGTGCCAGATAGGTAAAACACCGCAATAGGAAAGCCGTCTGCACCCTACCCAAGTCAGTCAGTGTATTTGTGCCAGACAGGTAAAACAACGCAATGGGAAGTCTTTCTGCACCCACAGCATAGGCGGGCCCATGAAACTCAGACGGTATTACACATAAAGAAATCACAGTGGCCAAACATGGCAGAGTTTTACCCCGCCAAGGACCTCGGCCTCAGCCCACATTGCTGATCAATTCATTCTTTGTATGTGTCAGATAGCTGAACAATGCAATGGGAAAGCCATTGTGCACCCACAGTATAGGCGAGCCCCTGGAACCCCGGGACAGTATTAAACAGGAAGAAAAGAGAGTGCCCAAAACATGGCAGAGTTTCACCTTGCCAAGGACCTCTGCCTCTGCCCACATTTCTGCCCAATTCATTATTTGTATGTGTCAGATAGCTGAACAACGCAATGGGGAAGCCTTTGTGCACCCACAGTATAGGCGAGCCAAAGAAACTCAAAGATGGTATTACACATAAAGAAATCACAGTGCCCAAACATGGCAGAGTTTCACAACGCCGAGGACCTTGGCCTCGGCTCAAACCCTCAGTAATCGTGGGCATAAAGTGGAGTCGGATGCTAGTACAGCTGTGAACGTCTCATTAATTCAGTAACACTCCTTTTGTTTGGCCCAAACCAGTGTCTCAGATAACTGTGGTAACAAGAGAGCAAATACATGTTTCCCAGTGCTGATCCCCAGACACAAAGCAGGAGGAGGAGGTGGCATAATAAGGCCAAGAAACTCTGTGTGGGAAGTACGTGAGTGGGCCCTGGGTCAGGCTCGGTCCCAGCCTCCCCCTTGTGTGACCCAAGGTGCCATGAGTTACATAGCTATGGGAAATCCATGTGACCCAACACACTTCATTCTGTGTATGTGTCAGGCAGCTGAAAACCACTATGGGAACCCTTTGTGCATGCACAGTATAGGCGGACCACTGAAATTTTTTTGTTGCAAGAGTATAGGCGAACCCCTCAAACCTTTCAGTAGCAAGTGTCTAGGCGAGCCCCAGTAACATTTCTGTAGCAAGAGTATAGGCGGACCCCTGTAACATTTCTGTAGCAAGAGTATAAGCGAACCCCTCAAACCTTTTAGTAGCAAGTGTATAGGCGAGCCCCAGTAACATTTCTGTAGCAAGAGTATAGGCGGACCCCTGTAACATTTCTGTAGCGAAAGTATAGGCGAACCCCTCAAACCTTTTAGTAGCAAGTGTATAGGCAAACCCCAGTAACAGTGGTATAGCAAGAGTATAGGCGCTGTCCTCACTAGGAAGATGACTTCCAGGATCCTCCTCCTCTTCAGCCCATACACGCTGAACAGATGAGAGGCAAGCAGCATGGGTACCCTCTGCAGTGTGGCCAGCTGTCTCTTCCCCCTCCTCCTCCAAAACGCGCTGAGATATAGACATGAGGGTGGTCTGGCTATCAAGTGACATACTGTCATCCCCAGTCTCCTGTTCCAACCGCAAAGCGTCGGCCTTTATGCTTAGCAGCGAACGTCTCAGCAGGCAAAGCAGCGGGATGATAACGCTAATGATGGCCGCATCACCGCTCACCATTTAGGTAGACTCCTCAAAGTTTCCGAGGACCTGGCAGATGTCTGCCATCTATGCCCACTCCTCAGAAAAGAAATGCGAAGGCTGACTACCACTCCGGTGCCCATGCTGCAGCTGGTATTCCACTATTGCTCTACGCTGTACAGCCTGGCCAACATGTGCAGTGTAGAATTCCAGCGTGACGGCACATCGCACAGCATTCGGTGCTCTGGCAGCTGAAACTGACGTTGCAGGGTCCTCAGGGTTGCAGCGTCCGTGGTGGACTTGTGGAAATGTGCGCAGACGTGGCGTACCTTGCCAAGCAGGTTCGACAAGTGGGGGTAGTTTTTCAGACATCACTGAACCACCAGATTGAAGATGTGGGCCAGGCATGGCACTTGTGTGAGGCTGCCGAGCTGTAAAGCCGCCACCAGGTGTCACACACGACCATGCCCGGTTGAAGGCTCAGCGTCGAAAGCCAGAGGTCGGTCTGCTCTGTCAGACCCTGCAACAGCTCGGGGGCTGTGTGCCTTTTGTCACCTAAGCTGATTAGTTTCAGCATGGCTTGCTGACGCCTGCCCACTGTTGTGCTGCCGCGCCGCACGCTAACAACTGCTGGAACACTTCTTAATTGAGAGGTAGAGGTGGCGTAGGAGGAAGAGGGGGAGGGTTTGGAGGAGGAGGCATAAAATGTCACAGATTCCAGCACTGAGGTAGGACCCGCTATTCTGGGTGTGCGTAGGACGTAAGCGGTCCCAGGCTCTGACTCGGCCCCAGCCTCCACCAAGTTCACCCAATGTGCCGTCAGGGAGATACAGTGGCCCTTCCTGCCAGTACTTGTCCATGGTTAAGTGGAACTTCCCAGTAACCACATTGGTGAGGGCACGATTTATGTTGCAGGAGTTGTGCTGGTCTAGGGCGGGGACAGCACACCGGGAAAAATAGTGGCGACTGGGGACCAACTAGCGCAGGACCGCCGCCATCATGCTTTTGAAAGCCTCCATTTCCACAAGCCTGTATGGCAGCATCTCCAGGCAGATTAATTTGGCATGTGTGTAGGCTGTATGGAGTGGGAGAAGATGCTAAAGCCTGTGGATAGTGCTGGTAACTGCGGCTATCTCAACCCCCCGCAAGGAAAGGGTATTGTGAGACGCTCTGCAAAGTGGCCGAGCTGAAATACTTTGCAGTGGCCTAAAATATTAGAGTACTGTTTCACGGTGAGACCTCAGTGTTATGCACTGCAGGCTGAGAACGCTATTATTGAAAGGCTGGGAACAGGCCTAGATGCATAATAAAAAGATTGATGCACTACTACTCCCAGCCAGCCACAACTATAATGCACACGGTGAGAAGTTGCCCTAAAAAGGACCATTGGGGTTCTTGTACAGAGGATCACGATGTAAAACTTTCCCTAAATAGGCAGTTCTGTCCCTAAACTCTGCGTAATGCACTGCAGACTGAGAACACTATAGTTGAAATACTTTGCAGTAGCCTAGGAAATATTAGAGTGCTGTTTCACAGTGAGACCTCGATGTAATGCACTGCAGGCTGAGAACGCTATAAGCAAAAGGCTGGGAACAGGCCTAGATGCGTAATAAAGAAATTGATGCACTACTGCTCCCAGCCAGCCACAACTATAATGCACACGGTGAGATGTAGTCCTAAGAAGGACCGTTGGGGTTCTTGTACAGAGGATCAGGAGTCCTGTAAAACTTTCCCTATATAGGCAGCTCTGTCCCTAAACTCTGCGTAATACACTGCAGATTGAGAACGCTATAGCTGAAATGGCCTGCACAGCCCGAGATGCTTAAAAAAAAACCAATTGGTGCACTACTGCTCCCAGCCAGCCACAACAGTACTGCACACTATGCAGAGTAGCCCTAAGAAGGACCGTTGGGGTTCTTGAAGACAGGATCCTACGCTAACACTGTCCCTATATCAGCATATATATTGGCTAGAAAATGGCGCTAAACATGCGGGGAAGGAAATGCAATTGACTCGAGTACCGGGTGGTGTTCGTCTCGAGTAACGAGCATCTCGAGTACCCTAATACTCAAACGAGCATCAATCTCGGACGAGTGTGCTTACTCATCTCTAATCATTATGGATAAAATGCACCGACAATGCAATATGATTCTTAAAGAAGGTCTGGGATCTTCCCCAATGTACAACCAATTATTAGAAAACATCCTTGGGAAACATTCATTTATCCTACCACCTACTATATACCTGCGCTGCCTTCTTTGGGTAAATGGACACAATCATCTAGTAGAGACAGTTCTAATTACAAAGTTTGGGATTAGCAAACACTTTCTTCATACCTCACTCCACCTTAGTTACACAACTTGTAAAGTACTTTTGCCCAAGGCACCGAGGAGCAGTCTACAAAACGTGTTATTCATTTATTTGCAATCTAAAATTTCTGAAACCAGACAGTGGAGTTTAGACAATAGAATTAGACTTTAACACGGGCCAACAGTCTTTTAAATAACTGCAGGAGCGCTGACATCACCGCTAATGTCATCAGTGCTCCTGCAGAACATTTAAACTGAAAAACTTGCCACCGGCTCGCAGGCTTTTCATCGCTTCTTACTCAGTGCTTCACCTACTATAGGAAGTGTTGAGCTGGGAGTGTTTACACGGATGAACCAATGCGATAGCTATGATTGGTTCATTGAGCGCTGCACTGATTGTCTGAGCAGCAGTCAAAGAACCAATCACAGCCATCATCGCATTGTGGAGGTGGGATTTATGAATTGACCAATCAATGCTGCGGCTCAGCCAATTCATAAATCCTGCCTCCACAACGCAACAGCTGTGATTTGTTTACCAAGTGCTGCATTGATTGGTTCTTGAGCGCTCAAGAACCAAATCAGAGCCATCGCTTCCTTGAGGCAGGATTTATAAATCCCGTAACCAGGAAGTGATCTTCCATGGGTGACCAGGGACTGCAGGACGTACGGTGGAGCACTGAAGAGCAGCAAGAGGACCCAAACCGAGCCTGCTAGACAAGTAAAAGACCACCCCTGAAAATAAGACATAGTGCCTCTTTTTGGGCAAAAACTAATATAAGACAGGGTCTTATTTTCAGGGAAACACGGTAATAAGATTGAGAAAAAAAACACCAGTCTATCAAGTTCAACCTCAACCTGTAATCCCACTGTGCTCATCCAAGTAATGGTGCATTCCCACGAACGTATATCGGCTTGGTTTTCACGCTGAGCCGATATACGTCGGCTCTCTCTGCAGGGGGGTGGGAGCCTGGAAGAGCTAGGAGCAGGAACTGAGCTCCCGCCCCCTCTCTGCCTCCTCTCCACCACTCTGCACTATTTGCAATGAGGAGAGGCGGGATGGGGGCGGGGCTAATTTGTGTTACTTAGCTCCGCCCCCACCCCGCCTCCTTTCATTGCAAACAGTGCAGAGGGGCGGAGAGGGAGTGGAGAGGAGGCAGAGAGGGGGCGGGAGCTCAGTTCCTGCTCCTAGCTCTTCCAGTATATCGGCTCGGCGTGAAAACCGAGCCGATATATGTTTGTGGGAATGCACCCTAAAGGGAAGATTCTCTGTGAGGCATTTGCCAATTAATTGCTGCATATTAGTCGCCTCCCCCCCCACTCCAAATTTAGAGAAAAATCGCTATTTCCATAGCTTTTCTATATTGCAGGAAAGCTTGCTCCCTGCTGTAACCATCTGCTGCATTGTGGAGTCATGCCAATTACAACTTATTGTAGTTTTATGGCAAATAACACCTTGCAGCTAAATGTATCATGTCCATCCTGCAATAGAATTAGCCATCTAGCTTTAGCGTTTTCATACGGCCATAGAACAGCTGCAATTTCAGTATAATAGCTCCAACACTCTGACCACTAACCCAAACTCAGATCATTAGAAGCCGTGAATCTTCCCGTGTGAATGAGTATTTATGATTGACTGGTAATGCAATCACCGCTGCCTGAACATTGCTCTTCATCCCATCCGGTTATTATTTGGCCTCTCGTGTATTTTTCAGCTCTTTCACATAACCCTTCCTTTTAATATCCCAATAATGTGATTGCATTTTATTTGTAGTTTCCCACTGATTATACTAGTTTACAGCTTGGTCCATGGACACCAGGGTAAAGATTTACATCTTCCTTATCTGCATTAAGATAAGCAATCTCCCTGTTATCTCCTGTGGTTACTCATTAATATGAAAGACATGTCAACCTTACTAAGGAACTTCTAGGCTTTGGGGTTGTGGTTCCTTTCCCACAAATAACGCAAAATACCACACAACCAGGATACATGTACACAAGCGTGAAACTTGTGTTCATGTGAATGCCATTCTTTTGAATAGAGTCATACACATAAGCGGTTTTCACAAAAAAAAAAAATGTATCACCCATTGTGTTCAATGGGGCTTTAAAGACATCACATGACACATGCGATGTGCATGCGAGTGTGATGTTTCCCATTGAAATGGGAAACACTTGCGATCCACTATCGTGCAGAAGTATTTTTTGCATGAATAAGGCCGCCCGCAGACGGCCGGGTCGGATCCCGCACCCCTGCAGGGACCAGCGCGTACTCACCTGCTTCCGTGGCTCTGGCTGTTTGATGTGCCGGCTGCCAGGCAGCCGATGCATGCGCAGAACAGAGCCTGCGGTCGTGGAGAGAGATTTCTGTGCGGGGCTCTGCGAGCCCCGCACAGAAATAGAGCATGCCGTGATTTGTTTGCCGCGGGAGATTTCGCACGGACAAACCGCGGCCGTCTGCCTAGGATTGCGTTTGCTAACGCAATCCTATGGCAGCTTCCACGGGCGGAAATTCTGCCCATGTGCAGGGGGCCTAACGCCTCTTATTCGTGGGTAAAACACAGGTTGGCAAGCGAGATATCTGGTGAATGTAGCCTTATATTGGTACTCACCATATAACCCCCATATCCTTATTTTTTTACTTTTATGTCAATATAATTGTATAAGGCCGGCTTCACATGAGCGAGAAAATCGTAGAGAGATACACAAATCTTACATGAATATGAACCCCATTCTTTTGAATAGGGTAATACATGAGCGAAGTTTTCCCGCATTGCGGAACAGTATACGGCACACCCTAGACATGAGTTTGTAGGAAGGAGCGGGAGGTTAAGGACTGGAGAGCAGGAAAGGTAGTTAGGAGAGCTTTGGGAAAGAACACCCTCCTGCCCCAGCGTTGTCTTAATCGGATATTGGTTGACAGTATGGAAGGAGCGTATATATATGGGTAGTTGGAAAGTGGTGGGTTTGTATAACATGTCATGGTAGTTGTTAGCTGGTGCGGTGGGGTCCTTGGAGTCGATTCTAAATTGGTTGAAGGGAAGTCAGGGTGAGGATAGTCCACCTCCCCTCCCCCTTTATTGGAATAAGTGTGGTACGGTCTGGCGCTTTGTGGCTCTGACAGAGGGGTTGGGGGTTTAGGGATGTCAGAGCTGTTGGACATTAATCAATTAGCCCTATAAAGGGTAGTGGTGCCTCCGAGCCTGTGGGGTCGGCTGTGGGTAAATAAGATAATTTCGCTGAAGTAGTGGTGCTAGATTTTGGGTCTCTAAGGCCCTGCTCTAGTAATGTATACAGTATTCTCATTAGTATTTTCTTAAAATATTTAGGTTTAATGTTGTCTGTAATAAAATGGCTGCTGTGGCCAAATTATCCAAAATAAATAGTTGTTAGTGTTTCTATTAGTAGGTAAAGGGATAGGTTGTGGGAGGCTTTTGGAGGGAAGGGAATAAGTGGTTGTATTAATAGAACATGCGATACCCAGATCAAGTGATCTGCAATTGTCCATCATTGCCTTTACATTGGCAGGTTTTCTGCCAGGAGGAAGTGCCAATCAATGCTTTAACAGGCTGATCCTTTACCACTACTGTATGTCCCCAAATAATTGATAGTTTTCATTGGGGCAGAATCATAGTCTAGTTACTAAGTTTTTGCCCTTCACAGTATAGACATAACTAAAAGGTATACATTTATTATTAACCCATTAAGGACCAGACACAGTAAATATACGGATAGTAGAATTACGGTGGCGCTTTAGGCCTCCTGCAACCAATCAGAGGCTGGACCTGTTATCAACTGTTAATAACAGCTGATAACCCAGAGGAGAAGGCAGGAGGGTTTTTTAACCCTTTCTGCCTTTACCTTCCCCGAGTACACAGTGCTCAATGAGTGCTGTGTACTAGAAAGTGAAAGTGGAAGGGTGCCTTCCACTCCGGGAGCCAGGGGGTCATGTGACTGCCGGGATTCCCTGCTATAGCAGAGCTGCAGGGTCGTACTAGAGCCTGGCCAGCTCTGCCAGTGACTAATGTCACTACAGGGGTTGTTTTTCCCTGTAACTGGGGCTCCTGTAGATGCCCCAGCTACAGTGGGAAAGTGTCAAATAAAAAAAACAAAACATGTGAATGTCCCTCAGAGGTCTTATATGACATAATTGGGGGACATAGATAGTAAAAAAGATAATTACATATATCAGTAAATAAAAATTACAGAATACAACAATATATACATAAGAAAATAACCCAAAACCGACACCAACCAAAACCGTCGCCGTATGTGCCCTGTGAACCAAAACCATACATACTATATATCAAAACGTCCGAAACAAATAGAGGAACCGGTTCCCGTACTTTATTTTAGCATAAATATACTAATTAAAAAAATAACTATTAAAAAAAATCTTTTTTTTAGCATTTTACCCCCAATAAAACTAAACAACGGGGCAAAAGTCAGTGAAAAAGATATTTTAAAAAATTATATAATCGCCTTATATGTCACGGGAAAAAAAAACACAGCAAAAATAATTTTGGTAGCTAAAGGAAACAAAATAGGGCAGTAAAACCACCAGATGGATAAAATCCCTAAAAAGTGTCTGGTCTTTAAGGTACAAAACAGCTTGGTCCTTAAGGGGTTAATTTAAAAATATTGAGGGCTGACACACACACACACACACACACACACACAAGGAAAAGGACGAAGTGCAGGGAACCTCAGCAATACAAGAAACACGTAAGAATTGCAGAATAATAAGGTCATGGGTCCCTTGGACAATTACACATAAAGCGATCCAACTCACATAGCAAGGTGCAAGACCAAGTGACAGGGAATAACTGAATCACTTGTCCATCACCTCATTTGTGAGAAAAAAAGGCTCAGTGGGCGCTTATATCATGTACCCAGACAACTCTCTGGTTTATATAGAGGAGCAGATGATGTTCAAGCTCCCAACAGACCTGGAGATACAAGTAGCCAAAACACCCTATACGTACTACATGATGAATGTCTCGAGTGCTTCGTCACTAAATTTTACATACTATATTTCTGAGATGTTATTGTAGTAGTAGAAGTTCACTAGTACTCAATATATATATATATATTTTTTTAAGATGCCTCTATAAGACCAATGCCAAAAAAAACTGCATGCATGCATGAAGAAAAACACCAGTACCAATAAGCAGTCAGTTTAAAAAAAAAAAAAAAAAAAAACGCATAGAATTTTTCTAGCACTTTTTTTCAACCAAAAATGCCTGTAAAAAAGTACAACTGTCAAGTAGATTTTAAATAACATTGCTGAAAATATTTTAGATTAAAGTGAGCTTTTCTGTGAGATTAATGTATTTCTATTTCTTCCCAAATGTAATAATGGCATTAATTCTGAGTAGATGTCTAGTTTATACCTGAAAGATAAGTTGCCCATTATTTTGCTTCAGGCTATTCATCAATAATAAGCACGCAGAGATCAAGATTATAAATGCATCTCCTCACTTTAGTTAATGTGTTTAAGTTTAGAACTACAGAAATAAAAGAAGAATACAGAACCAGCAAGGTGCTGTGAAATGTAACTGAAGAATAAGTCTACTGAAAAGCTGCAAAAGAGAAAAAGTGGTTTCACACCTATGACTAGGGTTTCGCTTTGCTGCTCTGTTCGGGGAGCAGGAAAGGGGGATCCCAAAGGCCGAACGGCTCCATCTCAGGATGAAACCGAACAGCGTCGGACGGATCCCATTGACTATAATGGGGTTTGTTCGATTTCTGGTTAGTTCCTCGGCTTTTGAATGGGAAGAAAAAGCGCTGCACTTTTCCTTCCAGTATTTTGAGCAGGACCTGCGATGAAGCCTCCAAGTGGTTTAATACAGATATGAAGCAAGCTAAACTGAAGTTGAAGTATCTGAACTTGACCTCTAGGCCTTTTCTGATTAGTATATGTATGTCCTATATGACAAAAGCTGTACATTTCCCAGCTGCCAACAGCCTGCAATTCTCTATACTCTTCTATGGTATTAGTGTATATTGACGCCACCGGAAGCTAGGGGTTTGACAGGAGGAACAAGATGTGAAGGTCCTAAAAGGAGCTAAAGTGCATTACTGCGGGAAGCGGCGTAGTAAGTGAGCAGGCATCCGTGTATGTTAGCCGCCACTTTGATCCAGCGCTATAACCACAGGTCACCGCCTGTCCCCCAGCCTCCCAGCTGTCCTGCTCGTTCTGCTCTCTGTGGGTGGCTCCCCCGCCGATGCCGCTCTGCTCCACTGCTGTTAGCGCAAGTCACTGGCTGTCGTCCTTCTGTTGTGTGCGGCTGGTGCCTCTAACTGTCATTGCCCCGGCATATTGCCTTCCTGCTCTGCTAACACTGTGTGCGGGGGACCAGGTCTCAAGGTGTAGCACGCCGTTGTAGTGCTGCTGTGGATCGACGGTGTCTGCCACTTAGAGGAACCCCGTTGCTCTGTCCTCCCTGCAGCTGACCGCAATGTAATACACACTTGGGGGATGAGGCCAGTGGCTTCAGCAGCTCCGGCGGCAAAGGCGCATAATGGGACTGTGTGCTTCCTCATGGGCACCCCGCTCTGCGCTTCTACACAGAGCAGGGTGCCGTCTTCTGGCCCGATGTAGGGGAAGGGGCTTTCAGCTGCAGCAGGGGGCCATGAAGAAACTCAGGTGCAGGCCGGCCTGGAGGGACTCAGGCGCAGACCGCGCTGGATTGCTGCCGCAACATTACGTTAGTGAGCTAGCAGGACCTGCAGCAACACAGCTCTCTAGCGTATCACATTCAGGGGGCTTCCCCTCCTGTCAATCTTGACTTCACCAGGGCCTCCTGGTGGCGTCAAGATACAATAATACCCTCTTCTTCAAGGCTTTCTGTAAATGTTCATAATCATCTGCAGTTTCAAAACAAAAAAAAAAAAGGAGGAGCTGAAGGAAGAGGATAGATGAAGCCGCAGTCTTCAGAAAGAGTTAGTCACAGAGAGAGAACAATCTCTTCTACTGGCAGCTTCTTCTGTACTTTGGTGGTCATTTTTGCTCCATGCAGCCAGGTACATTTCCATCAGTGCTGCCAGCATGTCATGCCACATTTCACACTCTGTAAGCTTTAAACTAGAACAATATGGGAAGGGAAGTGAAAGGCCAGGCAGAAAAATTCAGAAGGAAAGTATAGGAGTAAGAGAGATCGATCACAAACTAAGCTGTTTTCATACAAATGCACAGAGCATGGGAAACAAACAAGGAGAACTGGAGCTCCCTAACACAGGAAGAGAAATATGATGTCATAGGCATCACAGAAATTTGGTGGAATGATACACATGATTGGAATACAAGGCTTGAAGGATACAACTTATTTATAAGAAACTGACTTAATAAAAGGGAAGGAGGTGTTATGTTGTATGTTAGGAAAACATTCATCTCCACAGAGATTCAAGCTTCAGAGCATGGGAGTTCTGTAGAAACTGTTTGGGTAAGAATTAAGGATGAGTGAGTATACTCGCTAAGGCACTACTCGTTCGAGTAATGTGCCTTAGACAAGTATCTCCCTGCTCATCCTTAAAGATTCGAGAGCCGCCGCAGGGCGGGGAGCTGCGGGGGGAGAGCGAGTATACTCGCTCATCCTTAGTAAGAATACAAGTAGAGAACAACAGAAAGGACACCATTGTAGGCATTTACTATAGGCCACCTGGAGAAGCAGAAGATATTGATGAACTCTTTCTAGATCAGATGGCCAAGCTCTCATAAAAGCATGACAGTGATTATGGGATTTTTTTACCCATCCAGACATTTGTTGGGAAGCCCTCTCAGGTACAAGTAATGGATCCAACAAATTCTTATCCACTCTTGCTGACTACTTTATCTTCCAAAAGGTAGAAGCGAAAACAAGGGGATCTGCTATCCTGGACCTAATTCTTACCAACAGGGAGGAAATGGTTGAGGAAGTAAGGGTGGCTGGGACCTTAGGAGGCAGTGATCATGATATACTTGAATTTTGAATAACAAAGGGAGGAAGACCTGAGAAATCTCAAATTTCAAGGTTGGAAATTTTCAATGAATGGCAGATTTTAATGAATACTTAACCCCTTCCCGCCACATGGTGTAACTGTATGTCCTGGCAGGGAGGTACTCAGCGCAACAGGGCATACAGTTACGCCCTAAGGATAGTGCAGGATCATAAGAAATCTTGCACTATCCGGCAGTGGGAGTCGGCTGTCAGAGATAGCCGGGCTCCCCCTGCAACAACGAACCCCACTGTTACCCCCTTCCCTGCCACGATCTATGTAGATCGCAGCATGTGAAGGGTTCACAGAGGGAGCGCACTCCCTCTATGATGTCATCAGACTCCCACAATATAATCGCGGAGAGCCTGACAGTTACCATGGTGTCCTGCATTGCCGATGTCTATGATCGCTGTAACAAGCGATAAGGCATTGCAGGACAGGTGAAAGTGCCCCACAGGGATGTAAAATGTGTAAGCAAAAAAAAAAGATAAAAATAATGTACAAAAAAAATGTAAAAAAAAAAGTATAAAAACAGCCCTTTTTTGTGCTTTTTCTCATATTAGCATTACATTTTTTTTTTATTTAAATCTCACATATTTGGTATCGTCATATCCATAACGACACGTACAATAAGTTGAACAAGTTTTTTATCCTTAACGGCAAAAAGCGTTTAAAAAAAATCCTAAAAACTCCAGCAAAATGCTAATTGTTAGCATTTTGCCTCCCAAAAAACGCAATAAAAGTGATTTAAAAAATCCATACGTACCCCAAGATGGTACGAATAAAAACTACAGCTCGTCTTGCAAATAATAAGCCCTCATAGAGCTCCGTCCATGGAAAAACAAAAAAGTTATACGACTTTCAATGCAGCGATTTAGAAAAGAAATTTTCCAAAAAAAAAGGGTTTTTATTGCAAAAAAGTGAAAAAACCTTAAAACAAAAAGAATTTTGGTATCGTTGTAATCGTACCGGCCCGCAGAAAAAATATATTGTGTCATTTCTGCTGCATGATTAACGCTGTAAAAGAAAAAAAAAAAATCTATGGCAGAATTGATGCATTTTCTCTCCCTGATATCATAAAAAAATGTATAAAAGTTTTACAATATACTCTATGTACCCAAAAATGGCACTTCTAAAAACTACATTTCGTCACACATAAAACAAGCCCTTGTATGGCCGCGTCGACGGAAAAATAAAGTTATGGCTTTTGAAAAATGGAGATGAAAATCCGCCAAAAATCGTTGCGTCCTTAAGCCCAAAATAGGCCATGTCATGAAGGGGTTAATGAAGGTAGGAAGAATCCAATAACTGGATGTTCTTAAGAACAGAAATGTCCAAGAATTGTTATTAAGGTATGCTATATTGCGTAATGCTGAGGAACATTACCCCACTAGATCTCTAAATAGAAGAAAATGTCATACTGTCATAAACATCTGAGTAATTCCTCAAGACCTTTGACCAAATACAAGTGCCAAGTCTGCATTTAATACATAACTCATGTGTATCAGATATTCAGAGTAGTCATGCAGTCATAAACAGGTTTCATTTTCATGAACCTTTCAATAATAAACCTACATTTTTTTTGTATCTGAGGAAAGGCCAACCTCCAACAATGGATCTTGCCAACGGCTTTTCCAGCCATGCCATTCTGGGGTCTGAAAAAGCTAGCTCCCTTTGGAGGCTGCAAATGGCACCAATATTACTTGAGAGATACCTAATAACGGACTATATTTTTTTTATTTCATAGAAAAAGGTCCGATGAAGGATTAGTGGGAAATGCTCTATAATGTTAAGAAAGCACATACCGCAACAGTAGGCAAAAGAATAATGCAGCGAACCACTGCCAGAAATCAATAAATAGCTTTGGGCAGAGTTATACTTGTTACTAGAGTTGAGGAAAACTTTGAACCAGTAGGGCAAATCCAGGGGACTATTTTTATTTGTGCCAAAATTGACAAAAATGAAAATATATATTTTTGTGCTCATTTTGCCCGTGTTGTTTTAAGTAATCAAATCAGAAGGGCATCTAAGAGTGTTTCCTGCCTGTGAACGGTTATAGTACGTCAATCATTTGGGAAAAATCCTGAACAACTGGGCATGCAGGAACCACAATTTTGGAATCCCTCCGATTTCTGTCTTGTTGTATGACCACAACAGAGGAACCAATGGGCACAGCTCTGGCTTATAGTGCACACAATCGTGTGGACTTGTAGATCACCAGTCAACTGTGTACTAGGTTTATTTATTACCCCCAAGCAGAATTTCAAAATTAATTTTCCTAATGAAGACCGTAACATCCACAACCCCAATAACATGTAGACTTTAGGCACTTCAACATTAAGACTTTTTACCAGGGGGCATAGTCTTTATCCACAAAAATAGTCAGTGATCATTACAATTCCATTATTCCCCACCTCACCTACAACCAAGACTAGTGCTGGTTAAGTCTGTTACAGTAGCTGCCAGTAGCAGCGGCATGTCCATGGAGAGTGTATGGTGGATCATTGAGTCCTCAACCTCCGCACAATGGCACTCCTTGTTATTTTTATGTGGGGATGCCTTTTTGCACTAAATTACTGTTCCTAGGATGCTGTAATGTGGCAGTACATGAGCCGTTAGTAAAATTAGTATTAACTAAATAGAACTCCCCACCCCACCTTCCACACCAAGAATTCCATTAGTGCCGCACTACAGTGAGCGTGGAACCAATACAGAATACGTCTTTTTAAGATGTGAGTATTGTACTATCTTGCACCCCAGATGCTGCTCAACTATTGAAGTTGATTTCCACAACTATAAGTTACCCCATCCATCTGCAACAACAGCTTGGTCTGGCAGGATGCTTGTCTACCATCTTAATACAAATGAAAAACTTTGTTATCACTAATAATTTCCAATGAGTCAGAATAACCTCATGTCCAATTAAATGCTATTTAAATAAACATCGTTATCAGTAATCAATGGGGAATACTTACTGCTATGATATAAAACTGCATTTAGAGTTGTTTTCTGAAAAGTGTAAATCATATCAATCTGTTCAACGTTCATACAAGGTACACTTTGGCTCTACCAGAATTACAGTGCAACTATTCTCTGTCTGACTAATGACAAGTGCCTTAATACCATATCAGAGCTTTCAGGTGAAAGTTCTAACTTAAAGTATAACTTTCGCACAGAGAGTTAAGGCAGCAGTATGAGGTACTAAGCTCTCGTTCACGACCTGAAGGTTGCAAATTCAATTGATGCATGGTTCAGGTAGCCGGCTCAAGGTTGACTCAGCCTTCCGAGGTCGGTAAAATGAGTACAGCGCTTGTTGGGGGGGGGGGGGGGGGGGGAGATAAATTACCTGAAAGCTCTGTGGAATAAGTTTGTACTATACAAATAACAAGTCCCTTTGATGGACGGTTCTGACATATATCACTGTATAGGCATACAATGCAACATATCACCCTTAAGGACCTATTGGCTATGCAATTAATGTTATTCGACTAAACACTTTGCATTGAATAGCATAGTGTAGTAGATCTGTTATTCCTTTTATTGCCAATACTTTGATAGGTGGTTCAACTTCTGAATCCTGAGAATGAAGAGGCCCCAGTGTTGTGCAAATGAAAACAGTGTAGGAGATGCAGCGCTACACCAATTCTACCGACCGTTCATTCTTAAAATCGTGGCCAGCTGCTGGAATTTCTATAGCACCATGGTGAACATGAGGAAGAAGGCTATTCTACCCTTCACCATGTAACATAGTATGTTAGGGTGAAAAAAAAAAAACAACTGACATTTCTATCTAGTTCAGCCTATTACCCTCCCCAGCCCCCCAATGTTGATCAAGAGGAAGGCAAAAAAAAACCAATGAGGTAGAAGCCAATTTTTCTCATTTGGGGGGAAAAACATTCCTTCCTGACTCCAAGTCTTGCAAACAGAATTCCTGAATCAACAACCCTTCTAAGGTAATTAGTAACTGTAATATTGTAACTCTCAAGAAAGGCCTCCAGACCCCTCTTGAACCCTTATTGAATTTGCCATCACCACGTCCTCAGGCAGAGAGTTCCATAGTCACACTGCTCTTACAGCAAAGAACCCCTTGCATGTTGGTGAAGAAACCTTCTTTCCTCTAGATGTAGAGGATGCCTCCTTGTTTCAGTCACAGTTCTGTACTGACCCCTGTGGTACCCCACTAGTAACGGTGACCCAATCAGAGTACGAGCCATTTATTACCACCCTCTGCTTTCTATCACTAAGCCAGGCACTTACCCACTTACACACATTCTCGCCCAGACCAAGCATTCTCATTTTATATACCAATGTACCGAATGCTTTGGAAAGTTCAGATAGACAAGATCCAGTGACTATCTCTGGACCACTCTAAAACTTACCTCCTCATAGAAACTGATCAAAGTGGTTTGAAAGGAGTGATCCCTCATATACCTAATCTGATACGGAGTTAGGCCTCCTACAAACGAGCGTTGTGTTTTCATGCTGGCCGCATCACGGCCAAAAAAACTTGTGAAAAGGAAAAATACGCGATCAAGTCATGGCCAAAATTTGTGTTTTCTCGGCCATTCACATGGGCGGCTGCGGCGTATATGCACTACAGCGTGGAAATCCCTCGGTGAGCATAAATCCTCAGAAAGACTTCTAATGCGTAAATAGAGGCACCTGTAATATTTTTGCAGTGTTGGATGCTGCTAAACTACCACCTCCTCTTTTTTCAGCTCCCATAGATGCCTATGGGAGCCTCCGGCATATCTCGGCCAAAAGATAGGGCAAGACCTATCTTTTCCATCCGAGTATATAATCATGCGCCAAATTTGGTTGCTGATGTCCTATTATTGCGGGCATTATGCATTTACGTGGCTAAAAATAGCTCATGTGAATGAATACATTAGAAACCAATGCTTCAGTTGGCTACAATATTTTATCATGGCTTAATTAGCCTCTTAAAAACGCTCGTGTGAATAAGGCCTTATACAGCTATTATCCTTGAGGTACTCCAGGAAAGCATTTCTTAGAAAACCTTCAGACATTTTACCCACAGTAGAAGTAAGACTTACAGGCCTGTAGTTTCCAGTTTCACTTTTTGAATCGGCACCACACTGGTGATGCACCATTTTAGTGGAACCGACTCCATCATTATAACGTCCTTAAAATATAAGAAACAACAATCTGTCTAATACATTCTTTGTATTTGTGGCCTATCCTTCAATAAAAGTCACTCGAAAGATGCCTGAAATCTCCAACAAGCTGAAGCTATGATATGCCACATTGCCACATGAGCACTGCTGCCTATCATAGGCCACAGCAGCCACATGTCATACGGTAGATACTTTCATCACTGCCAATAATTGGATGGAGCAGACATAAAATGGCATAGTACATCGAAATAAATCAACAAGGGGAGAGGCACTGGGAATATAAAAAGTGAGAATGCCTTTTTTTCTTGTTCTCAAAAAGAAAACTATAGAACCATTTCTTAAGAACTGGTAAAGTGTTTTAGCTGTTCATCAAACCAATGCAACTGAGAAGTCTAAATAAAGTATGAAGAAACTCTGTGTCAATAGGTTGTAGCTATGTTTATGGCACAAACTGAGAATCCAAAGGCAACAAAGTGCCAGAGGCGCATACTTCAATAATGAAATGGCAAACAAAAAGGTACACACAGAGAGTTCAAAGAAAACCTCCACCAGTAGCAAAATAATTAGGTGATTGGTTACATATAGTAAGAGTCAAACAGGTACAGCAATAGGGCTAAAGTAGAAGTCATAGGACCCAATAGCAAAATGAGCTGGACCCTCACCATCTAGTGACAGAAAGTATGATAGCAACATAAGGAGAATTAAATAGAACTATTATCCATACAGTACACTAACTTGTTATTCCCTATAGAAAGAAGCCATGTTCTTGCACCCAACTGGGCACCCAGCCCCTGGGTCCCAACAGCAATAAGCATGTTCCTGTATACTAAAAAGGTGATAAAAGCCCTCAGCTTCCCATGGTAATTATTCAATATTGAGTCTTTTTAACGCCCCAATGACTCATTTCTTTAGTTACTGTCTTGCCTGAGTAGTGCACAAAAAGTTGAAGCCATTGCTAAACAGCACCTGATACTCTGGATATTCGTGTTTCACTTGTTTGTCTGTAGAAGTGTTGATGGCTCACCATGGCAATGTGCCATTCGTTAGCAGTTCCTATGCCAAGATGTCAAATGAGAACCTACTTAATGTAGAGGCAATGGGGTAAAGCAAACACCGCGACATGACCATGAAGTGAATATACCCTTAGCATTTATCACTCTGGGAATGTTTAGGTCAACGTGGGTGTATATCACCTCTATATTGTAATTATAGGTGCTTCCATTTAAATGTCAACTGGCCCACACCTAAAATATGAGGCATCCTTGTAATTTACACTGTATTTCATCCACCTGACAGATTCTATTAACTGTATAAATTGAATATACATTATGACATATACATTATTCCAGCTCTATTTATTTAAAGATACATTGAAAGTCACACTTTTTGAATTCTTTTTAGTACTAGTATAGGAGATGTGCATGTATAGCCATTGGTCCATTTAAACAGGTTGGCATCACCCCCACTGATCAGATACTTATCCCCTATTCACAGCAGAAATGATAAGTTTAAAACCTGGCATAACCCCTTTAAAAGGCTTGTGTCATGATTAAAAGTCATCTCCTATCCACAGCATAGGGGGTAATTTTCAGATCCGGGCTCTGGCACATCCTGAAGTAAGGGCAGTGGTGGTCATACATGCTCACCATCACTCCATTCATTTCAATGGGTCTGCAAAGATAACAGAGTTCAAGTCATCTGTTTCTGGCAATCACATTGAAATGCATGGAGCAGTAGTGCACACAGATGACCACTGCTGCATCCGAGGACCTTCAAAGACCCTCTGTTCTCTGTGAGAAAACCTCTTTTAAATCAAAGTTAAATTCCTAAACAATGATGGTTCTGCTAACCAAAGGTATAAAGTTACATTAGACTATGAAATATATATCTATTATATATACAACTAGACAGGTTAAAGAGGTAAAGTACACAAAAGACAATATAAAGCCAAATTCAAACGATCCTCCTAGCCTGAAGGAATAAAGATGGCTGCAGCGGCTCCTCTGACTACCTGATGCACATTGTGCATTTGTGTGCAAGTATTAGGCACTACACCTGCTTTGGTTAACCAGTGCTAGCCAGTCAGAGCAGCAGAGTTTGTTCTTAGACTACCAATGCTACTAATGCACATCGGGTAGTCAGAAGAGTGGTGCGGCCGTCTCTGTTTATCCAGGTCTGGAGGGTTGCCAAGTCTGTAGTTAATAATAAACTAATAGTATTTCAAGTAATCACAATTGCAAAAATGTAAAATGATAAATAATTTAATTCATATAAGTCCAGCACCCACCTCTCAATATCAGTGAAGGAGATACAAAGATTTAACAGCTATGTAAAACTTCATGCACATTTGTAGTGTACCTCTGTGCACTAACAGTTGGAGGACGGAATTTCTTGCAAAACTAAGGGCTCTGCATCTTGAGGGGGGGGGGGGGGGATTATTCCTAGGACCACTTACAGCAGGGGAGGGGGAATATTACATATAAAAGTACATCGCCAGGAGGGGGGGGGGGGCTTAGTGATAATAATGGAGTTTTTATTCTAATAAGTTAATTATTTTTCTTGTGGAGTACATCTTAAATGTCCTGGTGGCCAAGGGCTCCTCTTGATTCGGAGGTCCTGTCAATGCAGCGAGTCGGGTCCTGTTTCCGTCATAGAACACTATTCATTTATCTTCATTGCTGTGTCTGGTGCTGCTGCTGCCCGTAGTCCCATTCCTCTTCCCACCCAATGCCCGGGCAGTAGCAGTAATAGACACAGCAGTGAAGATAAGCAATAATGTTACATGATGGTTACTGGACGCGATATATTTCACTCACGAGTCCCCAGTGGCCAATGTATGTAATATCGTATTCCACAGGAAAAATCATTAGCCATCAATAATAAAAGCTTCATTATCAAGTCTCCCCCTTCCTGGCTGTATATATTTATAATTAATATCTTACCCCTCCTCTACTGTAAGTGGGCCCAGGAACAACCCCACAATCCCCACCGCCTGGATGCAGAAACCATCAAACAGACTGATGTGTTCTGCAAGGAATTCAGTCCTCCAGCTTTCACAGCTGCACACTACAAATGTAGGCGAACATTTTGTAATCAATTGTAATTGCAAAAATGTAATTTAACATTAAAATGCATTGATCAAAAGGTGTACAAAGCCTTTGACCTTTTAAGGATGTGGCTCAGTTTGATACTTAAGGATCCAACTATTTTGGGGGGCTTTCATCTCCTCTTTTCAAAAGCCAGAACTTTTAACTTTTTTCGATATAGCTATCTATATAAGGGCTTGTTCATTGTGTAATGAGCTGTAGTTTTTATTGGTACCATTTATTTTTACTACTTTTGGGTTTACCTTTTGATTATATCCCTGTAGGGGACTTGAACCTGCAATCACATGACTGCTCAGCTAGTACATTGCAGTACTTCTGTACTGCAGGGTTTTTCTCTATTCTTGGCTATGACAAGTCTGGAGCCCATTGCCTGGTATCCAGTTTCCATGATAACCCATCAGTCCTCCATGTCAGAAGGCGGATGATGTCACAGAGGGAGCTCAACATTGATCGCAGGATGTTAGCTGTGAGGATTGGAGTTCTCTGCGATCTCCATCATTGCAGAAGGACCCCAGCTGTCAGTTACTGCTGGCTCCCGCTGAGGATATTGCAGGCTGAGCCTCTGGGTACACGCCAACTATATATATATTAGTTTTGCATGAACCCCTTCCCTCCCATAATGTACATGTATGTAATGAGGCTGGAAGCAGATCTGTCACCGCTCCTGCCATGTCTGTCTTAGTAAATACTGTATTGTGCCATTCCCCTTTTATTCCTATAAGAATATATGATTGAATGGACAACTGGGTGTTACCGGTAGAGGATGTGTCACTATGCAAGGTGACATTGTCCAATCAGTGCTGATAGAGTCAGCCTGTGTAGAGGTACACCTCTGTGACAAGGGAAATACTACCACCCAGTTGTCAGTTTATTCATATCTATTTCTAGGAGGAATAACAGAAGAACAGTAAAAGGCAGAGTTCCAAGGAAAGATACTCCATATTATTTCATGGGGATTCTTACTAAAAACAGAAATGGGGAAAGAGCTGACAGTTCCCCTTTAAGCAGAGGCACTTATTAAGCCCACTTGACCTTATGCAATATTATTATTGTACTTGCAACACACGCTGCCTAACAATAAGGATGTATTGTGTAAACGATCTGGACTATTAACAATTAACTCTTACACAAATGAAGAAATTGAAACAAATCACTTGAAACAAGTCCCATGACAATAGCAAGTTATGACTTGCCATATTGGCATGTAGGCCTCGGTTTACACATTATATAGTGAATTATACCACTTTTACACTTTTTAGACACCCTTGTCACTCTTTCTAACATCTGGTAAGTAAGATATAATAAAACGGTGAACTTACCTGAGACTTGGTAAGTACAGTAGAAGAGCATAAGGAAGCCCACAGTAAAGTGCAGCAGTGCAGGCATATTGTCACATGGGATGCCAGTCTAGGACAAGGTAACGGAGCGGATGGCTAGGATGCAGGCCTGGCAGTGGGGTGAAGGAGGCTTCCTAGCACACAGCTGCTGCTGACTCACACATTGTAGCAGCTCTACTACAGAGAAGTGGGAGGCGGTGCAGGCAGCTCCTGAGACTCTGGCTGTCAGAGCAGCCCTGGCTTAAGTAGTGCAGCCAGAGGCACTGAAGTAGGAGAGGGCAGACTTTACACAGCCAGCCTGGCAGCGCTCCCAGGGAATCAGTGACAGCGGGAGAGAAGTTCCAGGTTTTAGACTTTGCTGACAGGAAGCAATTCCACAGTACAAAGACCATCAGCTGCGACAAAGCAGGGCTAAACATCAACAGTGACGGACCTGCCATAGCACTGCGCACACGACGGGTTAACGAAGGAAACTTTTACTATGTACTCAGATACTGGAAAGATCCAATGAAGAAAGACGCAGTACTGGGTAATAGCAGACGGCGCCGAGCCCAGAGTGCTGGTGGAAAATAATGCCCGTGTCATCACCCTCATGGCGCCTTCACACTGACCATCACAATTTTGCCGCAAGAAAATTGCGGCAAAATCGTATCTTTGTTCTTGCGATTTTTGAGCGTCAGCAATGCTTTTTCCTGAGAATAATCTTGCATCGCCTCCTGCGATTTTTAGTGCAAAAGTCAATAGGACTTTCTAATGTTAAAAACGAATGGCACGATAAAATGTAGGCTCCGTAGGGAAACATAGGTGACTTGCAAAAAAAAATTGCTATCTTGTCAGAGAAAACAATTGCCGCACGATCTATCCTTCTGCGTTTTGCATCAGAGAAAACATCGCTAATGTGAAGGAGCCCATTAGAAAGCATGGACTTCACGTAAATGCGATTTGTAGGGCTGTCGCATCGCAGCAAAATCGTGCAATTTTGTCGCCCATGTGAAAACACCTGACACTTCAGCCAGTCATCTTGGGGCTTTCTCAAGTTGTGTGTGAATAGTGTTAGGCTGGGTTCACATGGGGCGTAATAGCCGTGGAATGTCCATACGGACTTTCTGCATAGAAATTTGACTTTATACCCCGGGATTAGACAGAAAAGTGGACGAGATTTGCACAAATCTAATCCACACGCTGCGGCCGAGCCGTGCTGAAATTGACATGCGGTGAAGAATTTAAAGACGTGGAAGTTCTTTCCCCCTTTCCGCGGCGGCCGCTCTCCTCTCTATGGGGAGAGGGGACCGCAGCGGGATGCAGGCGGTGAAGCTGCTCCAAAACCCGCAGCGAAAGGACACGGGTTTTGAAGCTGCATTTCTCCTGCGGAAATCTCGCAGCATTTCTGTGCGGTCATTTCATGAGATTTCCGCAGGATTTCAGACCTGTGTGCACCCAACTTTAGGCTGCTTTCACACCCCCGTTAGGGTTCAGTTCAGGGCTTCCATCTGTCTGCTCTGTTTTTGCAGAAGAGAAACAAAGCAAAAAAAAAAAAATTTTTTTGCCTATTGATTTACATGGAGTTTCAAAAACATAGAAAACAAACGGAAAGGCTTTGTTTGATTCCATTCTGCCAGGTTTCCATTTTTTTGGACAGAAAAATAACTCTTCAGTCTGCGCTATTTTTGTGTTAAAAAAAATGAGAACCTAACAGAACAGAAGCGAACTGCAGCTTTTTTTTTTTTTTTTTTTAAAAACCTCATTGAATTCAATAGGGAAAAGAATAAGGGATCCTTTTTTCTGTTTTATGTCAGAGAGATGGAAATTCTGAATTACTCCATAATCAAAATGTGAAAACAGCCTCAGGGCTCCTTCACACTGGAGAGGGCGATATCGCCATCCATGTGAAACCCGTGGATGCAAGGCGTTTTCATGCGAAAACAGCCTCACATCACTGCAGCAGAGGATCGCGGAATTCTCCCATTGCTTTCAATGGAGCCCGGCGCTGCTGCCGCCAGCTCCATTGAAAGCAATGAGCGATCTCAAAGAAAGGTAGGACATGGTGTGATTTTTTTTCCTACATAGCATCACACCGTGGTGCCATGCAGAGAAACATCGTCAATGTGATATACCCATTCAAAGAAATGGGTTTCATATTTGTGCGTCTCACAACGCACAAATCTTGCATAATTTTCTCACCACACTAAGGGCTCTGGCATACTGGTGAGAACATGTGAAAATAACCTTGCATCACTGTGGGGTTCCATTCATCCAATTGCTTTCAATGGGGCAGCAGCAGCGCTGATCCCATTGAAAGCAATGGGAGGACACAGCGATCTCCTGCCACAGCGGTCACAGTTCTCAGTAATGAGGGGTTCCCTGAGGGGTTCCTCAGTAATGAGGAATCACCTGCCGCTGCTGTTTCTCAATGTTTCTCCTATGTTTTCATAGGCTGCTGCCGCCGGCCCCATTAAGAGCAAGGTGATTCCCCCTGGATTTGACTGAAGGAATCCCCTGCTGCAGCTGTCACAGCCGAGGCAGGGCATCGCGATGTCCTCCCATTGCTTTCAATGGGGCCGACGCTGCTGACGCCGACCCCATTGGAGACAATGGGTGATATTGCAAAAAGAAAGGAGATGCTGTGATTTTGTTTTCACGCAGCATCGCAGGAGTGAAAACATTGAAAATGACAATGAAACCATTGAAATTAATTGGTTTCATAATCATGCGTTTTCACTCACTCCTGCATCATGAGAACATTGCCCAATTTTCTCACCAGTATGAAGGCACACTGTATTCACACGGCCGATAAAATCTTGCATGAATACGAACCATATTCTTTTAAATGGGGTGCTATACATGAGCGCTCCCCCCCCCCCCCCCCCCCGCATCTTTGGTTATTTCCTCTGAATGCCTCGCCAATTGTTTTCAAGAAGGCCGGAAAACACATTGCACAGTGTGCAAGCGGGGCGAGCTTTCCATTTGAAAACAATAGGAAATACTTGCCCATCCTCCTTTCATCCGCGTCTGAGGATCGCAACTGTACTGAAGTGATGGGAGGCGTTGTTAAAACAAGAACACCTCACATCAATGGAGAAATCACAAGCGCAAGATGGAGCCGCGTTTCATGGGCAGATATCACACTTGCTCATTTGAAATTAGCCTTACAGATATATATTGTATACAAGGTAATTAATAATTGCATTACAGAAATCTATTTTAGAATATTCATAATGTAGTGCAGATTGCAACAACAGACATAGTATATGGGTGTTCACGTACAGCACTGCGATATAGCACTTAGGGCTCCCTCACACTGGCCATCGCGATTTTGGAGCGATGCTTTTTCTTGCAAAAACATTGCTGCCACTTGGAACTTTCTTACACAATTTTGCCGCTTTTTTTCCACGAGAAAGACAATAGGAGTTTCTTATGTTAAAAACACTTTGCATAAAAATCGCAGGTTCGTACTTTGTGATGTGATAAAAAGGAGGCTCCATAGGGAAACATAGGAGATAAATAAAAAGCAAAACACAGAAAGATAGGGCATGCCGCAATTTTTTTTTTCACTCCACATCGTAGGAGTCAAAACATCTCAAATGGGAATGAAACCATTGAAAATCATTGTCATAATTCTCCATTTGATCACAAGTGTGAAGGGATCTTTACTGATCCTCTATATATATATATATATATATATATATATATATATATATATATATATATATATATATATATATATATATATATATATATATATATATATATATATAAAACCACCATTCTCACAGGTTAACAGGGCCCATATGAAGTAGCTATGAAGGTGAACCCGGTCGCTTCACTGCAGATCATCTCCTAAGATACAAATCCTTGGTGTTTCACAGTGATTAGCGCACATGGGGAGAGCAGAACTAGTCATTGGACATATATAAAAGCCTGTCTGAGCATGCTCACAGAGAGAGAGTGCTGCATCAGACTCACATGTGCAGAAATAGACAGCCGGGCGAACAAATACATCAAACATTTGCAATAAATTGATTGGCTGATCATGCTAAACATCTAATGTTCCAAAATTTCCATAAAGGCAGAATTGCCAACTTCTTAAGAGAGAGTTTGATGTATGCAGTGGCATGCTATATGCTCCACCCACTAATAGGGCACACACCCAACCGCCAACATTTGAATATACATTAGTTATATAGGCAATTAGGTCTTAGTTTCCACAAACATTTGCAAGAAAAAGTAAGCAAGCCCTTTAGAACTACAGTGGTGCCTTGGCTTGCGAGCGTCTCAGCTTGCGAGCTTCTTGACTTGCGAGCAGGCTCTCTCTTGAATTTTTGCTCTGATTTAGGAGCAAAAACTCAGGTTACAAGCTTGCTCGCAAGCTTATACACGGGAGGGCTGGCTCAGGAAGCAGGTGTCTAATGCTCACCTACCGCCAGCGGTCCGGTCCTCGCAATGGCCTGCAGTGCTGCTGTAGGCTGCTGCATCCTCCTCCAGACATTCAATGACAATGATGTCATTGAATGGCTGTGATTGGTTAATCCAGCGCCGGCTTTCATTGGCTGATGCGGCACTGGATTAACCAATCAGAGCATTAGCTTGCTGGAGGCAGGTAATTCAAGCCCCACTACCAGGAAGAAATGCTCTGTTGGCGTTAAGGAGGACACGGCAGGCTGCAGCAGCGACGATGACCAGAACGCCGGCAGTAGGAGAGTATTGATGTTTGGTTTTTTTACATGTAGTGTAGTTGGGGCTTTAGGGAGGTCTGGAACGGATTAATGGCGTTTCAATTCATTTTAATGAGGAAAATTGATTTGACTTACGAGTGTTTTGGGTTAAAAGCTCCGTCATGGAACAAATTAAACTTTTAGGCCCCTTGTCCATGGGCGTGATTTCGCCAGCGGTAAAATGCTGTCTGAAGCTTTCCATAGCGTGGCTATGGAAAGCGCCGGCCCCCTTTCCACGAGCGGAAAATCATTGCGATTTTTCGCTCGCGGCTGGCAATTCACACCATGCTGCGAATTGCCGCAATTCTCCGTGATCAGCCTGTCAGATAGGCTGACAGCGGAGATCCGTCTGCCGGCTCCTGCTCCTGGGCAGCGGAATACCGCAATGCCTGTGGACAGGCAGCCTTAACCCAAGGCACCACTGCACTTGGACTTCTGCATTCATTACTAAGCAAATGTAATCTCACACAACATGTGTTTCAATTAGGGCTCGTTCACACAGACGTATGCTCTACCTGGAAGAGATCACGTATGGGCTGCAATTGGTACTGTACATGCCTGGGATTCTGATGTCACGGACATGCACAGTGGGATTTTTTTTTTTTCAAATTCCCCGCTCTAGACAGAACTGGGATACGTATTGAAACGCTGTCCCCTCGCAATGCACGCGTATGGACAGCGTTTCATACGCAGCCCATTCAAGGGCTGTGTATGATATGTGGAGAAATCGAGCATGCTGCAATTTATTTCTCCTGTGTACTGATACACAGTGCCCACACGCAGGTGTGAATAGAATAATGAAAGTGCATTGACTTTCAGTGCCTCCTTTTGTGGTACGACGACTTATAAGCTATTGTTTCTCTGTTACCAGCCCGAAGGCTGAAGCATATTAAATATATATATATATATATATATATATATATATATATATTGCTCTGTTACACATACTGTAAGTATAAACGTAATTATAAGAATCTAACAAATGAAATATAGCTACTGTATACTAATTTTCCCTTTTCGTTAAGTTCCCTAACTATAAACGTGTATGCAATCTCCTTTCTTAAGAATGTAAACTTTTGCTGTGTGACGTAAGTGGTCGTCAAGGAAACGGGGCGCAGTTGTACCAGGAGCTTGCCCAGGTGCTGTGTACCCCTCCCCTCTATACGTATGGAAAGCTAAAGAGCGGAGTGTAAACTGGATGTTGGGATGCAGCGATGATCCCCCTGCTGCCCCCCTTAGCTCTGCCTACCGCTACTTTCTGTACATGGAACTAGTATAAGAGATAGGATGAACCAATAAGCATTAGCTTCTAATAAGACTGCCTACCTAGTATTTAAGAATCTGTTGTGATGTCACAAGTCAGTCTGGATTTGAGAACCTTTATGTCTCCTAGACTCATTAATGTCGACATTGAATAAATCTTCATTTCCTATGTCCCGGGTATCGTATTGGATGTTGGCTCCTATATCTCACTTTTACTGCATATTACACTGGCGGGGAAGTTACATCAGTGTGAATGAGCCCTAAGGCCTCATGTCCACGGGGAAATTAAGAATTAAAATCCGGAGCGTTTTTCCCGCACACGGATCCGCGCCCCATAGGGATACATTAGACACCCGCAGGTAGTTAAATACCTGCGGATGTCATTTTCCTCTGCAGGCGCGGGTCCCGCCTGCAGGAAAAAAATCCGCACATGCTCCATTTGGTGCGGGTCTCCCGCACAGATGGCTCCCGCAGGCTTCTATTGATGCTTATGGAAGCCGTCCGGATCCGCGGGATACCCGTACCAGAATTAAACTCACCTGCTCTGGACGATGCGGTTCTTCCCTTCTTCTCGGCCGGATCTTCTTTCTTCGGCCCGGCGGATGTGCGCGGCACGCTGCCGGCGTGCCGAGCATATCCGCTGGGCCGAAAAAAGAAGATCCAGCCGCGAATAAGGGGATACACGCATCGCCCGGAGCAGGTGAGTTTATTCTTATTTTTAGGCATCATGTCTGCGGGGCAGGAGGGGCCCGCTCCGGATTCTACATATAGAATCCGCGGCAGGCCTGATTTTCCCCGTGGACATGAGGCCTTAAGAGATGAGATTGGAAGTGTAGGTTTCACATGTTCTTTGCCCATTAAAAAACACACAAAGAGTGGTCACTGGTGCAGCGTCCCGTAGGGTAACTTCGGACACATGGCATACGCTGAGGAGCGAGGAGGGCAATATGCTGGCTTGTCACGGTGGCACTTACCATGCTCCCTCCCGGAGGGACGCATGCAGCCAAGCCCAGGGCAGTGCTGGGCCTCTTCCGGACACCCCCAGCATGGCGATGCCCAATAAACATTAGGACAGGTGAAAGGGTTGGCACAGGTGACGCCATCATTCCGACTCACCAGCATGGATATCGACGGGGAAATAAATGAGCCGAAGACAGTGATATAGTAGCTCAGGTCCCTGGGAACGGTCAGGGCCTGGAATAATTTTACTTAAAAAGCTCTAAACAAAACAAGGCAAAAATAGACAGTATTCCACGTGCAGGTAGAGTTATAAATATTTACAGACAGACATGAAGAGGAGTACCTCCACACAGGGATCCCAGACTTCAGGACACCTGTGCGTGTGACAACTGTAGACACGTACCTCCACCCAGCGGTCCCAGACTTCATGACGCTTGGGCGTGAACAGTTGAAGGACAAAAAGAGTACCTCTGCATGGGGCATTGAGAAAGTTTTATTCACTAGTTGGTCACTCTCTATTGGGGGCTCACTCCATCTTCATCACAGAAACTAAAGGTTCCCCCATGTAGCTGGACCTCCTCACTATGACTCCAGAAGACATGGACTCCTTTCCCGCTCACAAACACTCACATTTATAGCCTCCCTTATACCACGTGAAAGGACATAATTGATACATTTGCAGACAGTCAGCTCACACTTTACATTAACAAATGTTTCTTACGAAAAGAGTCCTTTACACAGAGAGTCCATTTTAGGGGCAATGAAAGTTATTGGCGGGCATCAGCAGTCTCAGGTGCCTGCGCATGGAATCCATCTTGCTCAGGCAGAGATTTGTGAGAGTTTGACATAAGGAGTTTGCAGCCGCAGTTAACTCCTCCCCTTGAGGGTTGTTGAAAGTCCTGGTGAGGGTAGTCCTCCACCCTACTTTTTGCCTTGCGAGGGCGCGGTCCTTCTGGCACCAAATATCTGGTGGGAAAGTTTTAGCGGGAGTGAGTGAGTGAGAGGAGCTTTGGTGGTTGACTGCCATTTGGATAGTCCCAGACGGAACATACAGTGCAAACATTTGTAAATTGTTAAGACATTTCTTATTTCTGGGTAGTACCTTTGCATTACTGGCACTCCTGAAAACCACTCTTCTTCTTCCATGCTTCACTACATAAGGGCTAAAGGTGCCCCCACATAGCTGGACCTCCTGACTACGACTCCAGAAGACATGGACTCCTTTTCCCGCTCCCAAGCACTCACATGTATAGCCTCTCTCACACCATGTGACAGGATATAATTGATACATTTGCAAACAGTCAGCTCACATTAACCTCTCATTTGCTGCAGCTGTGCAATACACATAACAGAATGACAAGACAGGAAGAGTCAGGAGCAGGAACTGAGCTCCCACCCCCTCTCTGCCTTCTCTCTGCCCCTCTGCACTATTTGCAATGAAAGGAGGTGGGACAGGGGCGGGGCTAAGTTCTGAGAATTAGCCCCGTCCCGCCTCTCCCCATTGCAAATAGTGCAGAGGGGCAGAGAGGAGGCAGAGAGGGGGCGGGAGCTCAGTTCCTGCTCCTGGCTCTTCCATCCTCCCCCCCTGCAGATGGGGAGGACGTATATTGGCTCGGCGTGAAAACCGAGCCGATATACGTTCATGTGAATGCAGCCTCACACAGAGCAGCCACATAAGACATAACATGTATGACATTATGGAGGGGGCCAGGAAAGCATGTACTGGGCCACTACACTGGCAAATTTGTTCCTCTCAGATTAGATTGGTTAGTGTGAACCAGGCCTCCATGCTAACAAGGTTCAGTAGATGTGATAAGGTGCTTTCACATGGCGGAATTGTTCCACCAGGACGCACTGGGAGACGCTACTTAAGATAATGCTGCAGAATTCTATACAAAAATGCACAGGCTAAGGCCGGCTGCACACAGCTGGTTCAGATTCCACATGTGGAAGTCCACAGCGGAATCTGGTCCTGACTGCGACCTGCGTACATGCCTTCTTTCATCTGTATTGCGAATGGCTGCAGCGAGCCGCCGTCTGACATGTCCATTACAGATTAAGAAAGAAAATCTTTCTTTTTCCAGTGCCGTCGCTAGGCGATGACGCAGATACCTGTGTCATATCCGGAATGTCAATTGCGGATGGGCCGAGGGTCAGATGGCTTCCTTTGACTTCAATGGAATTAATTGATGTGCAGCCTGCACAAAAATAGAGCATGCTGCGTTTTCTTGTCGGCTCATGGAAATCACAATTCATTTCTGCGAGTGTGAAGGAAAAAGTGCTTTTCCATAGCATGTTCCAATAGGTATTTGCTGCGGATCTGCGGTGCGGATGCCGACTGTGGATTCTGCAATGCAAATCTATTCATGTGCAGTCGGCCTTACTGTGATTTTTGATGCAGACTTGCAGTTATATGTAAGGCATTTTCAATTCTGCATCAAAATTTTCCGATAGCCCTATGGATTGTGGTACGGAATTTACTGTATGTTACAGTCTAGATTGCAAGCTTTTGCTATCCATGTGAAAGCCCCCTTAGAGTATGTTCACATAGCGAAACATGATGTGGGTTGCAACAGAAGGGGTGAAGTCTGCCGTGGATCCAAAACAAAATTTTCCTGAACATCCATTCCAATGTGATGGAATTCCATGGGATTTTTTTTTCACTGTAATGATGTGGATTTTAATGCAGAATTTCTGATGTGTAAAATCGCATTGGATAACATTGATCGTGTGGCTGGGAACCGCATACACCGGTCCTCCGTGATATCTCCTTGCTCCCGGCTACACATACTAGCCAGGAGCAGAAGGATTTTAGATTTCCTAGAGCGTGAGCCCTTCTGGGCACGTGCCTGACGTATCACGCTTGGTGCGCATGTGTAGAGAACAATGTCAGGTCCTGGAAGACCACAGCATCGCGGAGGACAGGGGTGAGTATTTTCACTTCCCCTCTTGGATCCAATCCGTTAGGGGAGGTGAAACTTTACCTTTATTTAATGCTACTATTCTCAACACACAGAACCTGGCTGAGGTGACATCATGGCTTGTCGCTGTGTCATGTAAGCTGTATTTGCTTCACGGCGGCATTGAACCCTCTGTGGTGACAAATTTGCACGACAGCAACGGTTTGTTTTAACACTGGACAACGGTTCACGATTAGATGAAGGCTGGACTGGTGTTGGCGGCATTAGCCCTTGAGGTAACATGATATCATGTTCAGGAGATGGGAAGATAGTGCTGAAGGACTATGCGTCAATGTTGTTGGTCATTATGCACTGCTAGCTATGTATGAGGACATTTGTGATGTGTCATTTATTGAAGTCTCCACACAGGTGTCCAGCTGTCTCACAATCAGGTACAAACTTCCAGACTGAGTACTGGTGTATCCATAGCAACTGAGGCCATGGGTGTTTGTGGGGTATGTAGTCCACCCATAATCCCTCATTCAGTGCACAAAGAGGATAAAGGACCTGTGATGACATCACTGTCATATGATCAGGGGGCAGAGCTAAGAGCCGGTAACTGATTACATGATGGTGACATCATCACTAGAGATGAGCGAGCACCAAAATGCTCGGGTGCTCGTTACTCGGGACGAAATTATCGCGATGCTCGAGGTTTCGTTTCGAGTAACGAACCCCATTGAAGTCAATGGGCGACCCGAGCATTTTTGTATTTCGCCGATGCTCGCTAAGGTTTTCATGTGTGAAAATCTGGGCAATTCAAGAAAGTGATGGGAACGACACAGCAACGGATAGGGCAGGCGAGGGGCTACATGTTGGGCTGCATCTCAAGTTCACAGGTCCCACTATTAAGCCACAATACCGGCAAGAGTGGGCCCCCCCCCTCCTAACAACTTTTACTTCTGAAAAGGCCTCATTAGCAATGGATACCTTAGCTAAGCACCACACTACCTGCAACAAAGCACAATCACTGCCTGCATGACACTCCGCTGCCACTTCTCCTGGGTTACATGCTGCCCAACCCCCCCTGCACGACCCTATGTCCACAGCGCACACCAAATTGTCCCTGCGCAGCCTTCAGCTGCCCTCATGCCACGCCACACTCATGTCTATTTATAAGTGCGTCTGCCAGAGGAACCGCAGGCACACACTGCAGAGGGTTGGCACGGCTAGGCAGCGACCCTCTTTAAAAGGGGCGGGGCGATAGCCCACAATGCTGTACAGAAGCAATGAGAAATATAATCCTGTGCCACCGCCATCAGGAGCTGCACACGTGGGCATAGCAATGGGGAACCTATGTGCCACACACTATTCATTCTGTCAAGGTGTCTGCATGCCCCAGTCAGACCGGGCTTTTTAATTCATAGACACAGGCAGGTACAACTCCCTATTGTGAAGTCCCTGTGGACCCACAGCATGGGTGGCTCCCTGGAACCCACCGGCGGTACCTAAAAATATCCCATTGCATTGCCCAACACAGCTGAGGTAGTAATGTCGTGCTTAATGCAGGTGGGCTTCGGCCCACACTGCATGCCCCAGTCTGACTGGGGTTCTTTAGATGTGGTTTCAGATGCATTTATAATTCTCTGTGGACCCACAGCATGGGTGGGTGCCAGGAAGCCACCGGCGGTACCTAAAAATATCCCATTGCATTTCCCAACACAGCTGAGGTAGTAATGTCGTGCTTAATGCAGGTGGGCTTCGGCCCACACTGCATGCCCCAGTCAGACTGGGGTTCTTTAGAAGTGTAAACAGATGCATTTATAATTCCCTGTGGTCCCACAGCATGGGTGGCTCCAGGAACCCACCGGCGGTACATAAAAATATCCCATTGCATTGCCCAACACAGCTGAGGTAGTAATGTCGTGCTTAATGCAGGTGGGCTTCAGCCCACACTGCATGCCCCAGTCTGACTGGGGTTCTTTAGATGTGGTTTCAGATGCATTTATAATTCTCTGTGGACCCACAGCATGGGTGGGTGCCAGGAAGCCACCGGCGGTACATAAAAATATCCCATTGCATTGCCCAACACAGCTGAGGTAGTAATGTGGTGCTTAATGCAGGTGGGCTTCGGCCCACACTGCATGCCCCAGTCTGACTGGGGTTCTTTAGATGTGGTTTCAGATGCATTTATAATTCTCTGTGGACCCACAGCATGGGTGGGTGCCAGGAAGCCACCGGCGGTACCTAAAAATATCCCATTGCATTTCCCAACACAGCTGAGGTAGTAATGTCGTGCTTAATGCAGGTGGGCTTCGGCCCACACTGCATGCCCCAGTCAGACTGGGGTTCTTTAGAAGTGTAAACAGATGCATTTATAATTCCCTGTGGTCCCACAGCATGGGTGGCTCCAGGAACCCACCGGCGGTACATAAAAATATCCCATTGCATTGCCCAACACAGCTGAGGTAGTAATGTCGTGCTTAATGCAGGTGGGCTTCAGCCCACACTGCATGCCCCAGTCTGACTGGGGTTCTTTAGATGTGGTTTCAGATGCATTTATAATTCTCTGTGGACCCACAGCATGGGTGGGTGCCAGGAAGCCACCGGCGGTACATAAAAATATCCCATTGCATTGCCCAACACAGCTGAGGTAGTAATGTGGTGCTTAATGCAGGTGGGCTTCGGCCCACACTGCATGCCCCAGTCTGACTGGGGTTCTTTAGATGTGGTTTCAGATGCATTTATAATTCTCTGTGGACCCACAGCATGGGTGGGTGCCAGGAAGCCACCGGCGGTACCTAAAAATATCCCATTGCATTGCCCAACACAGCTGAGGTAGTAATGTCGTGCTTAATGCAGGTGGGCTTCGGCCCACACTGCATGCCCCAGTCTGACTGGGGTTCTTTAGAAGTGGAAACAGATGCATTTGTAATTCTCTGTGGACCCACAGCATGGGTGGGTGCCAGGAAGCCACCGGCGGTACATAAAAATATCCCATTGCATTGCCCAACACAGCGGATGTAACGTCAGCTGTAATGCAGGTGGGCTAAACATTCATTTGATTACACTGTAGGCGAGGGCCCACAAAAATTGCTGTATCAACAGTACTAATGTACATCAAAAAAATTGGCCATGGCCAACCAAGAGGGCAGGTGAAACCCATTAATCGCTTTGGTTAATGTGGCTTAAGTGGTAACTAGGCCTGGAGGCAGCCTAGTTTAACGAAAAATTGGTTCAAGTTAAAGTTTCAACGCTTTTAAGAGCATTGAAACGTATAAAAAATTTTAAGAAAAATTATATGAGTGAGCCTTGTGGCCCTAAGAAAAATTGCCCGTTCGGCGTGATTACGTGAGGTTTCAGGAGGAGGAGCAGGTGGAGGAGGAGGAGGAATATTATACACAGATTGATGAAGCAGAAATGTCCCCGTTTTGGATGGTGAGAGAGAACGATGCTTCCATCCGCGGGTGCAGTCTACGTATTGATTAGGTATCGCTGCTGTCCGCTGGTGGAGAAGAGAAGTCTGGGGAAATCCAGGCTTTGTTCATCTTGATGAGTGTAAGCCTGTCGGCACTGTCGGTTGACAGGCGGGTACGCTTATCTGTGATGATTCCCCCAGCCGCACTAAACACCCTCTCTGACAGGACGCTAGCCGCAGGACAAGCAAGCACCTCCAGGGCATACAGCGCGAGTTCAGGCCACGTGTCCAGCTTCGACACCCAGTAGTTGTAGGTGGCAGAGGCGTCAGGGAGGACGGTCGTGCGATCGGCTACGTACTCTCTCACCATCCTTTTACAGTGCTCCCGCCGACTCAGCCTTGACTGGGGAGCGGTGACACAGTCTTGCTGGGGAGCCATAAAGCTGTCCAGGGCCTTAAAGACTGTTGTATTGCCTGTGCTGTACATGCTGCTCGATCTCCGCACCTCCCCTGCTACCTGGCCCTCGGAAGTGCGCCTTCTGCCACTAGCGCTGTCGGATGGGAATTTTACCATCAGTTTGTCCGCCAGGGTCCTGTGGTATAGCAACACTCTCGAACCCCTTTCCTCTTCGGGAATGAGAGTGGAAAGGTTCTCCTTATACCGTTGGTCGAGCTGTGTGTACACCCAAAATCCGTAGTGGCCAGAATGCGTGCAACGCGAGGGTCACGAGAAAGGCATCCTAACATGAAGTCAGCCATGTGTGCCAGGGTACCTGTACGCAACACATGGCTGTCTTCACTTGGAAGATCACTTTCAGGATACTCCTCCTCCTCCTCCTCCTCCTCAGGCCATACACGCTGAAATGATGACAGGCAAGCAGCATGGGTACCGTCAGCAGTGGGCCAAGCTGTCTCTTCCCCCTCCTCCTCATCCTCCTCATGCTCCTCCTCCTCCTCCTGAACGCGCTGAGATATAGACAGGAGGGTGCTCTGACTATCCAGCGACATACTGTCTTCCCCCGGCTCTGTTTCCGAGCGCAAAGCGTCTGCCTTTATGCTTTGCAGGGAACTTCTCAAGATGCATAGCAGAGGAATGGTGACGCTAATGATTGCAGCATCGCCGCTCACCACCTGGGTAGACTGCTCAAAGTTTCGAAGGACCTGGCAGATGTCTGCCAACCAGGCCCACTCTTCTGAAAATAATTGAGGAGGCTGACTCCCACTGCTCCGCCCATGTTGGAGTTGGTATTCCACTATAGCTCTACGCTGCTCATAGAGCCTGGCCAACATGTGGAGCGTAGAGTTCCACCGTGTGGGCACGTCGCACAGCAGTCGGTGCACTGGCAGATTAAACCGATGTTGCAGTGTCCGCAGGGTGGCAGCGTCCGTGTGGGACCTGCGGAAATGTGCGCAGAGCCGGCGCACCTTTACGAGCAGGTCTGACAAGCGTGGGTAGCTTTTCAGAAAGCGCTGAACCACCAAATTAAAGACGTGGGCCAGGCATGGCACGTGCGTGAGGCTGCCGAGCTGCAGAGCCGCCACCAGGTTACGGCCGTTGTCACACACGACCATGCCCGGTTGGAGGCTCAGCGGCGCAAGCCAGCGGTCGGTCTGCTCTGTCAGACCCTGCAGCAGTTCGTGGGCCGTGTGCCTCTTATCTCCTAAGCTGAGTAGTTTCAGCACGGCCTGCTGACGCTTGCCCACCGCTGTGCTGCCACGACGCGCGACACCGACTGCTGGCGACGCGCTGCTGCTGACACATCTTGATTGCGAGACAGAGGTTGCGTTGGAGGAGGAGGAGGAGGAGGGTGGTTTAGTGGAGGAAGCATACACCGCCGCAGATACCACCACTGAGCTGGGGCCCGCAATTCTGGGGGTGGGTAGGACGTGAGCGGTCCCAGGCTCTGACTCTGTCCCAGCCTCCACTAAATTCACCCAATGTGCCGTCAGGGAGATGTAGTGGCCCTGCCCGCCTGTGCTTGTCCACGTGTCCGTTGTTAAGTGGACCTTGGCAGTAACCGCGTTGGTGAGGGCGCGTACAATGTTGCGGGAGACGTGGTCGTGCAGGGCTGGGACGGCACATCGGGAAAAGTAGTGGCGACTGGGAACTGAGTAGCGCGGGGCCGCCGCCGCCATCATACTTTTGAATGACTCCGTTTCCACAACCCTATACGGCAGCATCTCAAGGCTGATAAATTTGGCTATGTGGACGGTTAACGCTTGAGCGTGCGGGTGTGTGGCGGCGTACTTGCGCTTGCGCTCAAACACTTGCGCTAGCGACGGCTGGACGGTGCGGTGCGAGACATTGCTGGATTGGGCCGAGGACAGCGGAGGTGAGGGTGTGGGTGCAGGCCAGGAGACGGTAGTGCCTGTGTCCTCAGAGCGGGGTTGGATCTCAGTGGCAGGTTGGGGCACAGGGGGAGAGGCAGCGGTCCCACCTTGTGGGGCGCTTGGCCATCATATGTCTGCGCATGCTGGTGGTGGTGAGGCTGTTGGTGTTGGTTACCCGGCTGATCTTGGCGCGACAAAGGTTGCACACCACTGTTCGTCGGTCATCAGGCGTCTCTGTGAAAAACTGCCAGACCTTAGAGCACCTTGGCCTCTGCAGGGTGGCATGGCGCGAGGGTGCGCTTTGGGAAACAGTTGGTGGATTATTCGGTCTGGCCCTGCCTCTACCTCTGGCCACCGCACTGCCTCTTGCAACCTGCCCTGCTGCTGCCCTTGCCTCCCCCTCTGTAGACCTGTCCTGAGTAGGCGTTGCAAACCAGGTGGGGTCAGTCACCTCATCGTCCTGCTGCTCTTCCTCAGAATCCTCTGTGCGCTCCTCCCTCGGACTTACTGCCCTTACTACTACCTCACCGATAGACAACTGTGTCTCATCGTCATCGTCCTCCTCACCCACTGAAAGGTCTTGAGACAGTTGCCGGAAGTCCCCAGCCTCATCCCCCGGACCCCGGGAACTTTCCAATGGTTGGGCATCAGTGACGATAAACTCCTCTGGTGGGAGAGGAACCACTGCTGCCCAATCTGAGCAGGGGCCCGAGAACAGTTCCTGGGAGTCTTCCCGCTCCTGAGCATGTGTCATTGTAGTGGAGTGAGGAGGCTGGGAGGAAGGAGGAGCAGCAGACAGAGGATTCGGATTTGCAGCAGTGGACGGCGCAGAACTGTGGGTGGACGATAGGTTGCTCGAAGCACTTTCTGCCATCCACGACAGGACCTGCTCACACTGCTCATTTTCTAATAAAGGTCTCCCGCGTGGACCCATTAATTGTGCGATGAATGTGGGGATGCCAGAAACTTGCCTCTCTCGTAATCGCGCAGCAGTCGGCTGCGATACACCTGGATCAGGAGTTCGGCCTGTACCCACACCCTCACTTGGCCCTCCGCGTCCACGTCCTCTAGGCCTACCCCTACCCCTCAGCATGCTGTATTACCAGTGATTTGATTTCCCAGGCAGGAAATGTCTTCTGGCCCTGCAAATGTGTCACAGAACTGCAGGGTTGCAGAGTTATTAACTACAGCAGAGCGGTGATTTTTCCCAGGCAGGAAAGAAATTGGCGCAAGCCTGCTGTTAAACGTAGCTGGCTGCGTATGTTTTTTGTTTACGTTCTGCACCCACCACACACGTACCCAGAACGCTGAGGACTGTCAGAGGCAGGCCAAATAGAATGTTTCCCTTTTTTTTGGTAAAGAAAAGGCCCACTGCGTATATTCAATCAATAATATATGTCTTCTGGCCCTGCAAATGTGTCACAGAACTGCAGGGTTGCAGAGTTATTAACTACAGCAAAGCGGTGATTTTTCCCAGGCAGGAAAGAAATTGGCGCAAGCCTGCTGTTAAACGTAGCTGGCTGCGTATGATTTTTGTTTACGTTCTGCACCCACCACACACGTACCCAGAACGCTGAGGAGTGTCAGAGGCAGGCCAAATAGAATGTTTCCCTTTTTTTTGGTAAAGAAAAGGCCCACTGCGTATATTCAATCAATAATATATGTCTTCTGGCCCTGCAAATGTGTCACAGAACTGCAGGGTTGCAGAGTTATTAACTACAGCAGAGCGGGGATTTTTCCCAGGCAGGAAAGAAATTGGCGCAAGCCTGCTGTTAAACGTAGCTGGCTGCGTATGTTTTTTGTTTACGTTCTGCACCCACCACACATGTACCCAGAACGCTGAGGACTGTCAGAGGCAGGCCAAATAGAATGTTTCCCTTTTTTTTGGTAAAGAAAAGGCCCACTGCGTATATTCAATCAATAATATATGTCTTCTGGCCCTGCAAATGTGTCACAGAACTGCAGGGTTGCAGAGTTATTAACTACAGCAGAGCGGTGATGTTTCCCAGGCAGGAAAGAAATTGGCGCAAGCCTGCTGTTAAACGTAGCTGGCTGCGTATGTTTTTTGTTTACGTTCTGCACCCACCACACACGTACCCAGAACGCTGAGGACTGTCAGAGGCAGGCCACATAGAATGTTTCCCTTTTTTTTGGTAAAGAAAAGGCCCACTGACTATATTCAATCAATAATATATGTCTTCTGGCCCTGCCTACACAATTCTGTCCCTGTAGTATTACTGCAGGGCGCAATGCTCTGCACAGCCGATTTAAAAAAAAAAAAAAAAAATGCAACACTGCTAACAGCAGCCTGCACAGTACTGCACACGGTTAAATGTGGCCCTAAGAAGGACCGTTGGGGTTCTTGAAGCCTACACTCACTCCTAACACTCTCCCTGCCTAAACACCACTTCTGTCCCTGTAGTATTACTGCAGGGCGCAATGCTCTGCACAGCCGATTTTGAAAAAAAAAAAAATGGGCAACACTGCTAACAGCAGCCTCCACACGGATAGATGTGGCCCTAAGAAGGACCGTTGGGGTTCTTGAAGCCTACACTCACTACTAACACTCTCCCTACAGCAGCTCCGGCACCAGCAGCACTGTCCCTCAGCTAACTCACAAGGCATCTGAGGCGAGCCGCGGGAGGGGCCGACTTTTATACTCGGGTGACATCTGATCTCCCCAGCCACTCACAGCAGGGGGGTGGTATAGGGCTTGAACGTCACAGGGGGAAGTTGTAATGCCTTCCCTGTCTTTCAATTGGCCAGTAAAGCGCGCTAACGTCTCAGAGAGGAAACTGAAAGTAACCCGAACATCGCGTGTTACTCGTTAAAGGGGTTGTCCCGCGCCGAAACGGGGTTTTTTTTTTTTCAACCCCCCCCCCCGTTCGGCGCGAGACAACCCCGATGCAGGGACCTAAAGAAAGCTTACCGGAGCGCTTACCTTAATCCCCGCGCTCCGGTGACTTCTATACTTACCGGTGAAGATGGCCGCCGGGAACCTCTTCCTCCGTGGACCGCAGCTCTTCTGTGCGGTCCATTGCCGATTCCAGCCTCCTGATTGGCTGGAATCGGCACGTGACGGGGCGGAGCTACACGGAGCTACACGGAGCCCCATAGAGAACAGGAGAAGACCTGGACTGCGCAAGCGCGGCTAATTTGGCCATCGGAGGGCGAAAATTAGTCGGCTCCATGGGAACGAGGACGCTAGCAACGGAGCAGGTAAGTAAAAAACTTTTTATAACTTCTGTATGGCTCATAATTAATGCACAATGTATATTACAAAGTGCATTATTATGGCCATACAGAAGTGTATAGACCCACTTGCTGCCGCGGGACAACCCCTTTAAGAGTAACGAGCATCCCGAACACGCTAATATTCGCCCGAGCATCAAGCTCGGACGAGTACGTTCGCTCATCTCTAATCATCACAGGTGCTGTCAGGCTCTGCATGTCACTCACGCAGCACACACACACAGACGGACAGACAAGTGGTCGTTAGCACTTTGATAGTGTCCCTAGTACAATCAAACTTTCTACGGTCTTTTTACGGTCATTTCTTTCATATGTGTATTTAACAGCTTGAACTGAACAATTTTTCACGTCCACTTATATAGACTGACTATATATGTCCAAGATATGTCTATATGTAATTAGCTGGGAATATATTACATTTATAGATTAGTTCATAGCTGTGCACACAATAGGTCTGCGTCTTCAGGCCCCATGTTCACGGGCAAAATTAAATTGCGGACGATCTGCAGTTCAATATGCCCATAGGGATGAATGCAGCGTCCGCACTGAATTTAATACCTGCGGATTTGATTATATATGATTTGTGGATGGCACGCGTGAAAAAGAAACCACAGCATTCTCTATTTTACTGAGTATGGACTCCATTCATCTCTATGGGAGTGTGCAATCCACAGTGGATCCACAAATAAGTGGGTTAAAAGTGCAGACAAATAACTCCCGCGGCAATTTTGCAAGGAGTTCAGTCGGTGAACACCACCGTTACACATTCTCTAGTGTCATCATTATAAACATGTTTGACATGGGAAAACTGGTTGTCCTGATGGAAGACTAACCAGCGATTTGGAATACGGTTGATGAGGCTTTTAAAGACAGAAATCTAAAGTAGAGGGCTTGGGAGGAGTTGGTGCTCCAGATGTATGACACTGAGGGGACATGTGGCATTGTTGCGGACAAAAAATATCTGTAAGTACTTTCTTCCCCTCATCTAATATACATGCATGCGTGTGTCTGTAAGTGCGCATGTTTGCATGTATGTCTGCGCGTGCACATGTTTGCATGTATATTTGTGTGTTCACATGTTTGCATGCATGTCTGTGGGCGTGCTTGTTTCCATGAATGTTAGTGTCGGCGCATATTTGCATGCATTTCTGTGTTCCTTTTGGGAGGTTCTGTATTGTTTAGTTGTATAGCTTTGGAATACTAAATTGTTAGCTTTTTTTCGCTTCTTACCTCAGCTGGGCAAATACAAAAGAAAACTATACCTACAATTTCATTACAAGCCTAAATCCAGGTACTATATACATTCAAAAATATTTTTAAAATACACTATCATATCTTATAAAGCGATCCTTTACATAAAAGGGTTGTCCAATTGTTCCATCTTGGTACAAAGGTCACAGCCAATAACAGAGTTCAGCGATCAATCGAGGTGGGTATATTTCTATTTGTTACGTTACTGCACATAGGGGATCCCTCTAAAGATAGAATTCCTGAAGTTTCTTTGATTACATAAAGGTAAAGTCCCCTGGTACAAGCACAGAGTCATAACTGACTCCTAGGGTGTCGTCATAACGTGATGTTTTCTTGGCAGACTGTTTTTGTGGGTTGGATTGCCATTGCCTTTCCCAGTCATCTTTTAGCATGCTGGGCAGGGGCGTAACTATAGAGGATGCAGGGGATGCGGTTGCACCCGGGCCCAGGAGCCTTAGGGGGCCCATAAGGCCTCTCTTCTCCATATAGAGAACCCTGTACTATGAGGAAAGCATTATAGTTGGGGGCCCTGTTACAAGTTTTGCATCGAGGCCCGGGAGCTTCAAGTTACGCCTCTGATGCTGGGTACTCATTTTACAGACCTCGGAAGGCTGAGTCAACCTTGAGCTGTCTACCTGAACCAAGCAGGGATTGAACCCTTTAGATCATGAGTGAGGCTCTTTATTATTACATAGCGAAGGTCAAAAACCATCTGAAACCTGCTAACCCCTAGCTGCTCATGCAAAATGACTGGGACCCCTGGTGCAATACTCGCTGGTGTGCTGCTACAAATGTGACAACAAAGGATGTTTCCGTTGCCTGGCCATCACTCATAGGGCTAAAATCTTCTAATTGCTGGTTACTCAAAATTAATTACCTATTACGTCTTTCTTGAACTGTGGGACAGATTTTGCTATTTATCTTTTACAATGCTCCAACACATTGGGAGAACAACCCAAGCACTACATACCAGGATGAACAAGCATGGCTCCGATACTGCTAATAGCTTTCTACTCCACAACATTTTAGGATTGCACATATCTCTAACCTTAGATTAGTGCGGGTGACACCTATTGAACAAATACCTTCATTTATTCTAAACAGGTTCCAGAAACTTAAACAAAGGGAATCCTTCTAGTCTTAAAAGCTCAACACACTGTTTTCTAATGGATTAAATGAATTAATGAAAAACTGCACAATTTGTGATTTTTTTCCCCCCCTCTCTCTATTATTTTACAATATATATTTTTTTCTCTGTTTCAAGTGTGCAATTATTTTTGGGGTCACTTGATGCTTTTTAACATTGTCCTAACACCTCAGCATTTTTTATGGGGTGTATCCTATTTAAGTTGCCTATGCAAATAGGATTTCAAGTCTTTTAACAAATCATTTATTTATTTATTTTTTTTGCTTATTTTTATGTCCCAAGTAATGCATTTTAGTGTATGAGCTTGTTTGTGTTTCAGTACTATGAGTGATCATGTGACTAGATGACATCACTTGCTGCATCTAGTGTAGTTGCTTTGTAACTGACCTGAGGGAGGTGCCATTCTGGTACTGAAATGTATTGCTTTGTGCTATCATCTAAAGCCTCCTTGATACCTTTAACCAGCAGTACCGAGCTTCTCCCCTACATTCCTCCTGCACTGTTCACCGTGAAGCCACTAGTCTAATTGGGAGTACTAGGAAGGATCAGTGCTACGTCCCATGCAATTCTTATTTTTGTCTGTGAGTTGTCTAGCAACTTACTTTCTACCTTCCAATATCTTACAACCTCATGATCAATGTCTAATATTGTGCTAAGATGCCCACCCTAAAGACAAAATGGACATATATTAGTACATTAGAAATTAAAGCTGTTGTTACTGGGGTACATTTACTATGGAAAATGTGACTATTTTCTAGTGCAAATTGTGCCAGAAAACTGTCGAACATGCTTTTCACCACATTTACTTTTGTTTTTCTAGACACTCTTGGAAACTTGTTACGACGCAAAGGGGCATTCCTTCATAGAAAAGGGGGAATGACCTAAATTCAAGATTGCATGCCAAAAATTGTGCCAAATGTTGGTGAAATTTTTGTTGTAAACTAAGTCAACTAAAGCAGTGTTCCCCAACTCCAGTCCTCAGGGACCCCCAACCGGTCATGTTTTCAGGATGTCCTCAGTATTGCACAGGTGATGTAATTATTGTCGGTGCCTCAGACATTGGCACAGGTGTCCTTAGTATAGGATATCCTGAAAACATGACCTGTTGGTGGTCCCTGAGGACTGGAGTTGGGAAACACTGAACTAAAATATAAAGTTAGACAAGACAGTCTAAAGGTTTGACACATTTATCATTTCGCAGAGTCAGTGTAACATATCTGGCACATTTTAAGACAGTCTTGCCTAGGTTTGCACTGTCTATTATACAGTATTAGTAAATTTAATTCACAGATGTGACTACCACTAAAAACGTATTTTATTAAATGTATTAAAAAGCATAAACTGGGCACTACAAAGACAACACACAGCAACCAGGTACCTCCAGACACAGATTCGTTATAGGAGGATAAGGACCTGGAGTTGTTTGATACTTGATAAGCGATAAAAAGATGTTTTATGATAACAAACAAAAACACTCTACCCAAGATGGATTCAAGAAAGCAAAGGATAATTCAATATAGGAGCCAAAAGAACTGGTTTATTCTATGTGTAAACAAGGCAGGGTTACCATTTGGACTCTCACTTGTGATGGAACACTATCACTATCAGTGATCAGGACTCAGGCTCCAACAATTGAGCGTCCTGAATTGTTATGGGTGTCGACAAGACAGGATCACCATCTAGGTATTCACTTATGATGATCTATAGTATTAGTATAGTATTAGTAAATTTGCCCCAATATTTTTTTTCACTTAAATAGATATTACCATTTTTTTGGTTTGTAATGGTAGCAGCTTTTGCAAAAGTGTCAACATAAAGTGCAGTCATACTGACTGCTCACAAAGTTATGGTGAAAGCACCACTTTGTTGTTGATATACTGATAGAATGACAGTTTGCAATCAGTTTCTGGGATGATAATTCAAAGGTGACAGCCTAAATAGATGCACTTCCTATTGTTATGTTTAAGATGGCTGCTGCAATAAAGGCAGCTTTATAAGGAATGATGCCTGCTGCTCCATAAACTGAAAATAGTTTTCATGGAGTTTTTGTGTTACTGACCTTTCTTGCCTTTAGTTTCTGAAAAAGGTACATTTCTGTCAGCCATAATAGCATGCATGGACTATAATCAAAGTCAGATTTCGCTATTGGTACAATGGGCCGGGGGAGAGCTCCTTTTATGAATACAGTGGGCACTTAGCGTTGAACCCCCTGGGCTCCGTGAGAAGCTATTAGCTAAACTACACCATTTTTATGGAATAATACTAATGTGGACCTTTCCGTTTAATATCCTATTCAGGTGACAGATCTGCTTCAAGATATTTCCATTACAAAGAAAAAAATAGCATTCTGTAAATGAAGGGGCAGCGATGATTAACTTTTTTCCTTTTAATGACTAGCCCAGTAAACATAAAAACATGTCTGATAATGTAATTACATTCGCTGAGAATTCCATACAGGTATTTAGAAATGTCAGTATTGTTACCCATAAAATCATTTCACAGAAGCAAATCTGCATTATTGCCTTTTGTCACCATGGAGGTTTGGCTGTGTGGACAAAGCTGAGAGATATCTTTCCAATACAATATGTGAATAGGTGGAGGCAACAAAATTTGGTGCCGGCTGGCATCCATGTAGGAACCCCTTGGGCAAGTAGATTAAGGCCCAATGTCCATGCGCAGGGCACCCGCGTGGATGATCCTCAGTTCAAGCCGCCCATTGGGAAACATGGGCATCCGCACCTGAATTAAAGCATGCGGATTTGATTTGAGGATCTTTGGATGCGAAAATCAAATTGCAGCATGCTCCATTTCAGTCATTGAAGTCAATGGAAGCTGTCCGATCCGAGGCCTTTCAAGACATTGCAGATGGGCCGTGAATTCCACAGGAAAGCAGGATTTTGAAAGAAAAAACTACTGCACATGTGCGCTGGCCGGCACTTCCGCACACATCTTCAGTAAAGATAAAAGAAGACCCGGACAGGTACGCATGGTCCTCGGCGGTGGGCAGGGTCAGATTCTGCATGCGGGAGTCAGCAGCAGAATCCGATCCGCCCGTGGACATGAGGCCTAAAGAGACAGCACTCAGGATGAAGTGAACAGAAGTTTTTATTTGGCAGCAGAATTAGCAGTACGGTCACTTTAATTTGGCGCACAGCTTCAGAGTATTGCAGTTTCAATACTTGTCAAAGTTGCTGCTAGATCCCACAAGGTCTAATAGGCTGGCAACACTGTGCCTATTAGACCTTGCAGGATCAAGTCAAAATCTCGGAGCTGCTCAGCAAACCTGACTTACCTCTGTGGACGTGTAGTGGCCTGGCGGGTCCTACAAAACATTCACAGCAACACTTGTCTTGGTGCAGTCCATAGGAGAGACCCTGTTTCTCCACTTCCTCTACTAAGCCTAGAGCTAAGCCCTGATGTGAGTTGGTGTCCTATTGGCTGATAGTCAGCTTTAAACTCACTGGTGCAGAAGCCAAGGACGGGAAAGCAAGAACACAAGTCCCAATGCAGAGTGGGAGAAGTTGAGAAAGTGTGGGGAGGAGAAGATGAGTTAAAAGGAGGAGTCAGAGAGCAGTTAGGGAGATGCAGCCAGGAGTGAGAGAGGAGAGCTTGTAGTCAGGCCTTGGAGGAGAGAGGTCATGCCAGAGAAGGAGGAGGTACAGGACAAAGTGAGCAGTATCAGCACGTTCTTCCCAGGGTCAAGTGAGGTCTCATTCCACTCTCTTGGTGATCTGCAGCAGATAGGAGGAGGACCTTTCAGAGGTCGGTCTTTCACCAAAACAGTGAGTATGAACTACCCAGTGAATTCAAAGCCAGGATTAGTTCAACAACCACATTACACTCTGCTTCATCTACACTTTAACCCTTTCCAATCCACTGTCTGCCGTCTAAAGATTCTGATTGAAGGCTGCACAGCTTCTGATGTTGGAAGACGTATGGCAGGGTATTCTTACTGTATATTACTGGCTGCTCTGTTTCTCGGGGGCCTCTCCAGCATGTCACATATCGCAGTAGTGGCTCTAGCCAGCAGGTGGTGCCATTGTATAGTGGCAGAAAGAGAAAACCGCCTAGGAAACCCTGAATCCAAAACTGGATTGCAAAGGGTTAACTAGTTCACTCATCCCTTCAGTTAGAGGAACTAGTAGGGAATTGTCTTTCTGAATCAGTTTCAGTTCCGCGTCAGAGAAACAGAAAAAGGAAAAGGAGAGGGCGTTGAAGTCAGTTTTTACACAACTAAATACTGCCTTATTCTACAATGTGTTCAATCTGCATACTGCTGTATATCTCTGTACCACTACCAAGTACCGCATTGTACATTTTACACTGTTCAACTGTTTTAAACTTCCGCTTCGTAAATCTGCATACTCCCAGATTACTACAGCAAGCTATCGGACTCGTCTCATTTATTTCATCTGCATTACATCCTGAGAGTCCCAGTTGGAGTACTGGTGTTATGATTGACAAAACAGTCCTTCCTGTAAGTGTACCACGGTACGTTCTTTGGGTTGCTGCACAATCCCCGAGTACAGGACCTTTAGCGCCACTGTCTGGAGGGACCATAGAGCCGCCTGTGACAACCGTTCTGCAACCCTCGTTGTCTACCTCACTTTGGCACGCATATGCACTCACAGTCTCTATATGGTGAAGTTTCTCTCTTGGCAATTTTGAAGATCAATGATCGGTCCTTCCTTAGCTTGATGGTCCAACTGACAGGGGTGTTATCAGTTTCACACTCAGGAGTATTCAATGCTTGCACACAGTGCATGCCTTCAGGATCTTGGGGATTTCTTGCAGCTCACTGCTTACAGGCTGTACTCTACCTTGTATATTCCTCTCCTGCTTGCTTGCACCTCACGTCTCAGTTCAAAACAAACTTGCCTGTGTGCCACACCCTGTCCAATCATCGGCCATGTGTATCGTGTTGGTGTCTAACAAGCTATAATAAAGACTTTTGCAAGCTGCTATGTATTCTGCTCAGCAATCAAAAAGTGAAAGGTAAAAAAAGTTCAGTAACACTCTTGTCCAGAAGCCAATGAATGCTGCCACATAATGATCTACTGTTTCATCATGCAAAGCTCATAATAGGATCATTCAGGGATAAATTACCAATCATTCATGTTTTATTAAATATGCAGTATTTACAAATCATATCAGATCATTCTGAAATTAGAAGTTGTGCGAAACCAGAACATTAAGCAGAAACTTAAATATTGCATATAGATATTGTCTCATGCTAATAGGGCAGGGAAAAAACACAGGGAGGTTTAAAGAACCCTACTTCCTGCCCTTCTCAGTCATTTTTAATGAATAGACAAGGATAGGAACCAAATTTAAAACATACATAGGTTTGCAGAAAAAAAAAGAGGGAATATACGGGTGTTTTCATGGAGACTTCCAGGAAATCGGATTACCGGCAAGTCTAATTCCTCTTTTCCCCATTCGTCTCCACAACAGCACCACCTTAGAAGTACCTATAAAATAAAACTAGGGAGTGACCACTAGAAAGGACTTTGAGTCTAAAGGCCAGGTCTTCATTTCCCTGAACATTTAGGCTGTAATGTTTGGTAAAAGTATTTAATTTTTTCCACACTGTAGTTTTACATATTTGATCAACAGAAGCTGAGGCCTGTTCTGCCCATGAAGTGGACATGGCTCTGGCAGAATGGGCTTTAACCCTTTCCAATCCACTGTCTGACGTCTAAAGACATTCTGATTGAAGGCTGTACAGCTCTGATGTTGAAAGACATCCGGCAGGGTATTCTTACTGTAGATTACTGGCCGCTCTGTTGTCGGGGGCCTCTCCAGCGTGTCATATACCGCAGTACTGGCTCTAGCCAGCAGATGGCGCCATTGTAAAATGGCAGAAAGAGAAAGCCCCCTAGGAAGCCCTGAATCCAAAATTGGATTGCAAAGGGTTAAGACCTTTAGGAATTGGTTTACTGAAAGCTTTGTATGCCACAATAATAGCCAGACAAATCCATCTGGAAATTGAGCTCTAAGCCGCTTTTTTTTTTAAATCCTTATTGCGACCAAAAATTGAATAAATATATTTTTGTCATGCTTCCACTGGCTTGTGGATTCAATGTATTGGAGAACTGTTCTTCTAACAGCAAGACAGTGGAAACTATGTTCTCGTTAATTTTTTGGGTTATCACAGAAGAAGGGAATTCTTATATCCTGAGATCTATGAAAAGATAATACTACCTTTGGCAAGAAAGAGAGGTCTGATTTGAATACAACTTTATTTTCCTTGACTCTACAAAATGACTCCTGAACTGATAATGCCTGAAGCTAGCTTTAGGCCCTTTTACACGCAATATATCAAGAGAGAAAAATATAAAATCAAGCAATCACTGAGACGGCCAGATGCAACCTATTAATGACGCCATTAAGACGTGAGGAGCCTTGACGATCGGCTTGTGAGCTAAGGTTTTTGGCCAAAATCCAACTAATACCTCACATTTATTACAGATTCTTCACATGCAGTACGGCTTTTAGATGCCAGGGAAGTCCAGGGTGGCAGTACTAATGTGGTCCACTTTTTCAGGTGCAGAGCAGCCCGCCGAACTATTATGGCATCATTAATAGGTTGCTAGTCTGCATGGTGGACTACATGTATCAGAAGGTCTAGCACTTTGTATCTACACTGTGGAGGAGTATACATCAAGCATCCACCCCCTCTATATTAAGAGTCTGTGTGTAAGTGTCCAGCACAGGTATAATCTGCTCCCTCATTTGGCAGTTAAGCAGCCTGCATATTGAGGGGATGCAGCAATCTGCCCTCTTGTATAAGTAAGTATTTAGCCGTTCTCTGTGATTGTCTGTTATATGCAGCAATTATCGCTCAAAATTTATTAAATGATGGCTTTTGAGTGATAATTGTTGTGTGTAAATGCTACCCTTGTGCACTTTTCATTTGAACAATGATTTTTAGTTCAGCATATGGTTCAGACTGCACCCTGGAGCAGGAGATAACATTGTATTCTCTGTGCAGCCCACTGTCTGTTATCTACAGGGGAGCTAGAAATTACATTGTTCTCCCTTAGCAGCCCTTGGCTGAACAATAGAGCTAATTACAGAGCTCAGATCACCTACTGAGTTCTGCAACAGCTTCCAGAGGCTCATTTGCATGCAAAGGAAGCTGATAAAGTACTAATGGACTTTAGTGCCTATTAGTACTTTATGCAAAATGATTGCTCAAAACTGCCATTCTCCTTTATCTTTTGAATGTATTTTGAGCGATCATCTTTTGCGTGCAAATGGGGCTTTATGTTCGTGTTGTGGTTATGGCAACTAGAAAAACGTTTTTTAGTGTTAAGGCTCTGATTGAGATAGAATCTAAAAGGTTTAAAGGGTTCAAGGCCCAGTTTAAATTCCAAGATGGACATTGCTTCTAAATTCTAGGTTTGAATCTGTCTGCCACTTTCAGAAACCTAGAAATCCATGTGACGTCTGAGAGCTTAGTATCATAAAAAGCACTGAGAGCTGCTAACTGGACCCTTGATTTACTAGGGGATAGTCCAGTCAGTCTTGAAGAAAGTCAAAAATTAAATAAATATTCGAAGTTGAGGATTGGAACCTTGTTTCACCACACCATGATGCATATTTATTCAACATGTAAATATTGTATATGGTATCTTTCCTACTAGACAGCAAGGTTTGAATCACCCTTTCTGAGATGTTCTTCCCTAAAAGTATGTATTTTTCAGTATCTATGCTAAAAATGAAGGTTTGATACATTTTCATAGGTTGACAGACCCTGGTTCAATAAATCTGGAAGCGTTGGAAGATGTATTGGTTCCTGGATGCTCAAGTTCTTCAGAAGAGAGAACCAGCCGCTCCTGGCCCAAATGGGATTACAATAATCAAAGGACATTTTGTGTGAAGACATTTTTGGAGTACTCTGGGAATCAGAGGAATTGGAAAAAATGCATATACTAGCTTGTGTCCACACATCCACTGCAGTACAATGACTCGTTGATTGAGTGAGGAAAATATGTTCATGTTGCAATTTTGTTCTCATTGCGAAGGAATCTGAGGGACTCCCCATTTATTTATCAGGCTCTAAAAGACTTCCTGGGAAAGAGACCATTTTCCAGGATCCAATGTTTCGAAACTGAGGAAATCCACCTTTGTGTTTAAGGTTCCTTTCAGGTCAGTTACTGAGATGGAAAGAACATGCTGCTCCGCCCAACTGAATGTCTTTTGCGCAAGGCTCTATAGAGAAGGTTGCCTTGTTCCCCCTGGTGGTGCTTAAAGGTTACTGTCGTGATATTGTCTGAGAATATTTTTAGATGCTGATCCCTTAATTAGAATTAACTGAGATGAGGGGCAAGAAGTTATTGTGAGATTTTGAGGAGTGTGAGAAATGGGCTTGATGTGGTATTCCTCTTGTTTTCCCCAAAAAGCCTGTAATCTTGCCCCTACTAGAATGGTGTCATTATTTTGATCTTTGATCATCCTTTTGATTGGAGTTGAAGAGAAAGTTTCTTCTTCTACCTCCTTTTGAATAACTCCAGTCTTCTGTTTTGTCTTTACTCTGCTAGCTTCTTGAGTTTGCCATCAGGTACGCAAAAAAAAAACCCACTTTCTTTTGTGTTTTTTCTTCTGAAAAACCTCTTTCTATATCTGACGCTTTCTTGAAAATCTTATCTAAATCTGTCCCAAACAGAAATGGACAATGGAAAGGCAAAGAACACAACTTATTTCTTGAAGCCATATACCTTGACCAGGGAAGCCATGAAACTCTCACAGTGGAATTAGACAAGGCCGCAGTGTGTGCTGATAGTTTGACTGACAAATGTGTCTGCCAAAAAGCTGGTGGCCATTTTAAGAATCGGCAATGCATCTAGAATCTGTTCACAGTTTATCCTGAATGTGTAATTCTAGTTGATTTAGGCAGACATTAAGAGTTCTAGCCACACATGTAGCTACAACTCCTGATTTAAGTATGGTCGAAGCCGCCTCTTAATGCTACAGGACGGCCGTTTATGGCCTGGAAGGGTGGTAGTTAATGCAGCAGGACGTAAACATATGTCCTGTGGATGGAACGTGCTCAGAAGTGAGCCTGTGCAATCCTGCAGCAGGATCCGGCTGTGACTGACAGCCAGCCTCCCGCTGCAACAGCGGGAATTGGTGAGAACACTGATCCCCACTGTTAACCCCTTACAGATCATGACATCATTGGCCCTCTGCTATATGATTGTGGAGGGCTGATGGGTTGCCATGGCAACCAGAAAGTATTCACTGACGTCTGGGCCTGCTGCGGACTGTGAACACTATTGTGAATGATAATGCATTGCAGTACAGGATCAGTAATCAGAGTCCGCTGAATGGACATTAAAATGAAATAAATAAATAAAAATAGTGTAAGAAAACCACGCAAAAAATAACAATAACTTTTTTGTGCACTTTCTAATCTTTGTAAAAAAAATGTTTAAAACCCCACATATTTGATACCATCATATCGGTAACAACCTGTACAATAAATTTAACACATTATTTATCCTGCAATCGTAAAAAAAAACCTAAATAAGGAAGGCAAAAAAGCTATTTTTTTTACGTTTTGTCTCCCAGAAAATGCAATAAAAGTGATCAAAAAAGCCATATATACCCCAAAATGGAATTGATAAAAACTACAGCTCGCCATGCAAAAAACAAGCCCTCACAGAGCTCCATCCATGGAAAAATAAAAATGTTATGGGACTTTGAATGAAATAGTAATTTTCAAAAAAAGGGGTTTATTGTGCAAAAGTGGAAAAACTAAAAATAAAAAATATTGGTATCATCGTAATCGTACCAACCAGCAAAAGAAAAATAGTCATTTATGCTATGCTTTTTCTCACCCTGCTCTACAAAACAAATTTAAACTTTTACAATACATTACATGTACCCAAAATAGTACCAATAAATACTACAGTTTACCATGCAAAAACAAGCCCTCATATGGCCATGTCTATGGAGAAATAAAGAGAAAGTAGTGGCTTTTGAAATGTAGAGATGAAAAATTCCCCCCTAATTGTGGCACCCTTATGGACAAAATAGGCCATGCCTTTAAGAGGTTAAAAGACTATGCTTTTCGATCCATGGGATTATTTAACTGTGTTAGCTACTGGAACATCCACTTTTTGTATGGTTTTTCAGTCCTTTTCTGAGAAGGGATGTCTCTTATTATCTCTCAGAATGAAAGAACCCATTCATGGCTTGTTCAATTCCTTTTTAATAAGCTTATGAATATTTTCAAGGACTAGGAAAGCATATTTATCTCTTACTCCCCAACCACCAAAGATTTCATCATGAATGGTTCTAGGCCTTTTGGCTCATCCATGTTAACAGGGGGTCTAATTGCCTTAAATAATCCTTCAATATCATCTGGATTGAAGAGGCCTTTTGAGAAAGACTGCAAGCCGGTGGAAACGCGTTAGTACCATGGCATAAGGCTACACGAAGATTTACATTTTTTGTCTCAAGCTTTGATGTGAAAACTTCAAATAAAGGAATAAGACTATTTTGCACGTTGAACTGGCTATATCTACTTTATTGAAAATAATATTTTCAGCTGTAAGAATTTACCGCAAGCCGGACAGAAACAATAATTTCCAATCAACAGCAGAAATCGGAAAACCTGCAAGAAGACTGGTGAGCTAATTCTTTTTTTCCTTCTTTTCTACAATATTGCAGTAATTTTTGCAGTCCTAATTATCAGCTGAAGATTCATTAACATTGTCACCTTCTTCAAATCCAGGGAAATTACGTTCTTTTAAGAATCAGAGTAATTACCAAACTACTTGTTTTCTAAACTGATATTGGAACAGAAAAGGTAGATGGTATAGGATCTTTAGATGCCAAAGCAGAGCGAACTTCATCATTCATAAAGTCTCCAGATTAATTCTCGATAACTTTGCTACACACTTTTTGCATAAACATATGGTATATCTTGGTGATAATTGTTTTTTACATGAAGCACATGAACCAGCCAAGTCCTTATCCCCCCAACAAAAGAGAACAGTAGGGTAAAGAATAAGTAAATACACGATATGGACAAAAGTATTTGGACACTGCATGTTTTTCAGAAAAAGTGCCCCATTCTTCTATTTAGTAACATGTAGGCCCTCCTTTTGCTTGTATTATAGCGGTACCACATCGACGCATACTTTCCACAAGTTCTCTGCAAGTCTGGGCAGGAATAGCTCGCCATTCCTCGTGCAAGGCTGTGAGAAGAGATTGTTGTGAGGATGGGCGTGGGTGGCGGTGTCGTACCCGTCGCTCCAGTTCATCCCACAAGGGCTCGATCTGATGAATGAATAGTTATTACAAAATGAGCAACTTTTTATTTTACCCATGCCCTTCCCAGCATACCGTTCAGAAAACTCAGTATTTGAATATTTGCTGATTTTTTTTTGCAGTGTCCAAATACTTTTGTCCATATAGTGTACACTTAAAGACATAATTTGTATGATGCACCGAAATGGGCTACTTACAATACCGGGGTTTTAGCCGATTCTGGGTTGTGAGATGCTAGAGTGCTTCTATCTTGATAACACTGCAGGCAAGCTGCATTTAGCCCAAAATTTGTTTCCATCTGTCTCCTGTCTTTTATACTGACTGCCAGTATTCCATCACTGGAGTGCTAACATGCGCCCCTTCCACAGACATCATCACATCGCAATGTGATGCTTGGCATAAGAATGCCACACCTACTCTGATCATGTGGGCCAATAAGCCATGCCCTGTGATGTCAGTGGCGCATAATGTCACATTAGGGCGCTGCACCTGCTCCTACAGTGGGGTCTGTGTGCGCCCAAACAAACCGACAGGTGCACGCTTACAAGAGGAACCAGGAGTGAGGCAGCAATGTCCATTGCGGAACTTCACTCAAGATTGCCCTAGCCTGCAGTGAAGAGGACTTTAAACTGTGGAAAACTGCCCCTGCAGCATCCTGGGGAAAAGCGACTCTAGAAGAGAGAAACGGCCCCTGCTGCCTACATTCAGAAGAAAAAGTGGTATTCTTCTTCACCAGGAACTCCAAGAGCTCCCAGCACCTCTCAGGATAACTGCCTACTGACAGGACAGGAAAAACACTGAGGAGGTTGGGAAGGGGGGTGCTCAAAGCTCTCTGTGTTTTTCCTGTCCCATCAGGAGGAGGCAATCTCAGGTGGTTCTGTCTTGGAGGCAACTGTAGAAAAACACATTTTCATCCCTCCCCGGATTGCTTGCCACACTCTGGAGGTGTACTGTAGCTATTTCCATGCGGTGTAGGACCCGTCTGATGCTTATCAAGCACCATCTTGATGGTGAAAATTTGGCTTTCACATTCACATCAGTCAACTAGAAGTTGTACCACTTCTGCCGCCTGGGTGGACAGTTTAATTATCATTACCTTCTATATTCACCTAAATAATCTTTTAACATAGTATTTTATACTGAATGGTGAACACAAAAACACAACTGAAAACAATGCCAAAATAGCTGTTTATTTTATTCATCTCTTTCCCCCCAAAAATGGAATAAAAACTGCTCAAAATGCTGCATATATCCCAAAATGGTAGACAGTAGAAATAGACTTTGATCCAGCTCAACAGAATACACTGTTTAAAATCCTCTACATTTCATCAAAATGGACTCCCTCCCGAAATTTCTGTATTTATGCCAGACGGTCCCGGTAAAACTACCAAACTATTACTTAAAACGCCTCCGAACCCTGATTACTGCGTTCGTGTGGAGAGGAAGGAAGCCACGTATGCGCTTCTCGTTACTCACCAGACAAAAGGAAAAAGGGGGGTTGGGGCTACCCAACTTTACCCTCTACTACAAAGCGTGCCTCTCAAATTGTATTTTAGACCTGCTTAAAGAGGACAACCAGAAGCTTTGGGTAGCGGCGGAACACGCTCTGGTTCCGGGAACCCTGCGGGGAGTAGCATGGATCCCACCTAAACTGATAAATGCAATACCCAACATCTCCCCGTTTATTGATCAGCTATGCCGGACCTGGGCAGACTTTGGTCAAAAAAATGGATTAGTCTCAGTGCCGGGGCCTTTAACCCCCCTCATATCCAATCCCCAATTTAAGACAACGCTAGATGGATCTTCAATACTAGGTATGCACACTTCACCAATGCCGAGAATTAGAGATGTTATGTCCAACGCGAATTTAAAGACCCTGTCTGAGATCTTGGGAGAGGGGGAAACGCCCTGGCGCCTGGTTACAATACTTTCAACTAAGAGGGTTTGTGGGGTCCCTGGTCCCTCGGGTGAGCCTCACGAGCTCCCTCACTCCCTTCGAACAAATGGCGGTGTCCTCGACCCCGCAGAGACATAGGATTTCATCTATATATAAGATAGTGCTGGATCGAGAGGCAGAGGCCCAGAAACCTACATATGTGGAGGCCTGGGAGAGAGAACTGGGGCGTGGACTGCCAAAGGAGGAGTGGGAGAGAGCCTGGCTCCTGTGTCATAAACTGTCCCCGGCGTGTAAAGCCCAGGACCTAAATTTTAATATTCTATCCAGATGGTATAGGACCCCCGACCATCTCCACAAAATCTTCCCGCAGACATCACCCTGCTGTTGGCGATGCAACGCAGACAGAGGAAATATGTCCCACATCTGGTGGAGCTGTCCCGGAGTGGCTGACCTATGGAAGGAAACGATAGAGCTATATAACTTCATCTGTAAGACTCAATTAAATCTAACTCAGGAGATGGCTCTGCTCTCAGTCCTCCCAGGCCCAATTAAGAATGTAAAGAAAAACATATTAAGATTTTTCATACTCGCGACCAGAAGAGTTATTCCCAGACTCTGGAAAACCACGACATCTCCTTCTAGAGCAATGTGGGTGGAGGAACTGAACGACCTCATGCGCTTTGACAAGCTGGGGGCGGAGGAGGGCGACACCCAGGCGAATTTCTACCATACCTGGCAGACGTGGATCGATTTTAGATCCTCTGAGAAATTTAAAACTTGGGTGGAGTCGGGACGGCTATAGAAAACTTGGGGGCGTCCCAGAACCTGGATGTGGCCCCCTCCCCCCCCCCCCCCGTGATCTACTCCAGCACCCCTGACCGCTCTCCAGAAATCCACCCGTTTCCTTCCTCCCCCCCCCCCACCTTCTACCACCCCACCACCCCTCTCCCCAGTTATATGTGTTTGTTAGTCCTGTCCTTGTCTTGGTTTTAGAGTTAATATGTTTGGGCAGTGAAGATCTGCCATAGGAGAGATGAGAAAAATGAGAACATACTCAATTATTTGTTGCGAAAGCACGTTTATTTACAGTATTTGACAATAATCCATATTACATTAATTGTGCTCATCTTGGTTAAATGTATGTTTTCTAAATTGAAAATCCGGAATAAAATACTTTTTGAACAAAAAAAAAATCCTCTACATTTCTTCAAATTGGTATTGCATACCAAGTAGAGTTGAGCGAACGTACTCTGCTGAGCTTGATGCTCGTTCGAGTATTAGCGTACTCGACGGTGCTCGTTACTCAGAACGAGCATCAAATAGTGTTCGACCCCGCCCTAGCTTTTGGCTCCTCCCCGCTATGACGTGCCTGTTTTGGCCCCTCCCCGCCGCAGCGTCCGTCATTGGCAAAATTTTTGAGAGAGAGAGAGAGAGAGAGAGAGAGAGAGAGAAGAGAGAGAGAGAGAGAGAGAGAGAGAGAGAGAGAGAGAGAGAGAGAGAAGAAAGAGAAGAGAGAGAGAGAGAGAGAGAGAGAAGATAGAGAGAAAGAGAGAGAAAGAGAGAGAGAGAGAAAGAGAGAGAGAGAGAAAGAGAGAGAGAGAGAGAAGAGAGAGAGAGAGAAAAGAGAGAGAGAAAGAGAGAGAGAAAGAGAGAGAGAAAGAGAGAGAGAGAGAAAGAGAGAAGAGAGAGAGAAGAGAGAGAAAGAGAGAGAAAGAGAGAGAGAGAGAGAGAGAGAAAGAGAGAAAGAGAGAAAGAGAGAAAGAGAGAGAGAGAGAAAAAAAAAAAAAAAAAAGCTCGGTCCCGGCGTCCCACATACAAAAATGCTTGAGTTTCCTATTGTAGTCAATGGGGTTCGTTACTCGAGTAGAGCTCTCGAATTTTACAAAAAGCTTGACTCGAATAACGCGGACCCGAGCATTTGGGTGCTCGCTCATCTCTAATACCAAGCAATCAGATCTGTTAGTTTACTTATTTAGTGTCATCTCATGAAGAATTAAGCTTACATCTGTAAACAGCGCACACATTGTAGATTTTTCCAATAACTGTATCCAAAAGTAAAAATCAAATGTTTATCAAAAATGAAACACAAAAGCCCATAAGGGATTAATTACTCACAACATAAAATGCACTAAAAAAACAAAGCAAGAATAAATCCCCAACTGCTCAAAGACATGGAGGGTTTTTCTGGTGTCACATTATTCTACAGACTTGCAGAGGTCATCTCTGGTGGTGCACTTTGAGCTCTACTTGAAGGTGAAGAAGCCAATCGAGCCTGCAGCCAGGTTATGTAATCCTCTAATGGCATCTGTACTAGATGTTCTCTTACAAACTGCAAAACAGAGAGCAATAAGGAAAATAAAGCACACTATGGAGAAATATACAATTTAATTATTAAAAACATCTATGTCCCTACAAATGATTAGAGGTAAATTAAAAATGTATGTACTTGTATAGAACATTTCTTCTTAAAAGGGTTGTTTCACAATTAAATATGTTTATTCTTTTCGATTCCCCAAAGTTTTCAATTCGATATTTTTTTGAAATGCCCATGTATAGATATTGAAGTTACACACTTGCTATTGTGAAGCCTGCTGTCTTTTTATTCCCTCTCAGAACATTCATCTAATGTGTCCTATGGCACTGGAAGAAGCTGCTTCCAGAACATATGCAGGATTAATTTTGCTGCCCATGTACAAGAGGTCCAACACTGCAGCAATTAAATGGATGTTCTGAGCTGGAATTAAAAGAACACTAGGAGGCACCATAAAAAGTAGGTACAGCTATATCTAGGAAATTATCATAGAGACAAGTGTCTGAAAGATGTGGTCCCACCTCCAGGTCCTGCACCTATCTACCCCGACCCCTGCCCCACCTATTGAGGTGGAGTCTGACTGGTGTTTCCAGGCATGTACTGTATGACGAGTTGGCCGTTCATGCATGTGGTTCTATCCATTTAGTTATATGGAAGTTACGGAACAGCTGAGGTCATGCCATAAAGGTCTAACATTGGAATACACCTTTATTATCTTTTCATGGAAAAATCTCTTAAAGAAGTGTCATAATATTCAATTAATAATTTATTTAGTAATATGAAAAACTTAATCATGTACAGTAGTTTGTATATTAAATGGATTTTTAGCCTTTTTCCTGTGCATGACAGGCTTAGAGGCTAATCTTAGGATCCAGGATGCCACGACAATTTAATGACACCTCAAAATTGCATCATATAGGTCTGAAGGGACAATGGTGGGAGTCCCCTCTTTGTGTAATGCCTTAGATGCTGCAGTTACTATTGACTGTGGCATCTAAGTGGTTAAAGCTGGGATCAGAGTGCCATGTTTTGCTCCTGGGACCTGTAGTATTATGTACTTCCAGGGTCACACTGCTGCAGGTGTGGTTGGTTTGGCTGGCTGATGGTGTGGATTTCTCGAGCTAGTCAATCACCATGGGTCTGTACACATAAATAGCAGCCCCTCTTACTAGGGGGTCATTATATACCTTTACATCTCCTAACTAAACCCAGGTATTAGGATGCATGCTGTGCAGATCTTTGTTTGTTTTGTGTCTTGTTCTGTTCGTCTAGTTTGTGGTCTGCATGCATGAGGTGTTGTTTGATATTTGGCTGATGTCCCTTGCTTGAACTATATCCTATGTCTGATCCACCCGTCCAATTGATAGTCAGACACTTGGTCCATGTTTACTTGTCCTACCCATTCATTGGTGAGTGGACACTCGAGCCTTGTCCTGTTCATTCCTCTTCGTCCGTTGGTAGGCGGACGCTAGGGCCTTGTCTGTCTGTCTGTAGGTATGCAGCTGCCTTGTGTGAATGATGACCTGTCTGTAGCTGCTGTGTGTGTACTTGCTGTGTCCATGTCTTATGTTTTCTGCCTCTTAATGTCTTTCCATCTAGAGCAAGCCAGCTTTCCTTAGGTTTCAGTGTGGGGCCGTACTTATTGGGACAATCGCTCCACTTGTAGGCAGGGTTCCTTTTCCTGTGGTTTGGTAGTCTTAGAGTAGGGACTTACAAGACAACAAGGACCCTTGACGTGGGCTCTTGAGCTTATGTACTTAGGCCAAAATACTAACAAAGGCTTCGTACTTAATGATATATCCATCTACCTTGCTGTGTTAGTACATTGGTAAGTATTTGGCTACTTTGTCTGGTCTGAACTCCATCAGATGTCTGATTTCATGTCTGTTTTGTGATCTCAGATGTCCGATCGTGTGTGTATCACTTCCAGCCCTAAATTGATTACTTGTGTGTAGGTCGCTGTTCCCTTCAGCCACGAACGTAACACAGAGTTATTTCAGACTGAGGCAGTTGCAAGCATCAGCTGTTTAAAAGAGTTGGCACTCACCATGTATGGACTCTGTTTTCTAAAAGAAGAAAACTTCTATCACCCCTGGTAATCATTATTATTGCCAGGAGAAGCCAGGGTTAGCAACACATTTCATTTGGCCTAGATGTAATGCGTGGACGCATCAGGTCCCCCAAAAGGAATATCACCAAGGGTTATTTTGGTCGGACACATGAATAATACTGAAGATGTCAATAAATACTAGTTTGTATGATCACCGGACTAAGTATTTATACATGTATAGCTCTGCAAATTGTACATTACAATTATCTGGGCCTGCTTCATTGAGAAAACTGTCACCACCACTATGGGATAGCATAGATTTAGTTACATATAGACTCAAGAGATCTGAAAGAACAGTTTATTTACCCTTTTGGTCTTTTTTATGAGGCGGGGATGAATTACAATATATTAAAGCGATACAGCGGTTGAGTTCATGTAAGCATAGGTTAATAAAATGGTTAATATACTGTTTATAATGAAAGATGATTGCACAAGACAAGAAGCTTTATATTTAGCTGTGTGTGGGAAACATCTCCACAATTTAGGTGTTCATCTATTGTCTATAGTTACTGATATGTCAGCGTGGAGAAAAATATTTTAATAGACTTTGGATTTCTGTTTAACTAAAGAGGATCTGAATTTAATTGTGAGGCATGAATCAGAGTTTTATGGCTGCTCCACGGTGCCAAAAAGCAATCAGCAGGTTATAATTAAACTGTAAATAAACAAAGTCTGCGTGAGCTTACAGGATCATTTCACCACAATAGGATCCTGTGCTGGCACCACATGATGCCTTATATTCTGGAGGGGTCTAGAATTTTAACCAGTGATAGGTTTTTATTTGTGAAGGGGGGGGGGGGGGGGAGAGAGTATGAATCCAAAGCTGAGCTGAAAAAAAAATTAAATAACTGAATTGAAAGTTGAATACAGAATTAATAAGATGATTTTACTAATTGATAGTTGTATGTATTGTATTAACATGGTTTATTTTGTTACACAGTAGTTCTTCTTGGGGTAGTTTTTTGGCAGGAGTTTTGCTCAGCTGCGTAAAGCCCTGAGAAGGAGATAAAGCTTCGAAATGCGTAGGACCTTTTGGACCTAGTAGGCCAGTGTTAGGAGAGTGTGTTGTCACACAGTTGTTCCATTTTGTGCATGCAGGACACCACTGTCCCGGACATCCTGGTGCTTTCAAGCCAGCGGCTGCTTGCACGGGCTTTGGGACTTTGTGGTTATACTCATCCGACGGGATAACTTGGAACACCTTGTTCTGCATAGCAGTCAAGCTGGGAAATTGTCACACTGAGAGGGACTGCAGGGAGCTAATATACTAATCAAGTCAAGGTACTTTTTTCTCACTTTTCTAACTCCTACAAGCATACAGGGGGATCATTGACTATTGGCCCATGGTGCATATATACTACTGCCATCTGTGTTCTCATTGCAGTTTTCAGGTTTATTAATGTCTGTCAGCAATTCAGGAGGACTGCTATTTCTTGTTAACCTTAAATTCTGCTTTAACCCCTTCCAGTCACAGGATGTACGTGTACATCCTGATTGGGAAGGGGTTCCTGCAAATGGCAAGTGTTTCTCATTGTTTTCAATGGGAAATGTCACATCACATTGCACTCGCGTGCACCTAGCACGCTGGGCAATGTTTTTCCTCGCCCTATTGAAAATGATGGGCGTGGCGTTCGAGGAAACGGCCAAACATAGGACATACCAAAAATTTTTCCTGCACGCAATGTGGGAAAAAGAAATGGCTCATGAATATGACTCCATTCAGAAAAATGAGATTCATATTCAAACAAGATTTATGCGCCCCGCAATGCACAAATCCTACATGATTTTCTGGACCATGTAAAAATGGCCAGGTGCTGTAATTAAAAAAGGCAGAATTTATGTATTTTTTCTCCCTGCCCTCCAAAAAATTTAACACAAGTTATGCAATATATTCTATGTACCCAAAAATGGTACCAATAAAAACTACAATTCACTACACAAAAGAAAGAAGCCATCATGTGGCCATGTCAATGGAAAAATAAAAAAGTTATGGCTTTTCAAAAGTGGAGATGAAAATCCCCCCAAATCATTGCGTTCTCATGTCAATAAGGGGTTAAAATGTATTGATACACGTTAAGATTTATCGTTCCCTCAGTGATTACAAGGTGTAAGAGAGCAGCCCCGAAGCCTGATGCTGCTCCACAATTGGGATGAAGTATTGTGTTGGAATGCAGTGTTTTTTCCCTCCAAGCATAGCATTGTGAAGTGAAGCTAAAAAGTTCCACATTTTTTCATCTGGTAGAACATTTTCCCAGAAGCATTGTGAAACATTCAAGTGGTCTTGGGTAAATTTGAGATGGGACGCACGTTTGCTGTGTTGTGAAATAAATGCTGGCAGGCGCCAGGTTTAAAGAACGGCAAGTCTCCTGAGCGGTTTATGTGTGGTGGCCATTCCGGTCTGATAGGTGGGCGACCTGCAAGCAAGTGAACCGCGTTTGCTTACAGGGGTAAAGTAGGACTGATGCACAATATAAAGTTGAACTAATGGATTTTTAATGGTGGCAGAAGCAAGATAGATTGTTCAAATTTAGAGCCAGATGAGCCCCAAATAAACAAGATAAAGAGGGGGTTTAAAGATTAAAAAAACTCATCGGGACTTTTACCAACATATGCTGCAGGATATATAAACATTTAGGTTGTAAAACCATCTTAATGAGATTCATACGCCCTGCACCTGACAGAGGCAGCTTATACCATAATTTAAGTTTCGCTTTAACCATATCATGTAACGGAGTAATGGTCTCAGTTATAGTATCTTTATGGTCACATGCCATTCTTATCCTGAGATATTTAAAATTGGATACAATCAAAAGGCCATAGCAAGAAATACAGGGGTCACTAATTGGGAAACAGGCTATGGAGTTTTGCCAATATATAACCCAGGAAACTGAGAAAAGGTGTCTATCAGTTGTATGGCCTGATCAAATGACTTCTTTAGATTTTGGAGGAAGAGAACCTTTTCATCGGCATATAGCCTGACCACACTCTCCTGTCGCCAACAAATACCAGTGAGAGGAGGGGTACATCACAGCCATATAGCCAGGGATTCTATGGATATGGCAAATAAGGCAGAGGATAAAGGGCAGTCTTGATGAGTTTCCTGTGAAAGGGAGAAGTTAGTGAAAGGAATATCATTACCTATAATATGGATTTATAGATAAGTTTCACCCATCTCAGAAATTGGGGTCCAAACCCAAAGCGATGAAGACAGGCCTCTAAAAAAGGTCATTCTAGTGAATCAAAGGCCTTCATTGTGTCTAGGAATGCGAGGGCCTACGGCAGATCATAAAATATGCCAATCTGAATGGTTGCTTGGACTGTATCGATATTTATGGTGATGGACTTTCCAGGCATAGAGCCTGTTTGATCGGTGTGGATGATGGACAATGTAACGTGGTTTAGGGCCCTTTTACATGGGATGACATGTTGGGCACAGATGCCCGACAGGTCATCCCAACGATGATCATTCCTGTGCTTTTACACAAGAACGAGCACCGCTCAGTGAATGGAGAAGGAGTGTACTGGGGATCGTTCCAGCCCGTCCACGTCTATTCACAATAAATAGGCAATCGTTCATAAGTGAATAACTGCCTGTTTACATGGGCCTATCAGTCGTTCTGTTTTCCGCACGCAGAAACTGAGCGACGAACAAAAAGCAAACAAATTCTCATTCCACTACAACAGAGGAAGAGAAAACTATTACCAAGATTGTCTGTTTTTGATTGACATGCCTCTACTTTCTTAGTTATAGTTAGTAGAGCAGCAGGGGTGGAGTGCAGTCTGTCCTCAACAGTGGAAAGATGATTCTCTAATACATGTAGACGGGCACAAAATTTTTGGCATATCTTGTGCAGAGGGCATTTGCCTGTATCGGTGCCAAGTCCAGAACAGCCACTGAGGTAACGCTAAGTCCAGCTACCACTACCAGACTGTAAGGATATGGAGCAAATCGTCCTATGTGGCAAGTAACAAGTGAGGCTACGCTGAAATGGCAATTAGTGGACTGCAGGGTAGCAGGAGCTCAGAATTACGTCAGGATGAATGGTATCCCTGGGAAGCTGAGCTTAGCAGCATCCCTCCCTGTTGGCTGCATGCTCTCTAATTTATAGAAAATGTATTCAACTGTAGACTAAAGTACACCCAGATCTTTAGCCATGCTTTTACAGCTTTTTTGCAGCTTCATATGTCTCTATAACTCGCCTTCTAAGGTATTCTGAAGCTGAGGCATGGTTCACACTAACTAATCTTTCTTGAGAAGAACAAATGTTTCAGTAACCAGGCTTTTTGTGCCTCTATTAAATGGGCAAAGCACTTGTGTAACCCATACTTTCAATATCATCTTCTTAATTGCAGCCTATTTTGCAAATTAGCTCCTGGAGAAGTAATTAACACAGCCATTTACTTACTTTTTCTCCCTGCACTGTGAATGTTACTCAATAAAAGACATGGATGGTACTACTGGTTTTGTGTTATTCGTTTAGTTAGATTGGGTTTATCTATTATTGGGACTTGATTGAACATTCAGACCACATTTTATTAGTAATTAGTGCAGAAATCCAGGGAATTCCAAGGGGCTCACTTACTTTTTTTGCACATTGCACAATATGCTCACAGTGCATAAAAGATGACTGTTTTTACTTGTATATGTCAGTCTGATATCCCACACTCATTAAAAGGAATTCTACTCTGCTGTCATTCCCAGCTGCTCAAATTGGGGAAAGGCTCATGGTTTAGTGAGTGGCATGATGAATTCTCAGCTCTCGGTATATAAGAATAACTATATTACCAGGGGTCACTAACTGATGAGTTACAACCTTGTCCTATCTTGTCAGTGATGGAGAAGAAGACAAAGTAGTGACTGACAGCAAAGGAAAGAATTCTGAAAAGCTACACAGAAAGTCACAATATGTCCTCCCCTGCTGCTTCCTACATTAGCTCTCTCTGCCTGAGGCAGCTCATTTACTCTACGTCATCGCAGGAATACGCGTGATAGCCCATCTTAGCAGTGGCAAACTATGGGGGGCTCTAATATAATAAATGGTGACAGTTCATCGTACTCTATGCAAATAGCATATGGTTTGTCCACATTATAATGTGCAGAATGAGGAAGTCTATACCTATATCTTTACTATACATATACCATTCATTAGCAGTCTATTAAACAGGGAAAATAAGGGTTAGTGGTCCTCCAAATTGTCTAAGGTCAAACATCTGTATGTATAATTTGATGTACTAGGCAATGTCCACACAAGCACTGCCATAATATTCACAAATGTTCCACTATTGATTATGCATTTGTGATCCTGCTACAAAACAAGCCATTAAATTCTCTTAATCCAATACAACGGCTTTAATTTGTAAACTTGTGATCAGAAAGACTTATTAAGGCCATCTGTTCACGGCCATTGCATTTTACTGCAGCAGATTTCCGCCAAGGGAGAACACTAAAGTCACCGTAATTTTTCGCTATTGTTATGATAGGTTCATCACGGAAAATAGCAGCATGCTGCGAGCAGATAATCGCGGCAGATTTCTGCTCGTGTACATCGGGCTGCGCTTTCCATAGTTAACCTATGGTAAGTGTTTCATGCATTACCTGCGGGCAGATTATCGCCACAGATAACGCAATGACATATCGCCCGTGGACAGGAGGCCTTAGTCAGATCAGGTCTAAGGCTTATAAAAGGGTGCTTTCACATAGGCTGGAATTAGCCTGCAATATGCACCAAAACCTGCAGCTTATTCTGCCACTGTGGAAATCCACACCAAAATCTGCAGATCTAAATCTTGACTTTAATATGGAATTGCAGGCAGATTAAAGCCATTTTCAATTCTGCATCAAAATCCGCAGGTAGTTCTGCAAATTTAGTGTGGAATTTACTGCGGAATGTGGTGGGTCCTGCACACTAATTCTGTCCATTTGAAAGCACCCTAAGGCCCAATGTCCACGGCATAAATTGATTTACAAAATCCGCACAGGTCTCCCGCAAGTGTAATCCGCATCCATAGGGAATCATTGGGCACCCACAGGTAATTAAATACCTGCGGATGGCATTTTCCTTCGGCGTGCGGATCGCACGCGTGAGAAAACAACCGCAGCACGCTCCATTTTTATGTGGTTTTCCCGCACAAGTGGCTCCTGTGGCTTTCATTGAAGCCAATGGAAGCTATCCGGATCCACGGCACATCCACAGCTGTCACTTTGTCTATGCTATGGACTGCGGCAAAGCAGGAGTTTAAAAAGAAATAAAAGAAGGCACGGCGCATGTGCGGCACGGCGCCGGCAGCCCGAGCGCATCCGTCGTGCAAAAGAAAGAAGATCCGTCCATAACGGAGAAGAGCCCTGCTGTGTCCGGACAGGTGAGTAAAATGTATTTTTTAGCCTCATGTCTGCGGGCCGGGTGGAATCTGCAGTAGGATTCAGCATGGGGAAACTGTACGAGCCCATGGACATGAGGCCTAAGGGTGTACTGCCATGTGCCAAAGTATCACATCAAGTATACATCAGTATTATGCATTCATGCCAAAACTGTACATTATCAAACTGCTACTTTATTTTGCATGGTAATTACGGGAGAAAAAAACATTTTTAGAGTAATTTACTATAATACACAAGGTTTTTAGTCACACAACACATTATTGGTGTCATTCCATGTGTGAGAACACATCTTGTAAAAAAAAGTAAGTAAAAAATGTGATCTGAACGAGACTTGATAATACTCTTGATAATCATAAGGTTAGATACCATATTTCTATAAAGCTACTTTCACAAACCTATGGAGGAAACAAAACCTATATATTTTTTTAAAATTTTCTACTATTAGCAATACTGTACATTTTCTTCCTCTAGGCAGAAGCCGAAATCAGGCAGCTATTTAGTTAATGTTAATTAAAGGTAAGTTATTAGTTTGCTCTAAAGTCCCTGTCAAAGTTTATATATTGCTTTGTGAAGTGAACGCAGGAGATTGATGAAATGTTAATGCCAGCCAGTAATGAATGTAGGAGAAAAGAGAACAAAACAAAGTGTCCTTCTTCACAATTCTGATGTTCTTGTACATGGCAGCTGGGGTTTAGAAAGTGCTTATAACCCTGCTGTAATAATAAGGGTTAATACTAATGTTCACCTCTATAGCCACACTTATGTCAGGAGAACACAATTCCCAGGTACGAAGTCCATTCAGAACCTTTAGGAAGGCGTTGGGTCGTATTCTAATAACCTGCTTTTCCTCCAGCTTCTCAAGCTTTTCTAAAATCTTGTGTATTTTCTGATTATTTTTCAGAACAGGAGGGATCCTAGAAAGCAGCATTATAAACCTGGAAGAGGCAAACAGAATCGATAGGAAAAGTTATTCTAAAAAGAAGTTTTTAGTTTGATATCAGCAAAAAATGATAATGGCGAAATGAGTTATTCTAAAGAGTTCTGTTTAAGATCTACATATAGGAAGATTCTTAGAGTATAAAGCACAAACAATAGACAATTACATATACATTATTGATGAAGATGAATATGCAACATCTAAAAGGGAGAAGCAGTGCTACTATTCCCTTCAGGAAACGTAGCCAAGTCTTATTTATATGCACTGAAAGCACAAGCTCTAGTCGGGGAGCTCTGCGGCTTGACTCCCTTTACAGCTACGTTTTTAGGGCCAGTTATTTTTGTAAATCGGAAAAAAATGAAATTAACATAAAAAATGCATACCACATATAGTAGAGAGATGAAACAAAAAGAAAAGTAATTTCAAAATAGAATTCACATACATTAAATCAAAAATCGAATTAAAATGTTTGTCCCATGATTAAATACTATTAGAGATGAGCGAGCACCAAAATGCTCGGGTGCTCGTTACTCGGGACGAAATTATCACGATGCTCGAGGGTTCGTTTCGAGTAACGAACCCCATTGAAGTCAATGGGCGACCCGAGCATTTTTGTATTTCGCCGATGCTCGCTAAGGTTTTCATGTGTGAAAATCTGGGCAATTCAAGAAAGTGATGGGAACGACACAGCAATGGACAGGGCAGGCGAGGGGCTACATGTTGGGCTGCATCTCAAGTTCACAGGTCCCACTATTAAGCCACAATAGCGGCAAGAGTGGGGCCCCCCCCTCCCAAAAACTTTTACTTCTGAAAAGCCCTCATTAGCAATGCATACCTTAGCTAAGCACAACACTACCTCCAACAAATCACAATCACTGCCTGCATGACACTCCACTGCCACTTCTCCTGGCTTACATGCTGCCCAACCGCCCCCACAGCGCACACCAAAGTGTCCCTGCGCAGCCTGCAGCTGCCCTCATGCCACGCCACACTCATGTCTATTTAGAAGTGCGTCTGCCATGAGGAGGAACCGCAGGCACACACTGCAGAGGGTTGGCACGGCTAGGCAGCGACCCTCTTTAAAAGGGGCGGGGCGATAGCCCACAATGCTGTACAGAAGCAATGAGAAATATAATCCTGTGCCACCGCCATCAGGAGCTGCACACGTGGGCATAGCAATGGGGAACCTATGTGCCATACACTATTCATTCTGTCAAGGTGTCTGCATGCCCCAGTCAGACCAGGCTTTTTAATTCATAGACACAGGCAGGTACAACTCCCTATTGTGAAGTCCCTGTGGACCGACAGCATGGGTGGCTCCCTGGAACCCACCGGCGGTACATAAAAATATCCCATTGCATTGCCCAACACAGCTGAGGTAGTAATGTCGTGCTTAATGCAGGTGGGCTTCGGCCCACACTGCATGCCCCAGTCTGACTGGGGTTCTTTACAAGTGGACAGATGTAGGTTAAACTCCGTGTGCACCTACAGCATGGGTGGCTCCCTGGAACCCACCGGCGGTACATAAAAATATCCCATTGCAGTGCCCATCACAGCTGAGGTAGTAATGTCATGTTTAATGCAGGTGGGCTTCGGCCCACACTGCATGCCCCAGTCAGACTGGGGTTCTTTACAAGTGGAAACAGATGCATTTATAATTCCCTGTGGACCCACAGCATGGGTGGGTGCCAGGAAGCCACCGGCGGTACATAGAAATATCCCATTGCATTGCCCAACACAGCTGAGGTAGTAATGTCGTGCTTAATGCAGGTGGGCTTCGGCCCACACTGCATGCCCCAGTCAGACTGGGGTTCTTTACAAGTGGACACATGTAGGTTAAACTCCGTGTGCACCTACAGCATGGGTGGCTCCCTGGAACCCACCGGCGATACACAAAAATATCCCATTGCATTGCCCAACACAGCGGATGTAACATAAGCTGTAATGCAGGTGGGCTAAAAATTCATTTGATTACACTGTAGGCGAGGGCCCACAAAAATTGCTGTATCAACAGTACTAATGTACATCAGAAAAATTGGCCATGGCCAACCAAGAGGGCAGGTGAAACCCATTAATCGCTTTGGTTAATGTGGCTTAAGTGGTAACTAGGCCTGGAGGCAGCCCAGTTTAACGAAAAATTGGTTCAAGTTAAAGTTTCAACGCTTTTAAGAGCATTGAAACATATAAAAATTGTTTAGAAAAATTATATGAGTGAGCCTTGTGGCCCTAAGAAAAATTGCCCGTTCGGCGTGATTACGTGAGGTTTCAGGAGGAGGAGCAGGAGGAGGAGGAGGAATATTAGACACAGATTGATGAAGCAGAAATGTCCCCGTTTTGGATGGTGAGAGAGAACGTAGCTTCCATCCGCGGGTGCAGCCTACGTATTGCTTACGTATCGCTGCTGTCCGCTGGTGGAGAACAGAAGTCTGGGGAAATCCAGGCTTTGTTCATCTTGATGAGTGTAAGCCTGTCGGCACTGTCGGTTGACAGGTGGGTACGCTTATCCGTGATGATTCCCCCAGCCACACTAAACACCCTCTCTGACAAGACGCTAGCCGCAGGACAAGCAAGCACCTCCAGGGCATACAGCGCGAGTTCAGGCCACGTGTCCAGCTTCGACACCCAGTAGTTGTAGGGGGCAGAGGCGTCACGGAGGACGGTCGTGCGATCGGCTACGTACTCCCTCACCATCCTTTTACAGTGCTCCCGCCGACTCAGCCTTGACTGGGGAGCGGTGACACAGTCTTGCTGGGGAGCCATAAAGCTGGCAAAGGCCTTGGATAATGTTCCCCTGCCTGCGCTGTACATGCTGCCTGATCTCTGCGCCTCCCCTGCTACCTGGCCCTCGGAACTGCGCCTTCTGCCACTAGCGCTGTCGGATGGGAAGTTTACCATCAGTTTGTCCACCACCGCCCTGTGGTATAGCATCATTCTCGAACCCCTTTCCTCTTCGGGAATGAGAGTGCAAAGGCTCTCCTTATACCGTGGATCGAGCAGTGTGTACACCCAGTAATCCGTAGTGGCCAGAATGCGTGTAACGCGAGGGTCACGAGAAAGGCATCCTAACATGAAGTCAGCCATGTGTGCCAGGGTACCTGTACGCAACACATGGCTGTCTTCACTAGGAAGATCACTTTCAGGATCCTCCTCCTCCTCCTCTTCCTCCTCCTCAGGTTATACACGCTGAAAGGATGACAGCCCAGCAGCATCTGTACCCTCAGCAGTGGGCCAAGCTGTCTCTTCCCCCTCCTCCTCATCCTCTTCATGCTCCTCCTCCTCCTCCTCAACGCGCTGAGATATAGACAGGCGGGTGCTCTGACTATCCAGCGACATACTGTCTTCCCCCGGCTCTGTTTCCGAGCGCAAAGCGTCTGCCTTTATGCTTTGCAGGGAAGTTCTCAAGATGCATAGCAGAGGAATGGTGACGCTAATGATTGCAGCATCGCCGCTCACCACCTGGGTAGACTCCTCAAATTTTCCAAGGACCTGGCAGATGGCTGCCAACCAGGGCCACTCTTTTGTAAATAATTGAGGAGGCTGACTCCCACTGCGCCGCGCAAGTTGGAGTTGGTATTCCACTATAGCTCTACGCTGCTCATAGAGTCTGGCCAACATGTGGAGCGTAGAGTTCCACTGTGTGGGCACGTCGCACAGCAGTCGGTGCACTGGCAGATTAAACCTATGTTGCAGTGTCCGCAGGGTGGCAGCGTGCGTGTGGGATTTGCGGAAATGTGCGCAGAGCTGGCGCACCTTTCCGAGCAGGTATGACAAGTGGGGGTAGCTTTTCAGAAAGCGCTGAACCACCAAATTAAAGACATGGGCCAGGCATGGCACGTGCGTGAGGCTGCCGAGCTGCAGAGCCGCCACCAGCTTACGGCCGTTGTCACACACGACCATGCCCGGTTGGAGGCTCAGCGGCGCAGGCCAGTGGTCGGTCTGCTCTGTCAGACCCTGCAGCAGTTCGTGGGCCGTGTGCCTCTTCTCTCCTAAGCTGAGTAGTTTCAGCACGGCCTGCTGATGCTTGCCCACCGCTGTGCTGCCACGCCGCGTGACACCGACTGCTGGTGACGTGCTGCTGACACATCTTGATTGCGAAACAGAGGTTGCGTTGGAGGAGGAGGAGGAGGAAGGTGCTTTAGTGGAGGAAGCATACACCGCCGCAGATACCACCACCGAGCTGTGGCCCGCAATTCTGGGGGTGGGTAGGACGTGAGCGGTCCCAGGCTCTGACTCTGTCCCAGCCTCCACTAAATTCACCCAATGTGCCGTCAGGGAGATATAGTGGCCCTGCCCGCCTGTGCTTGTCCACGTGTCCGTTGTTAAGTGGACCTTGGCAGTAACCGCGTTGGTGAGGGCGCGTACAATGTTGCGGGAGACGTGGTCGTGCAGGCCTGGGACGGCACATCGGGAAAAGTAGTGGCGACTGGGAACCGAGTAGCGCGGGGCAGCCGCCGCCATCATGCTTTTGAAAGCCTCCGTTTCCACAAGCCTATACGGCAGCATCTCTAGGCTGATCAATTTTGCAATGTGCACGTTTAACGCTTGAGCGTGCGGGTGCGTGGCGTCGTACTTGCGCTTGCGCTCAAACTGTGGCACTAGCGACGTCTGGACGGTGCGCTGAGAGCCATTGCTGGATGGGGCCGAGGACAGCGGAGGTGATGGTGTGGGTGCAGGCCAGGAGACGGTAGTGCCTGTGTCCTCAGAGGGGGGTTGGATCTCAGTGGCAGGTTGGGGCACAGGGGGAGAGGCAGTGGTGCAAACCGGAGGCGGTGAACGGGCATCGTCCCACCTTGTGGGGTGCTTGGCCATCATATGCCTGCGCATGCGGGTGGTGGTGCCTCCCCAGCTGATCTTGGCGCGACAAAGGTTGCACACCACTGTTTGTCGGTCGTCAGGCGTCTCTGTGAAAAACTGCCACACCGTAGAGCACCTTGACCTGTGCAGGGTGGCATGGCGCGAGGGGGCGCTTTGGGAAACAGTTGGTGGATTATTCGGTCTGGCCCTGCCTCTACCCCTGGCCACCGCACTGGCTCGGCCTGTGCCCACACCCTCACTTGGCCCTCCGCGTCCTCGGCCGCGTCCACATCCTCTAGGCCTACCCCTACCCCTCAGCATGCTGTATTACCAGTGATTTGATTTCCCAGGCAGGAAAGAAATTGGCGCAAGGCTGCACTCAACCGTAGCTGGTTGCGTCTGATTTTTTTACGTTCTCCACGCAGCACACACGTACCCAGAGCCCTTAGGACTGACACAGGCAGGCCAAATATAATTAATTCGCTTTTTTGCAAAGGGAGGGCCCCACTGCGGATATTCAATGAACAATACGTTTAATAACTGTGGTGTGGCCCTGAAAAAGTGTCACACAACTTTAGTGTAGCAGAGTTATTAACTCTGGCAGAGCAGGTATTTGCCAGTCAGGAAAGACAATGGCGCAAGCCTGCAGTAAACCGTAGCTGGTTGCGTTTGATTTTTGTACGTTCTCCACGCAGCACACACGTACACGGAGACCTTAGGACTGACACAGGCAGGCTAAATATAATTAATTCGCTTTTTTGCAAAGGGAGGGCCCCACTGCGGATATTCAATGAACAATACGTTTTATAACTGTGGTGTGGCCCTGAAAAAGTGTCACACAACTTTAGTGTAGCAGAGTTATTAACTATGGCAGAGCAGGTATTTGCCAGTCAGGAAAGACAATGGCGCAAGCCTGCAGTAAACCGTAGCTGGTTGCGTTTGATTTTTGTACGTTCTCCACGCAGCACACACGTACACGGAGACCTTAGGATTGACACAGGCAGGCCAAATATAATTAATTCGCTTTTTTGCAAAGGGAGGGCCCCACTGCGGATATTCAATGAACAATACGTTTAATAACTGTGGTGTGGCCCTGAAAAAGTGTCACACAACTTTAGTGTAGCAGAGTTATTAACTCTAGCAGAGCAGGTATTTGCCAGTCAGGAAAGACAATGGCGCAAGCCTGCAGTAAACCGTAGCTGGTTGCGTCTAATTTTTGTACGTTCTCCACGCAGCACACACGTACACGGAGACCTTAGGACTGACACAGGCAGGCCAAATATAATTTTTTCGCAAATTTGCAAAGGGAGGGCCCCACTGCGGATATTCAATGAACAATAACTGTGTTGTAGCCCTGCCTACACAATTCTGTCCCTGTAGTTTCAATGGAGGGTGCAATGCTCTGCACAGACGATTTTTTGAAAAAAAAAAAAATGCAACACTGCTAACAGCAGCCAGCACAGTACTGCACACGGTTAAATTTGGCCCTAGAAAGGACCGTTGAGGTTCTTGAAGGCTACACTCACTCCTAACACTCTCCCTGCCTAAGCACCACTGCTGTCCCTAATACCGGGTGCAATGCTCTGCACTGCCGATTTTGAGAAAAAAAAATAAAATTTCCACTGCTAACAGCAGCCTGCACACACGTAGATGTGGCCCTAAGAAGGACCGTTGGGGTTCTTGAAGCCTACACTCACTACAAACACTCTCCCTACAGCAACTCCAATAGAACAGCACTTTCCCTCACTAACTCACACGGCATCTGTGGCGAGCCGCGGGAGGGGCCGACTTTTATACTCGGGTGACATCTGATCGCCCCAGCCACTCACAGCAGGGGGGTGGTATAGGGCTTGAACGTCACAGGGGGAAGTTGTAATGCCTTCCCTGTCTTTCAATTGGCCAGAAAAGCGCGCTAACGTCTCAGAGAGGAAACTGAAAGTAACCGGAACACCGCGTGGTACTCGTTACGAGTAACGAGCATCCCGAACACCCTAATATTCGCACGAATATCAAGCTCGGACGAGTACGTTCGCTCATCTCTAAATACTATCTATATCTGTCAGCTCATGCAACACAAAACATGTTCCTGTATCTAAATATTGCAGCTACGGTACATATCTGGTATACCAACCTCTAGTTTTCTTTCGACTCCCTCTCAGAACATTGATCTGATGTGCCAAATAGCAATAGACACATATGCTCAGAAGGTCGGTCTCACCACCTCAGATTCCCTTAAGGGCTATGTTGTACCCTTTTTTGTGTTTTTGGGAATGAAGACGTTTTGTAATTGATTTTTATTAATTTCGGATTGCTTGATTTCTATGCTGGCATTGGTTTCCAAGGCACTGTAGGCCTGAAATCCTAACAAATTTTGTTGGTGAGAGTATACTGATGGGTTGTTTCTCAGCTCCTCCCCTAGCCTGCTTCCCTGTAGTGAACGTGTATTCACTGCCTTTTCTTTGAGCTATTGAGTGCTGTATGACAGGGCTGGAGAATGGTGGAGAAGATCAAGAGGAAAGAGAGCAGGGAAAGCTACTATAACAGAGGGTATGATTCATTCTTGGTGAATTTTCTGCTCCTATCAGCAGTGAGGGGGAATGGGGACAGCAGCTACTCAGAGGGAGGATTAAGTAGACAGTTGTATATTTAATGGGTGTGGCTATGCTTCACAGCCTCTATAGGAGGGGGGGGGGGAGAGCTGAGCTTGTGCATGTTCATGAAAGACTAGCTGATCAGTGATTGGAATGCCTCTGAGCCTGAAATTTGAATGTAGGAGAGCCTTGAAAACCAAGTAACAGGCTTCTAAATGCACGGGAAGGAAAATGCAATGCAAAAAACAGATAAGTGCATCATTTTTTTCTGCTGGGAATTAGTAAGATATGTATGCATTAATTGTTCATGCATCAAGGTTTCCATAGTCTTCAAACATGAGCAGCATAGTGATTGATTTCTGGTAGCTTTTAAGAATCCCCATTTTCACTGTTTGTCAGAGAAGGTCAAGTAAAGAAACTGCTTCTAGAGTCTTGATTCCTATCGGCTGGTCTGAGCATTAGCTGGAATCACTGTGATGCTCATTTACATGAGGATCCAGGTGGTAGAACCAAGCTGCAGTATGGGGCATTTAACTACCAGCACAAGACACATTAGGTAAATGTTTTGTCCTGGAACCAGAGGATCACTTTAAGTAAATTAGAGCTCTGTTAGGACATGATCTGGATGGTGCCTCAAGATCTTGGGGTAAATGAGAATGTTTCCATTCACTAAGAGCAAGCAGAGATCATTGCAAATGGTGGGGAGATTTATATACCAATATACCAAAAGTCATGGGACAGGAATTAATCAGGAACTAATATCTTATAGAACCAACTCTAGCAAGGCGAAATGCAGCAACTCAACATGGCATCAATTTCACAAGTGGATGGAGGATATTTGGAGGGATGTTGAGCCATGCTGTCAGGATAGCCACCAACAGCTCCTAGGTATTTGAAGGTGCAGGATCTTGGGTGTAAATGGACCTCTCCAACACAACCCATACATGCTCAATTGAGTTCATGTAATGGCGATTGTGCAGGCCACACTAGTTGTAGGAAATCTCTAAAATGCTCCTTGCACCAATTCTGGACAATATGGGCCCGATAGCACTATACTGCTGAATATCCCATCATTTTGGGGGTACATAAAGTGCATGAAGGGCTGCAAGTAGAGATGAGCGAACGTACTCGTCCGAGCTTGATACTTGTTCAAGTATTAGCGTGTTCGGGATGCTCGTTACTCGTAACGAGTACCACGCGATGTTCGGGTTACTTTCACTTTCCTCTCTGAGACGTTAGCGCGCTTTTCTGGCCAACTGAAAGACAGGGAAGGCATTACAACTTCCCCCTGCGTCGTTCAAGCCCTATACCACCCCCCTGCTGTGAGTGGCTGGGGAGATCAGGTGTCACCCGAGTATAAAAATCGGCCCCTCCCGCGGCTCGCCTCAGATGCGTTGTGAGATAGCTGAGGGACAGTGCTATAGTGTTGGAGCTGCTGTAGGGAGAGCGTTAGGAGTTAGTGTAAGCTTCAAGAACCCCAACGGTCCTTCTTAGGGCCACATCTAACAGTGTGCAGTAGTGTGGAGGCTGCTTCTAGCAGTGTTGCACGATTTTTTTTTTTGCTATATCGGCCGTGCAGAGCATTGCGCCCTGCAGTAATACTACAGGGACAGAAGTGGTGGTTAGGCAGGGAGAGTGTTAGGAGTTAGTGTAGGCTTCAAGAACCCCAACGGTCCTTCTTAGGGCCACATCTGACCGTGTGCAGTAGTGTGGAGGCTGCTTTTAGCAGTGTTGCACTTTTTTTTTTTTTGCTATATCGGCCGTGCAGAGCATTGCGCCCTGCAGTAATACTACAGGGACAGAATTGCGTAGGCAGGGCCAGAAGACATCTTATAGATTGAATATACGCAGTGGTCCTTTTGCAAAAAAAGATTTGATAAAAATCTATTTGGCCTGCCTGTCACTCTGCTCAGTGTTGTGGGTCCGTGTGTGCTGGGGGTTGTAGTTCTCCAAATAAATACGCAGCCAGCTAAGTGTTACAGCAGGCTTGCGCAAAATTATTTCCTGCCTCTGAAATCACCGCTCTGTTGCACTTAATAACAGACAGTGCAACACTGCAGTTCCGTGACACACACATCAGGGACAGAATTGCGTAGGCAGGGACAGAAGACATATATAGATTGAATATACGCAGTGGTCCTTTTGAAAAAAAAATCTTTGAAAAACAAATATTTGGCCTGCCTGTCACTCAGTGTTGTGTTGTGGGTCCGTGTGTGCTGGGGGTTGTAGTTCTCCAAATAAATACGCAGCCAGCTAAGTGTTACAGCAGGCTTGCGCAAAATTATTTCCTGGGGTTCCGTAAACGAAGTCAGCCTCCAACCACAGGCCAATAAGCGGCACATTTAATTACAGCGTTCTGTTTCTGCACTGCTGCTAATACACCATGCTGAGGGGTAGGGGTAGGCCTAGAGGACGTGGACGCGGGCGAGGACGCGGAGGCCCAAGTCAGGGTGTGGGCACAGGCCGAGCCACTGCGGTGGCCAGGGGTAGAGGCAGGGCCAGACCGAATAATCCACCAACTGGTTCCCAAAGCGCCCCCTCGCGCCATGCCACCCTGTAGAGGTCAAGGTGCTCTACGGTGTGGCAGTTTTTCACAGAGACGCCTGACGACCGACGAACAGTGGTGTGCAACCTTTGTCGTGCCAAGATCAACTAGGGAGGCACCACCACCAGCATGCGCAGGCATATGATGGCCAACCACCCCACAAGGTGGGACGATGCCCGTTCACCGCCTCCGGTTTGCACCACTGCCTCTCCCCCAGTGCCCCAACCTGCCACTGAGATCCAACCCCCCTCTGAGGACACAGGCAGTACCGTCTCCTGGCCTGCACCCACACCCTCACCTCCGCTGTCCTCGGCCCCATCCAGCAATGTCTCTCAGCGTAGCGTCCAGACGTCGCTAGCGCCGCAGTTTGAGCGCAAGCGCAAGTACGACGCCACGCACCCGCACGCTCAAGCGTTAACCGTGCACATTGCAAAATTGATCAGCCTAGAGATGCTGCCGTATAGGCTTGTGGAAACGGAGGCTTTCAAAAGCATGATGGCGGCGGCGGCCCCGCGCTACTCGGTTCCCAGTTGCCACTACTTTTCCCGATGTGCCGTCCCAGCCCTGCACGACCACGTCTCCCGCAACATTGTACGCGCCCTCACCAACGCGGTTACTGCCATGGTCCACTTAACAACAGACACGTGGACAAGCACAGGCGGGCAGGGCCACTATATCTCCCTGACGGCACATTGGGTGAATTTAGTGGAGGCTGGGACAGAGTCAGAGCCTGGGACCGCTCACGTCCTGCCCACCCCCCAAATTGCGTGCCCCAGCTCGGTGGTGGTATCTGCGGGGGTGTATGCTTCCTCCACTAAACCCTCCTCCTCCTCCGACGCAACCTCTGTCTCGCAATCAAGATGTGTCAGCAGCAGCAGCACGTCGCCAGCAGTCGGTGTCACGCGGCGTGGCAGCACAGCGGTGGCCAAGCGTCAGCAGGCCGTGCTGAAACTACTCAGCTTAGGAGATAGGAGGCAAACGGCCCACGAACTGCTGCAGGGTCTGACAGAGCAGACCGACCGCTGGCTTGCGCCCCTGAGCCTCCAACCGGGCATGGTCGTGTGTGACAACGGCCGTAACCTGGTGGCGGCTCTGCAGCTCGGCAGCCTCACGCACGTGCCATGCCTGGCCCATGTCTTTAATTTGGTGGTTCAGCGCTTTCTGAAAAGCTACCCCCACTTGTCATACCTGCTCGGAAAAGTGCGCCAGCTCTGCGCACATTTCTGCAAATCCCACACGCACACTGCCACCCTGCGGACCCTGCAACATCGGTTTAATCTGCCAGTGCACCAACTGCTGTGCGACGTGCCCACACAGTGGAACTCTACGCTCCACATGTTGGCCAGACTCTATGAGCAGCGTAGAGCTATAGTGGAATACCAACTCCAACTTGCGCGGCGCAGTGGGAGTCAGCCTCCTCAATTATTTACAGAAGAGTGGGCCTGGTTGGCAGCCATCTGCCAGGTCCTTGGAAAATTTGAGGAGTCTACCCAGATGGTGAGCGGGGATGCTGCAATCATTAGCGTCACCATTCCTCTGCTATGCCTCTTGAGAAGTTCCCTGCAAAGCATAAAGGCAGACGCTTTGGAATGAGAAACGGAGGCGGGGGAAGACAGTATGTCGCTGGATAGTCAGAGCAACCTCATGTCTATATCTCAGCGCGTTGAGGAGGAGGGGGAGGAGCATGAGGAGGAGGGGGAAGAGACAGCTTGGCCCACTGCTGAGGGGACAGATGCTGCTTGCCTGTCATCCTTTCAGCGTGTATGGCCAGAGGAGGAGGAGGAGGGGGAGGAGCATGAGGAGGAGGGGGAAGAGACAGCTTGGCCCACTGCTGAGGGTACAGATGCAGCTTGCCTGTCATCCTTTCAGCGTGTATGGCCAGAGGAGGAGGAGGAGGAGGAGGATCCTGAAAGTGATCTTCCGAGTGAGGACAGCCATGTGTTGCGTACAGGTACCCTGGCACACATGGCTGACTTCATGTTAGGATGCCTTTCTCGTGACCCTCGCGTTACACGCATTCTGGCCACTACGGATTACTGGGTGTACACACTGCTCGATCCACGGTATAAGGAGAGCCTTTGCACTCTCATTCCCGAAGAGGAAAGGGGTTCGAGAATGATGCTATACCACAGGGCGGTGGTGGACAAACTGATGGTAAACTTCCCATCCGACAGCGCTAGTGGCCGAAAGCGCATTTCCGCGGCCCAGGTAGCAGGGGAGGCGCAGAGATCAGGCAGCATGTACAGCGCAGGCAGGGGAACACTCTCTAAGGCCTTTGACAGCTTTATGGCTCCCCAGCAAGACTGTGTCACCGGTCCCCAGTCAAGGCTGAGTTGGCGGGAGCACTGTAAAAGGATGGTGAGGGAGTACGTAGCCGATTGCAGCACCGTCCTCGGTGACGCCTCTGCCCCCTACAACTACTGGGTGTTGAAGCTGGACACGTGGCCTGAACTCGCGCTGTATGCCCAGGAGGTGCTTGCTTGTCCTGCGGCTAGCGTCTTGTCAGAGAGTGTGTTTAGTGTGGCTGGGGGAATCATCACGGATAAGCGTACCCACCTGTCAACCGACAGTGCCGACAGACTTACACTCATCAAGATGAACAAAGCCTGGGTTTCACCAGACTTCTCTTCTCCACCAGCGGACAGCAGCGATACCTAAGCAATACGTAGGCTGCACCCGCGGATGGAAGCAGCGTTCTCTATCACCATCCAAAACGGGGACCTTTTTGCTTCATCAATCTGTGTATAATATTCCTCCTCCTCCTCCTGCTCCTCCTCCTGAAACCTCACATAATCACGCCGAACGGGCAATTTTTCTTAGGCCCACAAGGCTCAGTCATATAATTTTTCTAAACAATTTTTATACGTTTCAATGCTCATTAAAGCGTTGAAACTTTCACCTCAACCAATTTTTATTTTAACTGGGCTGCCTCCAGGCCTAGTTACCAATTAAGCCACATTAACCAAAGCCATTAATGGGTTTCACCTGCCCTCTCGGTTGGGCATGGGCAATTTTTCTCAGGTAAATTAGTACTGTTGGTACACCAATTTTTGGGGGCCATCGCCTACAGTGTATTCAAATTAATTTTTAGCCCACCTGCATTAAAGCTGACATTACCTCAGCTGTGCTGGGCACTGCAATGGGATATATTTATGTACCGCCAGTGGGTTCCAGGGAGCCACCCATGCTGTCGGTCCACACGGAGTTGTAACTGCATGTGTCCACTTCTAAAGAACCCCAGTCTGACTGGGGCATGCAGTGTGGGCCGAAGCCCACCTGCATTAAGCACGACATTACTACCTCAGCTGTGTTGGGCAATGCAATGGGATATATTTATGTACCGCTGGTGACTTCCTGGCACCCACCCATGCTGTGGGTCCACAGGGAATTATAAATGCATCTGTTTCCACTTCTAAAGAACCCCAGTCTGACTGGGGCATGCAGTGTGGGCCGAAGCCCACCTGCATTAAGCACGACATTACTACCTCAGCTGTGTTGGGCAATGCAATGGGATATATTTATGTACCGCCGGTGGCTTCCTGGCACCCACCCATGCTGTGGGTCCACAGGGAATTATAAATGCATCTGTTTCCACTTCTAAAGAACCCCAGTCTGACTGGGGCATGCAGTGTGGGCCGAAGCCCACCTGCATTAAGCACGACATTACTACCTCAGCTGTGTTGGTCAATGCAATGGGATATATTTATGTACCGCCGGTGGCTTCCTGGCACCCACCCATGCTGTGGGTCCACAGGGAATTATAAATGCATCTGTTTCCACTTCTAAAGAACCCCAGTCTGACTGGGGCATGCAGTGTGGGCCGAAGCCCACCTGCATTAAGCACGACATTACTACCTCAGCTGTGTTGGGCAATGCAATGGGATATATTTATGTACCGCCGGTGGCTTCCTGGCACCCACCCATGCTGTGGGTCCACAGGGAGTTGTAAATGCATCTGTTTCCACTTCTAAGGAACCCTAGTCTGACTGGGGCATGCAGTGTGGGCCGAAGCCCACCTGCATTAAACATGACATTACTACCTCAGCTGTGATGGGCACTGCAATGGGATATTTTTATGTACCGCCGGTGGGTTCCAGGGAGCCACCCATGCTGTCGGTCCACAGGGACTTCACAATAGGGAGTTGTACCTGCCTGTGTCTATGAATTAAAAAGCCCGGTCTGACTGGGGCATGCAGACACCTTGACAGAATGAATAGTGTGTGGCACATAGGTTCCCCATTGCTATGCCCACGTGTGCAGCTCCTGATGGCGGTGGCACAGGATTATATTTCTCATTGCTTCTGTACAGCATTGTGGGCTATCGCCCCGCCCCTTTTAAAGAGGGTCGCTCCCTAGCCGTGCCAACCCTCTGCAGTGTGTGCCTGCTTTTCCTGTGGCAGACGCACTTATAAATAGACATGAGGGTGGCGTGGCATGAGGGCAGCTGAAGGCTGGGCAGGGACAGTTTGGTGTGCGCTGTGGACACTGGGTCGTGCAGGGGGGGTTGGGCAGCATGTAACCCAGGAGAAGTGGCAGCGGAGTGTCATGCAGGCAGTGATTGTGCTTTGTTGGAGGTAGTGTGGTGCTTAGCTAAGGTATGCATTGCTAATGAGGGCTTTTCAGAAGTAAAAATTGTTGGGAGGGGGGGGCCCACTCTTGCCGCTATTGTGGCTTAATAGTGGGACCTGTGAACTTGAGATGCAGCCCAACATGTAGCCCCTCGCCTGCCCTATCCGTTGCTGTGTCGTTCCCATCACTTTCTTGAATTGCCCAGATTTTCACACATGGAAACCTTAGCGAGCATCGGCGATATACAAAAATGCTCGGGTCGCCCATTGACTTCAATGGGGTTCGTTATTCGAAACGAACCCTCGAGCATCGCGAAAAGATCGTCTCGAGTAACGAGCACCCGAGCATTTTGGTGCTCGCTCATCTCTAGCTGCAAGTCATCATCAAGCAATGAAACATAGTAGACACCAGTTAATGACATGTTTAAGCAGAACAGTGGACCAACCCCGTGTCATGAAAATACACCCTATATCAGTATGGAACCACCATCAGCCTGCACAGTGTCTTATTGACAACTGTGGTGCATCAGCCCAAAACAAGTCATACCATGATTTATTGGGTCACACCACATGTTGCCAGCCTTCTCAGGTCTAGTTAACAACCTGAGGAACCCAGGTCAGGTGCTGTATCTGGCTTCATGGTGTTAACACAGGCACTTTGGTGGGTCTTCTGATCCCATATCCCATGGAAGCCAAAGAACGGTGCACTGATCCATGGGACGTGTGTGGGGAATTGTGCATTTCTGCCAAAGTTGCTTGTGTATTCGCATGGACAATTCCAGCCAGACACCACTGGTTGCGATTATTAAGCACCCATGGGCAGCCTCTGCGCTGTCCATTGTAGATGGTAATGCCTTCAATGACATATTCCCAGTACGCACGTGACACTGTGGATTGATGAATGTTAAACGGAACCTGTCATCATCTTTGAGCCCCATAAACTACATTATTAGGCTGAAAGGTAAGGGAACAGGGAGTCCAAGGAGCTGTGTTTCATACTTTCTGAGCACCCCTTTCCTACCGTGTGTCTCTGCAAAGTCTCCCCACTGATACAGCGTGACTCTTTTCAGATGGCTCTGTGCATGCGCTCTCCCACAGAGATAAATGGGAGAGTGCGTGCACAAAGCTATCTGAAAAGAGTCACGCTATGCGTGTGCGCACCAACTTCGCTAGGACACAGTACAGTAAAGGGGTGCCTGAGGAGTATGAAGCACAGTTCCCCGGACTCCCTGTTCCCTCAGCTCTGAGCCCTATACTGTAGTTTATGGAGCTCAAAGGTGATGACAGGTTCCCTTTAAATGCCCGCACAACTTCAGAAATGGAATGTCCTATCCGTCTGGCACCCACTATCATGTTTTCTTCAAACTCTGATAATTCCCATCACCTTGCCACGAGCAAGCTGGCCGGTGTTCAATGTTGTTCACAAGATAACACCTCACAATTTATACAGGTGTGGGTCTTCTCAAGCTGTCACCTGGGGTAATGCCAATTCATAAATTTACATACTGCTATCCCATGATTTCTGGAATCTCAGTGTATTAGAAAACTATGTACATCTTCATGAAACAACCAATACTTTATTTCTAAAAAATCCCAAACACCATTTACATTACCAGTCTTAAAAAAAACAAAACACGTTTTCTCTATTAATTATGAGAACTTTGGGGGGAGAGGAGCCAGTTCTGAACTGATGGCTAGATCTGTGCCCTGCTTGAGGGTCTTTTTACACAGAGTGGGAAATCATTCACACGAGTGAATGCTGACAGAGTTCATTCCTACAGCCAGTTTATACAGGCAGATAAATCTTTTACATTTCATTCGGTTGATTGTTTAGTCACTCACATTGACTGTACCAGTGAATCGCTATTCACACGCAACGAGTTGTGAACGAGCGAATGATTATTTTTGATGTCTCTGCAAATTTAACGAAAAGCAAACTATTTATTGTTTAATTATTGGCTATGTTGGCACTGAACAATTATCCTTCAAATTTGAATGATCCAACAAATTTTTGAACAATAATTGTTCCGTGTAAAAGAGCCCTTATTTTTCAATTTCCAGCCTACTGTAAGTATAAGTAAATAGTTACAAGATCTTGACTTACCAGTTACTGGTGTCTGTGTAGTCTTTTTCTTCCTTCACACGCTGATAGCTTTTTCTCATTTTTTCTAGGTCTACACGGAAGTTAGTAATCGTATTTAAGGATCGATATTTTTGGGTGTTCAATTCTTGACGTCTCCTATCAAAAAAATGAATAGTGTTTCAAAAAAAGGTGACATAGATACAACATGCCATCTAACTATGATGATTGCTCAAGAAATAACAGCTGACAATGACAAGTACATTGAAGTATCAGTAGGCATTTCTCATGCACTTGCCTTTCCATGGCTTCCACCTCATCGTGTAAGTAGACATCTGCTTCATCAGCCACGTCTAAGAAGGTTTCCCTCATCTCAGAGGACAAATTACTTTTCTTCTTTATGAAGAGGTTTGTAGGAGACAAACTAGGGGCAGGGGAGCTGTCATAGGGAAAAATCAGTTTTAGAAAACAGCAAAAACAAAAACAATCAAAACAATTAGCCAGGAAAATACAAAAAAGTATACTGCAGTTCATGCAATATATAGCCTAGTGCTATTAGCTCATGGCCAGTCTAACACCTAATATTGCATGTGCGTAACATGATTTGTGTTGCATTTGTGAAACACATACTTTTCCAAAATATACAAACATACTGTATATTAAACATCATATTATGTATTAACACTATTATAAACTACACAACATACTGTATTTTCCCCATTTTGGATCCTATTTTAATGTCTATATTCTTCAAAAGTGTATTATAGGATTGACAGCGAATGTTTATTGTGCTGACCACTAACTAATAAGTCCCTTCACTGTAAAATTCTGTCCTTGCTTTGAGAATCGGGGTCTGCTTTTATATGGGTAATGTGTTTTTATCTTTGATGGGAATCTTTCTCCATGAAATATCCTTTCCATTGCATTAGAAGAACAGCGGCCTGAACTTTCATAGTTTAAAGTATGAACTATATGCAAACTTAGGTGCCTCTTAGGGCTTCTTCACACAGCCATCTGCGCAACTACACTTGCCGCTACGGTGCATAGTTGCGCATACACAAGGTATAATAGTTTTTTTTTACTTTTCAAACTCCGCGCTATTCTGCACAAGTTTGAAAACGTGGGAAGATAGATCCTGCCTTATCTTACTCGCACGTAATATTAGCCATGAGCTAAAAAAATAGGACAAGTCCTAACTTTTCTGTGGCATAGTAGTAACGCCTGAGAATACCGCTAGTGAAAACAAAACCATTGAAATCAATGATTTTTTCCTGTTATGCCGCCGTGATTTTCATGGCCGCATAAAGGGACTTAAACGTGCCCACCTGTTTAAGCCCTTAGGCTGGGCTCACATGACTGTGTGTGTTCGCGTGCCTCTCACAAGCATGAGGCAGTGTGCATGCTGTGGATTTCTCAAAGTGGAATTTGTTTTAGAAAATCCGCAGTACAAGTTGAACTGTGGTACATGTCAAGTTTGCTGCATATTTTCAGCGTAGATTTCACTTTTTCAAATAAGAGGGTGGAATCCATGTCAAAATACATATGCATCAAAATCTACATTACATGCAAATTTTGATGCAGAATTTGGTGCATATTTTGACATTGATCCACACTAAGATACATAGCCAAAATCAGCTGTGTGAATGAAGCCTTAGGGTTCTTTAACAAGTAAAATATTGATGGTCTATCCTCAGGATAGTTCATCAATATTAGGTCCATGATGTGCCGTCTCTCAGCATCAGCTGATTGCTCCATTTTGGTCCATTCATCACATGGTCAATATGCAACTCCATCCCATTCAAGTGTATGGGATTGAGCTGCAATACCTGGTACCACCACTACAAAATATACAACACTGTGCCTGGTATGCAGTAAAGAGTCCACAGCACAGACCCGAATCACCATAATATCTTCAAACAACTGGTTGGTGAGGGTGCTGGGAGTCAGACCCCCACTGCTCTGATACTGATGAGCTATCCTGAGGATAGGTAATCAATATTTAGTCCTCTTTAATTTATTTGCAGAGTCACATATTTTATAGCATGCAACATCCAACCTCTTTGGTCTCTGTGTGATGTTTTTGGTGCTCCTTTGATCATCCTTAGTATTCATCATTTCTCTGACCTGAGCCGCAGAGGTGTCACTGTAAGAAGAAAAAAAGAGATCTTTTAACAAGCTATCCCATCATTACCTCACTAATGATCTAATAACATACGCTGTGTACTTTCCTTTAATGCAACTGTAAATCTTATTTTAAAAAAGAAGTTAAAAAAAAGAGGTTCAGAAGAAGAAATTTTAGGCATTTTACATGTACAGAACTGCAGAAGAAGTAGAGCGACTTTGCAAATACATTTTCACTTATTGTATATACAACCTGCATTACAGCCTGTATTCTACTGTAGAGTTACATTTCTGATCATGTGAGTGTCAGGCCTGGAATATCCCAGCATTCCTGGTTCTATAGAGCTTGCTCCGGTGATCTGCAACTAGGGAAATGCAGGTTCTATACTGGCCCTTAGCTACAGCCACTATTGGTATAAGTAAGTTTACATACTGTTGGATTGCAGCTGAAAATTAGTCCCACACATGTGAATGGGGTTGTTCCTGCAGTCCACTGTATTGGAGGAGCTCAGCTACAGGTTTAGCAAAGTTTAACATTACTATGGTAACTTTTTGTAACAAGTTATCTTCTCTCAAGCCATTTCAAAGCTATTGTGATTTCAACACAACAAAGCCATTTATAGCTATTGAAAGGGTAAGTTGTGGCACAGAAAGTTATCTTAATACATTATGTCTCAAGTTAAACTTTGTTACATCTGTAAACTGTAAATTGTGGATTTTAAGGGTGTGTTTGTAAGGGTGTAGGGCTGACAGATTAATAATGCATAACAACACGCTGCTGTTATATTTCTGTTATTTATGCTTTATTTTACAGGAAAGGTTTCCGCTGTTAGTAAGTGTATTCCTCGCATCCTACTGACTGAGCAGTGGAAACCTGTTTCTATGGCAGTGTAAGTGCAGTGGATCTCAGGGGGTTTGGTAAACTGTTCTATCTAATATGTATTTGGGAAGTTACAGTTTCAGATGCCAATCTGATGTTTATGATCAGGCTATGTGAGAATGCAAGGGTGTAATGCAAGAGTGCCATGAGCACTCCCGTGAGCATTAGCTTCCTGCCAATTGAGGAATCAAGTGACCGTAAGCAAAATGCTGCAAAGTGAGAGTGAGTGCATGAGTAATGCTGCGTTTAGACTGAAAGATATTGTTCAGAAAATGGTTCAAATGAGCTAAACTGAATGATAATCGTTCAGTTTAATCACAGCCAGCGACTGAACAACAAATTAAAATCGTGCAGTTCACGTTCGTCGTTCAGTTTGTGCACTTATTGTGTAGTTTAAACACTGCTCTTTCAATGTTTCATGTAGGACTGTGAAACACTGACTGATAAGTTTCTGACGACTACACGATCCTCAATGAGAATTGTACGGTCTAAACAGGCTACCCGAGCGTGGCGAGCTGGTGATTCTCAGCCCGTGTTAAAGGGGCATTAGTTATGGCACAGAATTACTAGAGTGATGCATCGTAGCTAGGAGGGATAGTGATTGCTATAGCCATCAACGGCATATGCCCTTACTGTGTACATCAATCCCTCAAGTGAAGGAGAGGATCAGACTGATACTGTGACTAAGTACAAGTTTTAAACAGTGGGAGAGCCGAAAGACGTTGAGCCTGTGATCTCAAAGGGTCTGGAAACAGACAGGTCTGTCAACATTGCAGTGAATCGGGGTGCAATTGCAGCCACAGCTATTATTGAATTCTATGCAACACCAACCTGAGGAGCTGGACATGGCAATGTTTTCACCTTTGTCTGCACTAACAGCAAGTTTAACAAACAGCTGATTGGTGGGAATCATAAGGTGCGGACTCCCACTGATTAGCTATTTCTGACCTATCAGGATGATAGGTCAGAATTAGTAAAGTCCTGGAAAACCCCTTTAGTGGCTCCTCACTGTGTAGCCTGTCAGCTTCCCCACAAAAGTGAAGTGTGGCTCCTCACTGTGTAGCCTGTCAGCTTCCCCACAAAAGTGAAGTTAACAGCTGGATGAAGGGGACAGGCACCGCATCAATCTGCTTTATCTCAGGCTTAATAGTAAATTAAGAGTCAAACTTGCTATTGTTTTAAAGCTAAGACTCTTATCTTTAAAACATGACCAAGATTGATGCAGCCTAAGATATCACCTGTAGAAGCACAGTTGGGGAAGTTGGAATTGAGGACTGTAGGTATGTGCCGCTGTCACTTCAACCCCCTATATCTTCAACTATAAGATTCTTGCCTTTACATAAGCCTAAAATTGATGCTGCATTTTCAACGTGATGGGATCCATTTAAGGGAATGTCAATTGTTTTCTTCTAATTGTACTATGTGTACCTTCTTAAATTGTACTTCCATTCATTTTCTTCGTCTAACTCCTTGGTCACATTTTCCGCAATCATCTGCAGTAAACTCTGCATATCTGAAAAGTAATATTCCCCAGGCTGATCAGCATCCATATTAAATAGATTATGCCATAAAAAAATAAAAGATTTTTGTATTATATATGTACACATAAAACACAGGCGTTTTATCTGGTATTTCACTTATAACAATCATTAATATCAATTACTATTTAGCCCAACAAAAATGTCAGTGACTTAGAATCAATTATCTACTTGGAGATTTGACCCTTTTAATTTGTATTGGTATTTAAATGGTCGCTGCTGTATCAACAATCTTGGCATAAATCAATAATGCAGGCAAATAGAAACTTTGTAATATGTACACTCATTGTAAAAAAAAAATGAAGCACCTAGAAGTAGTTGCCAGAATTAAAGGGGTTGTCCCGCGGCAGCAAGTGGGTCTATACACTTCTGTATGGCCATAATAATGCACTTTGTAATGTACATTGTGCATTAATTATGAGCCATACAGAAGTTATAAAAAGTTTTTTACTTACCTGCTCCGTTGCTGGCGTCCTCGTTCCCATGGAGCCGACTAATTTTCGCCCTCCGATGGCCAAATTAGCCGCGCTTGCGCAGTCCGGGTCTTCTGCAGTCTTCTATGGGGCCGCTCGTGTAGAATGCCGGCTCCGTGTAGCTCCGCCCCGTCACGTGCCGATTCCAGCCAATCAGGAGGCTGGAATCGGCAATGGACCGCACAGAAGCCCTGCGGTCCACGGAGACAGAGGATCCCGGCGGCCATCTTCAGCAGGTAAGTATGAAGACGCCGGACCGCCGGGATTCAGGTAAGCGCTGTGCGGGTTGTTTTTTTAACCCCTGCATCGGGGGTTGTCTCGCGCCGAACGGAGGGGGGGTTAAAAAAGAAAAAAACCCGTTTCGGCGCGGGACAACCCCTTTAAATGAAACTTTCTGTGATTGTAATATTGGTATAAATTAGTGATTACAATATCAGAGAAAAAAAAGGATAGTTTATTGTGGAAAACTGAACCCTTGAAGGGAGGCTCTAGTACCCCATTGTACTGCCTGTAGCTTGGATGTAAAATCTGATACGGGTGGGCATGGAGGTTCTAGTACCCAATTGTAGTGCCTCTAGCTTGGATACAAGATATGATACGGCCGGGCATGGAGGCTCTAGTACCCTGTTGTACCGCCTCTAGGCTTGGATGTAAGATGTGATACGGACAGGCATGAAGGCTCTAGTACCCTGTTGTACTGCCTCTAGCTTGAATAAAAAATGAGATACAGGTGGGCATGAAGACTCTAGTACCCTGTTATACCGCCTCTAGCTTGGATACAAGATGTGATACGGTTGGGCATGGAGGCTCTAGTACCCTGTTGTACCACCTCTAGCTTGGATGCACAATGTGATATGGGGTGGGCATGGATGCTCTAGTACCCCATTGTACCACCTCTAGCTTGGATGTAAGATGTGATATGGGCGGGCATGGAGGCTCTAGTACCCTGCTGTACTGCCACTAGCTTGGATACAAGAGGTGATACGGGCGGGCATGGAGGCTCTAGTACCCTGTTGTACCACCTCTAGCTTTGGGTGTAAGATGTGATACGGGAGGGCATGGAGGCATACAGGTTCTGTGTGGTATGCTGTAGCATATCAGTCCATATTTGCTGTAACAAAGCCTCTAGATTGTGCAAACTTGGAGGCTATCAAAGTTGGTGTCCCAGATGGTCCATACATGTTCTATTGACAATAAATCTGGTGACCGGGCAGCCACAGAAGTGTGACAATTGTGGAGACATTCCTGTGACCCCCTTGCTGTGTGTGGCCGAGTATTATCCTGCTGGAAAATGCTTCTAGGAAGCCCTGCCATGAGAGGAACACATGTGGCTGCGGGATGTCCTGAACATATTGTTGAGCTGTCATTGTTCCCTGTAGAACTTCAGGGGGTGACCGAGTATCATATGCAATGGCCCGCCCAGAAAATCACACCAACAGTAGGGGCAGTGTGCCACTCCACAGCAAAGGCAGGGTTGAGGCACTCACCCATAGGTCTCCAAACATGAATACGGCCATCAGCAGTGCCCAAACTAAACCTGGATTAGTTGCTGACGATAACCTGGTTCCATTCAGTTGAAATCCAGTTTCATTGGTCATGACACCTCTGCAAAAGGAGGTGACAGTGGGTGTCAAAGGCACCATGAGACCAAATGTCTTTTATCCAAACGCCTGGAAATGGTTCTGACAGACACAGGAGCCTGTAACGATGGTGCCACCTGTCTCTGTATGGGGATTACGAAATAGTTGCAGCTGCTCATGCTTGTCGTACGATCAGACAATCCTCTCTACTGGTGGTTAGTCGAGAGTATTCTGAGTGCGGTCGCCTTGTGTGCCCTTATGCATCCACTGGTCCCAACATCTCCTAACAGTCTTCTCAGAACAGCCCAGGTGGTCGGCAATTCGTCTACATGACCATCCAGCTTCTTGCATTCCAATAATACGCCCCCTCTCAAACTCTGGTAACTGTGTAAAATCTCTTTGATTGCATTGTAGAGGCATCTAGTGGTCAACAAGCTCTACACAAGCGGAAAAAGAGGTGACTACACACAAGGAGCCTCTGAGAGCCTTTTTATAGGCCAGCGATGGAACCACTTTTAGGGCCTCAGGTGGCAAGACATTAATCTAATCATGCCACAACTCTAATCATCAGTTATGTATCTGCTTGAGATGTAACTGCATATTGGGTTTTGCTGTAAAACAACTTCTTTTAGGTGCTTGATTTTTTTTTTGGACAAAGTGTAGATTTAGTAATGTTAAGGCAGATGTTTTTAGAGTTATGTAAAGTATGCAGTGAGCCATGCGACTCAATGCTACATAACTAAGTAGTGCAGAGGTTCTAATGCAAACAAATGTTCGTACTACCTTAGTTGTGTAGCCTGCTGTGAGCTTCTTTATTAGCGTTACTACATCAGTATACTCTCAGAGAAAAGTACTTCTTTCTCCACTTATCTGGTTTTCCCTATTTGGGTGACGTGAGTGATGAACATGGGGAAAGATTGCCACCATGAAAAAAAGATATCAAGGCCACTTCAACCCCAACATGATGGGCGACTACTGCTGGTTTCTGCAATTGTCAAGAACAGACACTCACAAGCGCAAAAGCAAGTGCCTAAAGCACTTATGCACAGTGTATGTTCATTGCCTAAAGACTCAAATGAACTTTTTATTTCCTCATTTGTTAATGTGAACAGGTTTTTGTAATCTCTCTGGTTTGTAGCACAATTTAGTTATATACAATCACTGTATAATGAACATAAAAACAGTTTCAGCATCTGTATGAATAGCCAATGGTAGAGTGTATAGCTTAAAAGCTTGATGCCCGAGGCTAAATCCGACTACACACTCGGTTTAGTATAGGACACATGAAATACCCCAAGTAGCAGACAAAAGGTTTTTTTGTGCGATGCAGTGTAATCACTCCTGTGTTTTACACAGCAGTGATCATCGCTCAATACATGGAGGTAGAGCGCGCTGGAGATCACTCTGGATGCCCACCTCCATTCACAGTACACAGGCCGTCATTCATAGATGATCGTCGTTTGATTTTTTTTTAAGCCTGCACGATCCAGAACGACAAAAGAATTATTGTTCATCGTTCAGATCATGATACATTTGCACTGAATGATTGTCATTAAGATTCTTGTAAACCGGTGGGAATCTAAACGATAATGGTTCAGTGTAAAAAGGCTCTTAGAGATGGAAACCGCGCAGAGGAAAACTGGTGAAAAATGTGGAATCCAAGTCATATGATGACCAGAAACATTGTTATTTTTCATGTAAACACACAACAGTTTAGGGCTTGTTCACATCGGTGTTCTATTCTGAACCTCCATCGCTAAATTCCATTAAATAACAGGTTGAAATATCGTTATCTCATTCCTGTAAACCAAACACACCCCATTATAGTCAGTGGGATCTTTTTAGTTCCATCATACTATGGTTCCATTCAGCCACTGATGACATTTTCCTGCTCCCACAACAGAGCAGGACAACAGAACTTCTTAGAGCTAGTGTTAGATAGGCCATATTCTGAAAAGTCATCTGAAACAACAAGTACACTTTAAGTACTGTATTAAGGCTATCTACTTGAGGCAATTTTTGACTATTTACTATATATGAAAAGTAGAGCCTTATCATATGAGGGGTTGCTTACATGCAATGCATACTATAAAATGCAGGGAAAGGAATGGAATGGTGCATGCATTAATCCATAAACATAATATTCGTGGCTTGCAAAACTTTTGCGAAGACAAATAAATGTTGCTCCTGTTGTAAATATGTGCTCAGTGGATTTTCGTTAAACAAATACATACTCGACAAAAGGGTGTTGTGGAGGTCCTTTGCCCAGGGCATCAACAGTACTGGTATATTCAAGGGTTGGCGCAACACCATGATGTTGGATGGCACATAGCCAGGGGTTTGAAATTAGGCTTCAGGTGCTTAAACTTTTTTAGTTACAAGCAGTATAGAAAAACACTACCAGATAACTGTTTAGAAGAAATATTGTTCATTACTGCTGTCACTTATTTTTTCTTGTTAAGAAGAATGTCACAATGACAAACAACTTAAAGAGAACTTGTCACCATGTCAAAATTATGTCAAAAAAGGGCAGCGAGAGTGATTGCCTGAAGTGCCATTGGAGGGAGCTGAATTGAAAGCAATTCACTTGCAACAGCACTGATAATTGGCATACCGGCAACAATTCTTCAGGAGGTCACAGCATCTTTAGAGAGTTGATGATTGGCTATAAGTGATTGTGTAAAAGGGACAATGTGTTTCCTTTGAGTTCCTATTTAGCACTTCAATGAGTGCAATTGTATCCACTCGTATGATTCTATATAGGCATCATTCAGATGTTCGTTCTTATTAATAGATCAGTCATAGTGATAAGTTGTTTTTAAATGGAGGTATTAGTAAGAAGCTCCTCATAATTATTTGTGCCTCCTGGCCAGACTGGCACCTTGTGAGTGCAATCAGATTGTACATTTTTCAAATGAGGTTGTCTGGTTTTAATCACCTACTTTTAAAGACCTCATTAGGGATTTTCTAAATAATAGAGGCAGTCTCCAAATTAAGGGGTATTCCAAATGTACATTGATGGCATTAACCCTTTCCAATCCACTGTCTGACATCTAAAGACATTCTGATTGAAGGCTGTACAGTTCCGATGTCAGAAGACATCCGGCATTGTATTCTTACTGTAGATTACTGGCTGCTCTGTTGTCAGGGGCCTCTCCAGCATATCCAATACCGCATGTGCTGACTCTATCCAGCAGATGGCGCCATTGTATAATGGCAGAAAAAGAAAGCCCCCTAGGAAACCCTGAATCCAAAATTGGATTGCAAAGGGTTAATGTCTGATCTCTGTGGGTCCAACCACTAGGACCATCATAGGCCATTAGATACATTGGGATATGAGTGATATATCTACAACAGACATTATATATTGTTGTTTCCCAGTGTTCCCAGGAGTCATTTGTAATGCCATACAATACTGCCTAAGAGAAGCATTTAATACTCAAATCAGTTTTCAGTATGATTTAACATTCACCTTTCCCCTGTATGGATTCAAGTACATTAATTGGTTGTGTTCTACACTCAAGGCCATCATTGATTAGTGAGCACTTGAATATCAGCAGAATGCATGCCAGTCAGTTGTGTGTATCCACTCGTGTTTTGCATAATACAAATTTTAGGAAATCTGCAGCATTTATGTATTGTCAAAACACACAGGACAATATATTGTATGTCAATGTATACAATAATTTTTTTTAAAGACTTAAGGCTCATTTACACGTAACTATTATCGTTCAAAATGTATTCAAACAAACGAATTTGAGCGATAATTGTTCAGTGTGAATGCGAAAAAATCTTTCACTTGTTGTTTGCGGTCGTTTAAGCTGACTTTTCAGTCAGCTTAAGAAACCTTGTTGGCTCACTGGTTTCTTGTCCTCTGTGATAGCTCTTCCCACTCAGCGCTTCCCATAGGAGGTAAAGCGCTGAGTGAGAAGCGGACGGGAAGCCCGTGAGCCGGCGGCAAGTCTTTCAATTTAAATGCTCTGCACGGGGGCTGATGACCTTAGCGGTGATGTCAGCGCTCCTGCAGTCGTTTAAAAGACTGTTGGCACATGTAGAAGAGTCGTAACTTACATCTATCAGGAGAGACTTAAAGGGGTTGTCCAGGTGCAGATGATTTTTTTTAAACGTGGGCACAACTGGGTTAACAATAAAAGTAGTCATACTCACCTATTTGTTCCCCTATTGATTCTGTGCTGCAGCTAATGCGGTCAACCCAGTCTCCATTTACAAATGGATACTACCTGACTAATCCTGTTAATTAGAGGCCGCAGTGGTCACGTGCTGTTTTTCTGGCATCTTGGCTCCCTGTATGTGAGTTGTGACACCAGGGGTGGCTCTGCAGAGGTATTGTTCTATCTTCTAGATTTGCATATTTCCCAGAGGAGCATGCATGGCCTTATAAGTCTCCTCACACACCTTCTAGGTGCTCTCCTTAAGGAGAGACGGCACCCCCCTGAACCAGGAGAATGGCATGTGACTGCTTCAGTCTCTGATCAGCCCCAACCTGCAGCCATTCGTGCTTCTTTTGTTATTGCCTGAAGAAGGAGCCTCTGAACTTTGAAAGCTTGCATATATAATATTTCTGGTTAGCCAATAGGGGCCTCTGTATTGCCTCTATAATACGTTTATCTTTTTTATACAAGAGTATTTGACATCACACAGATTTTTCTTGCTAACCCAGCACCACAGTATTTTTACATCTCCGCACAGCAATTTTGTTCAGATTTAGCATGTGTACACACATGGTGTATTTTGGTGCACACGAAAATTTGCTGCATATTTTGTCTAACATGCATTTTGATGCGGATTTTAAAATGGCTTAATTCTACCAACAATTCTGTGTCAAAATCCATATTTGGACATGCAGATTTGGACAGATGAATGTGCCGCAGCATCTTGTAGAATATTCATATGTGTGTGAAAGCGCTCTAAGGCTTACTGTTCAGAATGTCTATTATTGGGGTATACTGAGGATAGCCCTATAAAAGCCAGTGTTAATACGAATCCCTGTAAAAAAAAACATTAAAAAACTCTGAAAAATAGTTGGGAAACGGAAACACACAAATACATTATTTTTAGATTTAATACATCATACAACATATGTTAATATTTGGTGCTTTTTAAACTATGACCTAAAATTAGAAAAGTTATGGATGCCAGAAAGCTGAAAGGAGAAAACAAAAAAATGATGGTCACTCACACCGCTCTAATATAACCAGAGACAGTACTTACAATCAGATAGTGGTTCTTCATCCTCCTCTTTGTTCTGTTTGCCTGGAGTATGGAGAAAACTATTGACGGTAGACTCCAAGTCATCCCCACCTTCTTGAGGTGCATCTGAGGATGTTGTGCAAGCGGTTGTCGTATCATCAGAGCCTGGAAGAAGCGAGGAAACACTACCTATGGTGGGTGTGTGCGCTGAGGAAAGCCCACTATAGCGTGAGATGCTGAGAAAGGATAACTTCCGGGGATAACTTCGTTGTAAGTGGTTGCGAAGAAGTTTTTGATTCTGCTTTTTATTCTGAGAAGAAGAAAATATAATAAGTTTTTTTTAAACAATCTCTTTTATTGAAATCATGAAAAATGTTGCAAGTGAGTCATGCAGGGTTAATAAAACATATAACAAACAACATGGCATATACGGAAGGCATTGGAGAGACCATTAATAATTTTGTGAAGACAAGCGATTCTAAAGCCCCTCTATTAAACCCGGTGGGGGGGGGGGGGGGTGGAAAGGGGCGGAACTTAATGGGGGCACTATGGCCTATAGAGAGTGAAGAGACCATGTAATGCAGTTAAATAACTGAGAAGAACATTATACCAGGTAAGAACGTCGACGAGATGACAATTTGAAGGGATATGAAAAAAGGGTACAGTTGAGGTAGACAAATGGATAAAAAGAAAAGTAAGAGAGATTTGAAGAACTCAATTTGTTATTGTGGGGAGACTGAATATTAAATCCATGGGTTCCAAATATCTAGAAAGTCCTTTCTGGTCCCTGACTCCCATGCTGCCAAAAACTCCAACCTAAATATTTGTGAAACTATCTCTCCGATGGTCTCGTGTGGGAGTCGATTTATCTCTCCATAGTAAAGGGATAATAAGTTTAGCTGCGGTCAAAAATAATGTCAGAAGATGCTTCTTAGATGGTGTAAAACATGGGCTGGGGAGAAGGTATATGCAGTTTTACAATATAATTAATTTAATAACACAAATAACTGATTGTAAAACTCTACAGCTTATGTTCAAACTTACAGGGGTTGTCTCACCAAGAACACGTGTCCTCTGAAGAAACACAGCTAACTTTTGTAGGCCTGGTTCCTTAAACCTCCAGCGATCAGCTGATATCACCTGTTGGTCACGACAATGTTGTGGCATGGTGGCCTTAACACAGGCCAAAGACCTGTTGTTTTGTTAAGCAGGTCAAGGGTTAATGCACCATGTGCAGAGTCTGCTAGTGCTGTCTGCCTTTGCTGCATGGATGCATGCTGGATTAGCCATGCCTGGGAGTAGGGTGGAGGTGTGATTTTCTATTCACTCTGCCAGTTTTCAGATGCAGAGGAGCTATTTCTCCTCACCCCTCCTGGTCATCAGTGCTGCTTCTTCCATTCCCTGGTGGAGAACCTGGACTTTGGAGCTCTGCTGTGCTGGGTGTTTTTCCACTAAGTTGCTGCGGCTTCTTTTTCAGTTGTATTGTTGCTTTTCATTTCTGTTTTTGCTTTGTGTGTCAGTTAATCTCTCCAGGGGTCCTAAAGGGACAATCAAGGGCCCAGAAAGAAGACTGTGGGGCCCCCTTTATTGAGCCGATATCCCGGCTTTAGGCAGGGACCCGTCACCTCCCTGCTAGGTGAGGGCCAGGCTTCCTTCCCTCTCCCTGAAGTGGTGCTACCCTCCCACATAGCGTGGGGTGCGGCTTTTTCCAATTGTGTCTACGTTCCCTGTTGCCGTGCTGAGTGTTGTACTGTTTTGTCGCACAGGCTTTACATCTGGGCTACGTATTTCTGTTTTGGTGCGCACTGCTCTCCGGTGCATTAGTCAGTCTACGGAAGTAGTTGCGAACATCACCCTGCGTCCGTGCTGGCGTGGTGCCTGTGAGCTGCATGAACGTGACAACTGGCCATAGATTTACATTGCAGTGGCCTGGATGTTATAGAAGTGCGTTATACACCAAACATACCCCTTTAATTAGCCAAAGAAGGGAACTGCTATAAAGAGAAGCCAAAGTTTACACTGTGGAAATGGTTCAGACTACTACAATGATTTATAATTACCCGACAATCCAAATTATAATGCATTCATATGCTACAGATGATTTCCAGAAAGCATACACTGTAGCGATTCTCTCTGTTTAGTCTAAAAGATGTAATAACTTTTTTGTAATAGTCACAAGATGCCACTTAGTTGAGGGTCTGTTCACAATAGGTTTTCCCATGTGCATTAAAAAATGTAACTTTACTGGTTCTTTAATGTATGCAGTTCATTAAACAGGATTTCACATGATGACACAATACTTATTGTCTTCTGCTCCACACTTTTTCCAACAGTATAAACATGCTGTAGAGAAGAGCATCTTATCCTTGGAGTTATTTTTTTTTTTTTTACAGCAAATGCAAAGTACTATTCTGTACTAGACTAATAATACTGCATCTGCCCTCTAGTGTTCAAACATGGAATTGCTTCTTGCAGACAAAACCATACAAGCTACTCAGTGACTAATAAGAGTGTGAAAAACACCTTGTAAAAACACTTACATTTATTTTAATACCTTTTTGTATTATTAAAGTGTACTGTAAATGTAAAAGGCTCCAGCTTCACAGTTGACACTTGCAGGCACCTCAGTAGCTTATCCATCACTAGTACTGAACCAATATACTGCAGTATGATGTACAGTACTGCAAATCATTAGGATACCAATAGAAAAACATTTTTTATATTCTTTTCACAATAAAACGCACTTAGGGAACTTTTACTAATACTGTCTAAAAGTTTGACAGTACAAACTAAGTCAGTCAGTCTTAAAATGCGCCAGTTTCATCACAGCGATTCATGCTGGATTGTAAAACTGTCAAATTTTCAGACTGTCTAGTCTATGTTTATATCACTTATTAGTTGACTTAGTTTATGCTAAAATTTATGCTAAATTTCGCAAACGGCAACAACTTTTGAATCAATGTACACACCCCATTTTTACAAAGCCACACCCCTTTACAGACAAGCCAGAAAAAGTGTCCGACGGTGTCTAAAAACAAATAGTAAATGCTGAGCAAAGCACTAAAGTGTTCTGGCATAATATGGGCAGTTTATTAAGCCTGGCCTTTGCAACACTGGGCTTAGTATGAATTCCCCCAGCGCACTAAATACATAAAGAGGCACAGGCGTCTTCATGTATTCAGCGCATCCCCAGCAGCTCCGCACACCTTCTCGGAAATGTATGCCAAATATATGGCATAAATTTACATTAGTTTCTGGTGTAAATTCCATATAAATCTGTTGGTCCAGGGCAGCCACATCCTTCATAACAAGCCCCGCCTGCTTCTCCAAAAAATAGCGAGGCTGGCACAGAAGGAAGAAGAGTTGCACATTTGTGTGCAAATACCTGCTTACGCATTTTTTTAAAAATTTTAAGCCAGAGGGCTCAGCAAAGGGCATGGCCAAAGAAACTTTGTGTCCAACTGTAGACTATTTAGAGGGGAGAGGCTCCTACTGCAGCCATTTGCCTAGACCAAACACAGTGAGAAGTATGGAGACGTAGCTGATCTACTGAGACACACAGAGAGGATTTCTTTATACAGTACTATATATTTGTTTGCATTATGAGACAAATTCATGGAAGGGAGGAAAGGGAAGAAGTGCTGGAAAATACATATTTTTTGTGGATTTTCTTTGTTTCCTGCTTTTTTTAAAAGCGTCATCTGGGGGCACAATTTGTCCAAACTTGTTCAGCCTGCTGTACCAACATAAAAGCAGCTATATTTCCTTCCACAGCTCTCATGTAGCTGCTTCTCCCCTGATGCCTGGTCCCCGCTGGTGCTTCTGGGTACAAATCAGTGAGGTCCCGAAACAGGAAAATGTCACTGGCTGAAGTGAATTGGTCATGGTTGCCATTGATATCATCCCTGGCTTCCTGCAGCTGAAGTAAAGACCAGTGAGTGACTGGGCTGAGAATTGAGAGCAGAAGGGTTTGGGTATTGCTTCTTTTATGTTGGCACAGCAGACTGAGTTGGTATTGAATTTGTTTTTACCAGATAACCTCTAAAGAAATTGATTCTTCTCCTTTTGAAGCTTTACCGATCTTACCATCTGATCTCCACAAATAAGTATGGCATTAAAACTGTTCTTGGAAATGAGTACACTGCTGCCTTGACATACGAGTTTAATCCGTTCCGAGACGGAGCTCGTAAGGCAAAAAACTCGTATGTCAAAGCACTTTTCCCAATTCAAATGCATTGAAACGCCATTAATGTGTTCCAATGCATTTCAATGGGAAAACTAACTACCTGTAGTCATTGAATGGCTGTGATTGGTTAACTCAGCGCCGACTTTCATTGTCGGACACCGCGCTGAGCTAGCCAATCAGAGCATTAGCTTGCTGAAGGCGGGTCAGCAGTGCCGCTGACCATTGAGAGGATGACACACCGGTGACAGGTGAGTATAGATCCCCCCCGAGCCTCAGCTTGCGAGTTTTTTGACTTGCAAGCAGGCTCGTACCCCGAATTTTTGCTCGTAAATTAGAGCAAAAATTCGGGAGAGAGCCTGCTCGCAAGTCAAAAAACTCGCAAGACAAGGCACTCGTAACCCGAGGTACCACTGTATTACTAAGTGGTCTATTTTATTGATGTATAAATTGTTATAAATAAGTGGTGGAATTTTCTAAATTAAGCTATATTCACACACGGATTTCATGTTGAATTGTTTTGTGAGGCTTCCTCCTCTAAATCCATAGCTAAGTCATGCATTTCTGCTATGAATTTGTCTGACTGTATGCCACGGATCCGCATACAGATTTAGCCCTTTTCAATGGGTAAATTCCTGAGTGGAATTTCAAAAGCAGATTCGGTGCAAAATCCAAGTCAAGACGTGAGACGTCACTTCCTTTTTTACCACATGCAGAAAAAAATATGCGCCATATAGGCTACAGCACGGATTACCATTCAAGTGAACAAAAATTTAGTTAGCATGGATATGGCACAGAACATGGGGTAGCGTAATTAGTCACTCAAGGGAATGTTCTACCATTGCTCAACTAGGAAACAAGGTAAGTTCTGGAGTGGACAGAAGGGTCTTTTACAGCATGAACAGTTTACTGAATGGGTTGTCTCATGAGGACAATCCTGTCTATACTCCCTATTAGGACACATGGGTGTCACAGAGGAAATAGTGGCAATTGCTCAGGGGTCCCCTACATGAGAGCTACTTTGGAGGATTGTAGTCATCCATATATTACCAGGATGGCCATTCATCTGGATGGCTACCCTGTTATATATTTCCTCTGTGGTGGTATTGCAGAGGCAAAGTTGTGGTTCAAGAGGGGTGTTGTCTATCTTTAAGGAGAGCACTCAAAAAGTGTGTGGAGACACCTAGGGGGCGAGTGGGTCGGGGGTTGGGGGGGAAGCCATCGTCTCTCCAAGGAGAGCACCCAAGAGTGGTGTGAGAAGACACCTGAGAGGTGAGTGAGGGGACTTAAAAGGCCATGCATGCTCCTCTGGGTAATTTATGCAAATAAGAAAAGTGGAACAATACCTCTGCCAACCTATTGGATGGCAGCATTCCTTCAAATCAATGTATGACTCATTACCAAGTCTGTAAAACAATGATTGGGAATAGAAAACCAAGCCAGAAAACCATACACAGAGGTAAAGTCACCATAGTATGATCTTACTGAAGCCAAATCAGTTCTTTGCTGAATTTGTCCCATATGAAAGGGGTTGTTTATAGTCAGAAACCTGTTTAGAATCATGTAAATTAGTGTACATTTAAGAAATGTAGTGTTATATAATTAGGAAATACAAATTCACACATGAACTACACCCTGAAACTTGGCGTCCAAAACTACTGACCTTTTGCTGTCTGCGGACACTAAAGACCTGAGCGCCAGTAGCCTATATCGTACATCGCTGTAGAATCATAATGATAACTTCCTTTTTTATGCACTACAGCTTTACAGTTATTGCACATAGAATATATAGCAGTTGTTTATGAGGGCTGCGCTCTCCATATATTTCTCACAATAAAAGAAAATTAAGTAGCTGAAATATTTAGCGCTCCATTTGTGGAGATCAAATTTATTTACACCTGTAAAATACAGCAAAATATTTCTGGCAGTTATAGGAGAAAAAAAATGATCATTTACCTTCCCCGGCATGATGAACTGCTCCCACTTCATCTCCACGTCCTTCTCTCTATTGATTCTTTTTAATGAAGTTTTACAACCACCAGGATCTCTGGTTTTAAGAAATGCAGACCGGTTAAAGTGATATTATTGTCCTTCATATCTAATTTCTTTGTAGCTGGTGAAAATGGTTCAACATATAGGCCTCATGTCCACGGGGTTAAAATCCACAGCATTTCTCCCGCACACGGATCCGCGCTCCAAAGGGATGCATTGGACACCCGCGGGTAGTTAAATACCTGCGGATGTCATTTTTCTTGTCAGGCGCGGATCCACGTGCGGGAAAAAATCCGGACATACTCCACTTTAGTGCAGGTCTCCCGCGGGGACGGCTCCCGCTGGCTTCTATTGAAGCCTATGGGAGGCCCGTAACAGAATTAAAACTCACCTGCTCCGGACGATGCGGTTCTTCCCTTTTTCGCGGCCGGATATTCTTTCTTCGGCCCGGCAGATGTGCCCGGCGCATGCGCGCGGTACACTGCCGGCGCGTCGAGCACATCCGCCAGGCCGAAGAAAGAAGATCCGGCCGCGAAGAAGGGAAGAACCGCATCGTTCGGAGCAGGTGAGTTTATTCTTATTTTAGGCCTCATGTCCGCGGGGCAGGAGGGACCCACTGCGGATTCTACATGAAGAATCCACGGCGGGCCTGATTTTCCCCGTGGACATGAGGCCATAGGGAAGTGGTGATGAAAACTTCATACTGTACAGTAGAAGGTCAAAGGCATTACTTGAAGCTCCTAGGCAACATATATAAGAAGAACTCCACTATTTATAATATTCGTGACTTCTTATGTGCAGAGGACTTTAGGACTCGTCAGGCACCAGGGCCTTGGTGTGACTGTTACCTCTTACCCCTATAAACTATGCCCCTATATAGTTTTTCCTTTAGCTATAAAGAGATGCCCTTGTATAGTATATAACTGCACTGATGATATACATTTCTATATGCTTTTGCCAAAAAAGTATGGTGTGATGAACAGGACTGAAGTTTATATATCCACACATCATACATCTGTTAATGGCACTTGTTCACTGCATTCACATAAAAGTTAAATGCCTATTGCAAATATGTGCTTCTTTTCTACACTGCTAACACAGCTGCCTGCTAAAGTGCTGACTAACTACTTGCTCCCCCATCCCACTGTGTTACTTGTCCAGGAATTACAAGATGATGACGTCAGCTCCTGGAGGAAAAGACCCATATTAGGTAATAACCAATCAGCTACAGATTCGCACTTTGTGACATATTAACTATGCATACCGTCTATAAAACCTCATGCAGCTTGATTAGAATAAAGGAAGTATCATTCAGCTGAACAGCACGTGTCACTGTGATTCTTTGAGTGCATGCACAGGCCAAGGATCTCTTAATTAGGAACAGGGCAGATATTCATTGGGTACTCTCAGTACCAATCCATAACATTAGCACCAACTTCATGATTTTCTTTAGTATATCACTACAAAATAATTGATTAATAATTGTTTTTACCTTATGTTCCAACAAGCAGATACAGGCCTCATAAAGAAAGATAACTCCGAGGTTAGAGACTCTAAAAGCCAATGTATGGCACAGAGCTGACGGAAGAGAGTTTCCCTGAAAGGTAAAATGTGAAATGTGTTAGAAATGTTTTTGTAAAGGTACATGTATAGATGAGGTTACCGTATTTTAAATTCATACTATAATAACTTCTGTGTGGATTACAAGTTAATGAAGCAAAGTTGAAGAAGAAAATCCACATACTTTTATATTTATTGAGCATGTTCCATAGCATGATGGATCCATGTGAAATTTTACAAGACATATTTATTGTTTTCCTACACGTGTCACACTGTAACAGATCATTTAAGAACATGGTCCACAGCCCTAGCTTCGATAATACATTTCTTTTCATGTAGTTCTGATAGCAGAGAAACACTGAATTTTGACATTAAAGGGTTAAAGAGTAGCGATGAGTGAACTATTCAAAAGTTCGGTTTGGCCGATTCGCCAAATTTTGGGAAAACGTTTGTGGTCCAGTACGAATTAGTTCAAATCATACTGAAACTTCATCAGTACCCCTAAAATAAAGAGGAGGAGTTTTAGTGAGTTCGGCAAATCATTCAAAGTTTGGGTTAACGTTGAACTAAACATTTAGCAAAGTTCAACCTCGAAACGGCATTCAATCGTTTTTGTTAACGCAATACTATTAAAGAGCAAATTCTCTGTGAATTCTATTGTGTTAATTATATAACCTCTTGTTTTTATAATAAAGCCCATATCCTGGTCACCATAAATTCCAGTAAGGGCAACTTACTGCCATAACAGACTTAAGCCCCATTTACACGCAAAGATGATCACTCAAAATCTGTTCAAAAGATAGGATGATTGACAGTTTGAGCGATCATTTTGCATAAGCTACTAAAGGGCACTAATGCCCATTAGTAGCTTATTAGCTTTATTTGCATATAAATGAGCCTCCATGCGCTGTATGCAGATAACAGCCAGTGGTCTGTTCTCTGCTTACAGCTCTTTTGTTCTGCCACAGGACTGTTATCAGTGTTGCTGTGGACAAACACAGCCTACAGTCCGGTCCCTGCTATAAGCTCTCTGGCTGAACAATGGTTTTTATGCTTACCCAATAATCATCATTGGGCCGAAGAGTGAAAGATGGGAGTATTTACACACAACGATTATCGCTCAAACGATGGCTTTTAAGCGAATTTTGAGCAATTGCGTGTAAATTACAATTACAATTACAGCAGGCTGGATCCCACGGATGATAGTGGTGCCATAAATTGACCATGTAAATCAAAGGCTATAAGAGCCAATAAGAATGCTATGCCACTCATTCCCAGTGACTTTTTAAGTAGTTAAGAGCTGTACATGGATTACCCAGAGAAAATCAGACTGAACCAAATAGTAGGTTTACAGTTTTCTTTTTGTATTTTTCACCTTTCCTAATAGACTAGTCTAAAATATGCAATGAGGAAGAGATAAAAGTCTTGGTAATCTTCAAGTAGTCAGGATAATTATCTCCACAAGAGAAATGGCTTCATATTAATTTTATGAGATTGTGTAATAACACTCTGATAATGATAAGATCTGACCTCTGCTATGTATTAAGCTATTATATGAAGCAATTGAAAGAATAATCTGTTCTGCTTCAACAATAAGATTAAGCTTCTCCCGGATTCCATGCTGGTTTCGAAAACTGCTTGTACCATCACAACAGGGGCAACGCAATGTTTAATGAAGACCAAAAGAACTTTTTATGCTCTCACACAACACAAGATCAGTGATCTGAACAACCACTAAAATAAATGAGATGATGGCCACTTTCACATATTAGTACTATGCACCAATATTTGTAAACCAAACCCAGGCTATCTAATATGCACAGCCCAGCATAACAGATGCTTATGCGTTTTGAGCATTTCCTGTTCTTACTTGTAACATAGTACAGCCCCTATGCATGACTGATTTGTTGTAGGGTGAGCAGTTTTGCACTTTATTCTCTTTGGATGGTTGCTGTGGATGAGCAGTTTACATTTTTCACATCTGATGCTCATGTGCCTATGGAAGACACTTCTGATGGAAGACAGAGGTCAGCATTAGCACTCCGATTGGTCTGCACCAACGTCTGATACCACTGAGGTCACTACTGCAGTTAGTGATTAGACAACGGGTAGTTGCATTTCGAACATGTATGCCACATACACAGGATACTGCTTGAAAAATGGGACTACTTTAACTTTAAGCAGTTTGTACTACAGTAGATTGTTTTTGGGATTGGACCAAATGAGCTAGCTTTCACATCACACATGCATCAATGAGCTTTGGACACTCATGACCCTGTTGCCAATTTCAAGATTGTCCTTCTTTCGACCACTTATGGCAGGTACTAACCACTATATATTGGGAACACCCTATCAGACCTGCCATTTTGGAGACGTTCTGACCCAGTCATCTAGCCACCACAATTTGGCCCTTGTCAAAGTCATCCAAATCCTTACACTTGCCCATATTTCCTGAATAAAGCAACTTGAGGAACTCATTGTTCACTTGTTGCTCAATATATCTCTCTCCTTAATAGTTGCCATTGTCACAAGTGTTATTCGCTTCACCTGTCAATGTTTTTACTGACCAGTAATGATGGCTATGAAAAGAGTAGATTGAACACAAGATCTACTTGTGTAACATTTACGTGAACTAATTAAAATGAACATCAGATATACTAGCAAGTATAAAGGACAAATGTATAAAATCTAAACGATTTGCACAAATGTAATATAAAAATGTATTTTTGATGAATGGCTATGAAGAAACAATTTTTATACCGACACAGTAGAGCTCCAACATACATTATAATATAACAGAGCTGTATTATTATTATTATCCTCCTGCTGTACTTCTTGTTACTCACACGCACTTTGCCACTATTTATTGCGGAGCATAAATCATTTAATATACCACACATACGTAATAAATACTTGAAACATGCACTGTACCTTAATAGTTTCTAAAATACAGAGGCTACATATTGCTGACATTTTTCCAGATAGGACTCGCATTGATTTAATTCTGTGGTGAGGCTTATAATTATTACACAGATATTTTCAAGGTTTAAATAAAAAATTATTTTCAGTGTTGAATGGTTTAACATTTTATTTCCTAACCTATTAATCAGACAAGCCAGAATGCGATATCAGTGGGGTATGTGGCTGGATTCCTACTGATATACTGCACACACGGGTCCTACTATTTGATTTTATCACAGACTTCAACTGAAATTATGGAAATCTACACATTGGTGCATTGACATAATTCATAAGAAACAATAACTATTCCCGTACTTGGTTTTATAAAGATCTGAGTCCTACCTTATTTAGGATCTTTTTATATAAACATAACATTTTTGATCATGTCCTTCCCTCTCCTGTGGTTCATCCAGGCTATACAAATTAAAATCTTTCTTGATACTGTAAGTTTTGTTTTGGAGATCTTCCCAAATTTTTGAAGTGGTCGGACCATAGCGTTATACAGCAGGATCACAATCTCTCTCTTTCTACTGGTTACACCTCTAGTTACGCATCTTACTTGCTTCTTTTGCTGCCTGACTGCACTGTTGACTTATTTTGAGGCTGTCAGAAATCAGAACTCCTAAATCCTTCTCTTCTGAAGTCCTGGATAACACAGAACAGCCAATACAGTGCTCAGTCCGAAGATTTCTTCTAAAGTGTTTCATTTTACATTTGGAAACAAAGTATACAAAGTATAATGTGTAAAGGGAATGAAGACATATTATACTGCAGATTTCAGGCAGCAAAACAGCTGCAGTATTCTATTACTGTACTACATAACTATTTATGTTGCTTGTTAGATTTGCAGATAATTTACTCAATACAAAGACAGTTGGACTATTTTATAAGGGTGGCTTCACACGAGCATGTTTTTGTGCATACATAGGTGCGTACCTACGTACGAGCAAAAACACGCGTGTATGCAGCTGCATGCATTGTTTTCAATGGAGCCGCGGCTGCTGCTGGCGGCTCCATTGAAAACACTGCTCTGCCGGCACTCTGAATTGTTTTTCAGGGAAGGGCTTAACATATAAGCCCTTTCCTGAAAAACAATCATTTTAGTGTAAAAAAACAAAACAAAAACTTACCCTCCGCCACTGCTGTGTCCCCCGCGGGGATGAAGAACACATCTGCCGCATGCGGCACATGTTTCCTTCACCCCCGCTAGTTAAAAGAATTCCCTGCTGCTACATCTACCACATCACCTTCCTTCAGCTGCGGGGCTCAGCCGCGACTTCTGGCGCTATCCCGACTCAGTAGTTTTAAGCTATCAGCAGCTGAGGATTTAAAATCCCCGCCTGCTGGTAGCTCTGATTGTGATTGTCTGAGCGCTACAGAGCCAGGGACAGCGCCAAAAGTCACGGCTGAGCCCCGTAGCTGAAGGCAGGTGAGTATCCTTTTTTTTTTTTTTTAAACTGCTTTTATTGGATTTTCAGGAAGGGCTTATGTTTAAAGCCCTTCCCTGAAATCCAATGACAGGTATGCCGACAGCAGGAATCTTTACCACAGCTGTCATGTGTGACAGCTGCGGTAGAGAATTGAAGAATTCCTCTGCTGCATCTGGAGCAGGGAATTCTTTTAACTAGCGGGGGTAAAGCAAAGATCTGCCACACGGGGCAGATATGTTCTTCATCCCCGCGGGGGTCACGTCAGCGGCAGAGAGGTAAGTATTTTTTTTTTTTTTTTTTTACACGAAAATGTTTCTTTTTCAGGGAAGGGCTTATATGTAAAGCCCTTCTCTGAAAAAGAATGCAGGGGTGCCGGCAGAGCATTGTTTTCAATGGAGCCGCCGGCAACAGCCGCGGCTCTACTGAAAACAATGTGTGCATTCCCAATGGTGCACGCATGTCCTATCTTTGCAGGCATGCACCTGCAAAGTACGGACATGTGCACACACCATAGGGAATGCAATGTTGCAAATACAAGCATGTTTTTGTGCGTGCGTATGCACGCACAAAAACACACTCGTGTGAAGCCACCCTAATACTGTGTAAAAATCAGGCAGTGCAAATGTAGACTAGACAGTCATAAAATATGCGAGATTTATCACAGTAGCTTTGCCGGATGAGTAATCTGTAGAATTTTAGGATTGTCTAGTATTCTGTGTAAAGGTTTTCTTTATGATAATTTACATACAGCTGACCTATTAACTGCAGGTCACGGAGCGTTATCAGAGTGCTGGTCATGTGACCTGGAGGCCAGAAGCAAAGTGCAGAATACACAGCCTCAATGGGGCAAGCTACAAAACTGGATTCTTCACAGCAGAACTCAGTCATATTGAGATGGAAAGAATATAACCCAAAATGCTTCTTTAATCTCTGATTTGACAACATCTTTTTAACACATACTTAATGGCAAAATAATTATAAAAAAGCAGCTGCTGGACAGATAATGTCAGTCTATTCTGCTGGCAGACTTACAGGGTCACCACAGAGAATCTATATCCCTGCCTTCTCATTACATAGACAATGCCACTTCTAAAGAAAGTAGTTAGCTAATAAGAATGTATTAATGGGACTAGTGTTTATAGCGTTCCAGATTATAGAAGTGTATACCCTTTAAATGCTTTATTTAACAGACCGAAATGTTCGGTAATAATAATTCCTGCTGGCATCCTTTGCTGATAATGTGAACACGTTTTACATAAAAAAGAGGCAGCACATGGAATATTTATACTATTATGTAACAAGACGACTACTTATCTAATAAAAGTTCTCAAACAATTGAGCGCTGCAGAAATGTGATAAAATGTTTTACCAGTAACAATCAGTTATAAAAAGATTAGAAACTGACTGACATGATAGAGGTATGGTGAATCATTGTTCATTAGGTCTGAAAATCTAATTTAAAATCTCATCAGAGCTGGAATACTGCTGTATGAAACACACAGTGCTGAATATGACAGATTCATCTCTAATTATGGGGATATGCGCCAGTCTCCCAAGAATACCTGATAAGTGTAGTTAACATTACAGAGATTCTGCTTTTTGAAAGAAGTTCATGAACCTGCAATGTGAATAATTTAGGACAGATATACTATACCGAGATGATTATTCTCTATTGTGCTAGTAAAGAAAATGTGTAGTCTGATGGTGTTATCTAGAAAAAGCGCACAAAATGCATTTCATAAATGATAAAACAGCACAAAATACTCAAAAGTTGTATATGCCAAATAGAACAACTAAGAATATAGCAGGCAAGGTCTTTTTTTCCAAGCTTTAAACGTTATTTATTGCGGTCTAATTCATGAAATCAAAGCCTTCAAGGCAAAACCAGACCTCAGCAGCCAGTAGACACAGTGTGGTGTCTTGGAATCTGCCCATGAGGTAAGGCCTCGTGTCAACGGGCAGATCTGATTTGTGGAAACCGCGATCGGCGTATCCACGGGCAGATCCGCAGTTCAAGCTGCCCATAGGAAAGCATGGAGCGTCCGCAGTTTTACTGCTAATTCCGCATGGATGGGCTACATTGATCTTAATGGAAGCGAGTGATCCGCAATTCCATTACAGATTTGTAGGCGGATACCTCTCTGGTTGCTTGGAGACCATGCAGGGAGATGGGGAGGAAGGGGAAGGCAGTCACTTTGGGCTTGTGATTTTTTTCCCCCACAATGTCTGGCAACCTCTGCCATCTTTGATTTGTATCCCGGTCCATTGCAGTCCAATTCCTGAACAATATTTTCATAAAATGATAACTAAGTTGCTCGGTGGGCAAAACATTGACATTTTGGTTCCATGGCCCGGTAACTCCCCAGATCTCAATTCCATTGATAACCTGCGGTCAAACCTTAAAAAGCAGGCAGCCAAACAAACACTGAAAATTGTGATAAACACCAAGCACTGATTTGGCAGGAATGGTTTGCCATCAGTTAAGATTTGGCCCAGAAACTGATATCCGGCAGTATGCCAGTGCGAAATACAGAAGTCTTGAAACAAAAAAGGGTAAATTTCAATAAAAGTTTAAAAACCCAAGTGCCTATATTTGTACTTCAGTATACCATAGAAACATCTGACTAAAAGATCTAAAAATACTGAAGCAACAGACTTTGTGGAAACCAAAACTTGTATCACGCTCAAAACTTTTGACCATGATTGTAGAAAAGCTTTCCTTCACATGGGGCAAAAACACAGTTTGCTGCCATATTCCTGTATATAAACACCCTAGCTAAGACAGAGTGGCTTGTTGATACCTCCTTTTGTACCCAGCACCCACACATAAGCCTTGTCACCCCCTGTCGCTATATCCAGACACCAGACCTGTGTCAGGGAGCAATTTGGTGAACATACTCTTTTAGTATTAGGGTGTGTCTTTCCAATAGTAGCATACAAGAAAGGGAGGGGGTCAATCCTTCTCTCCTCTGTGATGCTTCTCACATTCCATGGGAAATATGGCATTCCCATTGTTGGGGGACACTTTGCTTCCGTTCCGAACGATACAATCTTAGAAGTACTGTGAAGTCCCATGCAACAGTGAAGAAGAATATGTTCTACTGGAGCAGCTTGATTACTTATTTGAAATTCCCCCTTAGTGGAACAGAAAAGCATGTGGGGGCATGATAGGTTAAGCAATCTATGGGGGGGCTCTCTGGCTGGCACTGTGGTTACTTTAATGGAAGACTCCACAAAGTGGAAATCTATTCTTGCCCACAAAGAATAGATAAGGAGTATGATTGCATAAAACCTGTGGTTACGGTTACAATAAAATGAAAGACTGAAGACGAAGGAAAACAGGTATGTCTTAATCAAACATTGCTTACTTCCTTTCAGAAGGTTTATTTAAGCTCACTTTACTTTACTTTGGAAGGAAATAAAATATGAGCAATTCTCTGTTGACACAATGGTGAAAACTGATTCCGAGTGGCTGCAATAAATATTTTACAAGCTGACATGCCAGCCGGAGGATGTAGAGGTACGTTGCTCTAAAGCAATATTTGTTTTCCAAAGAGTTTTATGTGATTATTATTGACGAAGAATATCTTCTTACAAAAAATGTCTACTATTGTAACAAATTGGCCTGATTAAAGGGGCTAAACTCACATGGTGCCTTACACATTTAAAGATCTACTCAAAATGAAGGGGAAAGAACTATCAAAGTCCACTTTTTAGCACTTTTAAACAAAATCTGCCATTTTCTAGATTCATGTTGTAGAATGAGATGGTGAAGGCAGATAAATGAAAGAAATTATCATAGTCCATTTCAGAGCTGTACGAAGAAAACACAGTCGCTGGAAGAACGATGCAAATAGCCCATGTTCAAAAATTAAGATGCATTTTTACATCCATTGTGTGTTGCTCTCAAAGAAACGAGGGAATGGAAAATGATGTCTGCTCATACAAAACTGTGCAGCATATCAGTGTGTACAGTGGACCTTGGGCTTTGTCGGTCCTGTTGTGTACTCCCCCTCATGAAAATAAAACATTTGGAGCTCAACCTAGAGAAATCGCAGTTTGGGATTTTCATGGCTCAATGTTAACAAAATCCTCCAAACACTTGTGGGATCAAAACCCTCACTACATCCCCTGTTGCATTCCTTGAGGGGTATACTGTTCAAAATGGAGTCACTTTTGGAGGATGCCTACTGTATTGGTAGCTCAGATGGCTTTGCTAATGTGATATAGAAACTGGGTAGCACATTTGTGGTACTTTTTCTCATATGCCTGGTGTGAAAATAAAAACAATTGGGGCTTAACCAAATAGTAATTTTTCAATTTCATAGCCAAATTTGAAAAACTAGCATCAAACACCTGTGGGGTCAAAACACTCACTACTCAACTTGATGAATTTTTTGAGGGGTTTAGCATACAAAATAGGAGGTACTTTTGGGGTGCTCCACTGTTCTGTGAATTTTAGGGGCTTTGCAAATGCAATATGACGTTCAAAATGATTACAGCAATCTGCTCTCAGCTCTCCCATGTCCCCAAACAACTTTTTACATCCACATCTGAAGCATTTCTGTACACCCAAGCTATTAGGTAGCAAATTGTGTAGTGCTTCTTCTCCTATTGCCTTTTTAAAAAATTTGGAGCTAAACTTATGTACTATTGGAAAACTTGAAATTATTCATTTTCATGGCCCAATGTTTACAATTACCACCAAACACTTTTGTGGTCAAAACGATTGCTACTTAGTTACTAAAATAGTTATTTTTGGGATTGTTCATACTTTTGGATTCTACAAGAACTTGTAATTGTATTGCATTCAATAACTATTCCAGCAAAATATGTGCTTTACATCCACATATGGGGCATTTCCATACTAGAGAGAAGTTTGGTAACAAAGTTTGGGGTGATTTTTCTCCTATTGCTCCTCCTAAAATTGAAAAATGTGGGGCCAAACCTTTGTGCTTTTGAAAAAAATTGTAATTACTCATTTTCAAAGCCCAATTCTAAAACAACTGTGAGGTTAAAACACTCACTACAACCCTGTGTGAATTCCTTGATGGGTGTAATTTCCAAAATTGGGTCTTTTTAGGGGATTTTCCTATGTCTTGGCACCTCAAAGCTTCTGGAAACCTAAAGTGATGCTTGTAAAATGTCCCAATAAAAGAAGGGCCCAAAAATTCCCAAGGTGTTCCTTCATTTCTGAGGCCTGTCATAGATTTTATGTGCATGGATGGCCCAAGATGTGCTTAACCCCAGGGTGTTTTGGTCCTAAAGGACCAGATACTTTAGGGATTTTACACTTAGTGTTTCTGCGGCCTTCATACCATTCATTGCAGCAAACTACCATGACATGGTTGGTCAAAGTAATGTAAGCTGCAACATCAAACACTAAAATGGGATAATTCTACCAAAGAAAACCTTTACATTGCTGTATACCACCAAGGGATTTCTGCAGGCGTATACGGATTTGCCTAAAGTGCATCCTGGAAGAATCTTGTCTACTTAAACATAAATCTCTTTAGGCTTAAAAGTAAAAAACATGCATAAAACCATTGTATAAATTTAACGTACGGATCTACATCAAGGACTTGTTTGGAAAACAGACTGTTGTGTAGAGGCGTGAATGGCCGGCTCATTGCTTTCTTCTCTTTTTTCTGCTGTTCTCCAATCTCTGTGAGAAAGAACCTGAAGAGAGAAATGCATTCATCCAAGTTAGAATAATATGTAGAATTCACCAGTAACCCACCAACTACGCTCAACAGAGACCCCACTGCACAAAGATGTATTATGACATGACGCATCTTCATTCCATCGGGTGCCTAAAGGTTTCAAAATGATATTTTGCTGCCATATTTTAAAGCAAGTCTTGAAAGCCAAAAGATCAATTTAAAAATACCTTTAAGATGAACCTGTAACATAAAGATATCAGAAATAGGAAAAAGACATAATGCATTTATAGGATAAGCATTTCCCTCCAGCATCAGCATGGCAAACTTCCTAACAGCTTGTTTCCCCATCTGTTTACACAGCCCAGTGCATAAAGGTGATAAAAGCGGCATAACACAACCTGCTAAATTAGGAGCATTAGTAGCAAGTGAACTTGGAGAGGTGCAGAGATTCAGCTGAAATTCACATCCGGCCCATAAAGAACACTCTGGAGACCTAATATATAAAGCCTTTTTTTGCTAGTAATTTATGGCTCACTGGCTCATTTGCAAAATAAAACGTCTTAGCCATCATGGCCGACGTTGCATGTCTCTAAATTTGATATGGACATGAAGCCAAAAAATAGGTAAAGAGTTCACCTTGTCTTATTATCTGATTTACTCATTTCTTCGTTGCCCCCTGAGTTATTGTCAATGGAGTCCTTGAAAGGCTGCGGTTCAGTCCTGTACTTTTCCTGCAGCAGACGTTGCTTCTCTTGGGCTTCTAATGTCTTCCTTTCTTCCTCCTGATGGAGAATGTGGAAGTAATCTCGGCCTTGTTTTACACTGCTGATCAGTTTCCTGCCAATCAAACCACAAGCATATGAGTCTTGTTGTCTACACAAAAGGAAATATCAAAATCTCTATAAAAATTAAGTATACTAAGGGGGAACCTACCAGGAACTTTATGCTGCCCTCAGTGAGTAGTGATAGGCACACCCTTTCTAGCAGTCTGTCACTTGTGGCACCAGGTGTAAGTGGCTGCAGAGCACTTACATATAGAAGCCACTGTGCTCGTGTAGAGATAAGTCTCATGTAGAGATGAGCGAGCATACTCGCTAAGGCAAACTGCTCGAGCGGGTAGTGCTTTATTCGAGTACCTGCCCGCTCGTCTTTAAAGATTTGGCTGCCGGCGGGGGGGGGGGGGGGGGGGGGGGGGAGGGGGCGGGGAGCAGCGGGGGAGAGCCAGGAGGGAAGGGAGATCTCACCCCCGCAACTCACCGCTCACCCGCGCCGGCAGCCGAATCTTTAGATAGAGACGAGTGGGCAGGTACTCGAATAAGGCACTACTCGCTCGAGTAGTTTGCGAGTATGCTCGCTCATCTCTAGTCTCATGCCCTCATGAGGTGCCCACGCACCCACTGTGATTGACATGTTTCTAGCTATTAGACTGCAAAATGACAAAAGTGTTAATTACAGCAGGTGTGGGTCAAGTGGCGCGTCATGAATACTTGGGATTTATCTCTCCCCAGGTGCTCCGCAACTACTACACCTTTCCCCATAAGTAATACGCCTCTAAAAAAAAAGTGTGTCTATGACTACTTTATGCTATTCTCAGTCACCTGACTTTATGAAAGTATTACAGTACATAAGTAATGCATAAGTACAATAACTCTGTATTCATTCTGAAGTCATCCTGTCTATTTCTTTGTAGTCTTATTGGTTCAGTCATACTGAAGATCATCGCTCTTATTCAACCTAAATACTATAAATGACCATGGAGTCGTTAAAGAGTTGTTCGGGGTTAGAGAAAAGGGTGTGCCCTACGACTGGTATTGCAGTTTATCCCAATGCAACTGAGCTGCAATACCAAACAATGGCCATCGGCACAAGTGCAGCAGTTTCGGAGAAAAAAAATGGAGAAAAAAATCCTTATTTTAAATCCTGCACGACCCCTTTAATAATCTGACCTATCAGTAGCCTCAACATAATAGGACTATTCATGTAGCTTGTATCCATTTTGTTGTAATGTATATTTAAATGAATGCAAATTAAAAGAAGAATAAAATGGACTGTGGAAGTATTTCTATTGAACAGATAGTACATTAATACAGAAGCTGCTTAAAGCTTAAGCTCATTCGCATGTATTTATCATGCTGTCTTCCCCCTTTTAACTGTGACAATATAAAATATGCAGTCAATCCATTAGACTTTCACCATTTTCATTTTTTAATGCCCTATCTTACGGCTAATTCCTCACCCTAAAATAATATCTCATCAGTTTTTTCTTTCACCAGGTTGCTTATCTCCTCATGGTAGTATCTCAAAATTCAAATTACTTTCATTGCCTGGGGGCAAAATTTATTTTGTTTGCATTTCTGTGTATATATCTCTTACGGTTGTGGATAAAAAGTGACATGGTAAACATTTGCATACAAATGACTTTAGAAACAGTCTTGTCTTCAAGCACAATTTTGAGTCTGGAACTGATGAAAACATCTAGTGCACCGAGGAAAAACATGCTGTTGTGTGACATTCTCCATGTGATAATACTCCATAGTCCAACCACATCTGTAGATCTTTTCTTTTACGGTCTAATCGTGAACCCATAAACAAAAAGTAAAACATGAAAGCTAACTTAGATACTTTTCTACAATGTCCACTGATAGATCTTTTTGATACAGTATGAGGCTTCTAAAGTTTTTTAGAATTCTGACTATACTTTTCGTCATTCATTATGTATCTAGCCCCCCAGTATATCCAAGGCAGCTAGTGCTACCTTGGTTAGTTGTTCCTTTCTATCTGAAACTCCTGGCCTCCTTTCTCCTCATGTGATATCTCCTATCACAGTTATTGATAATAATCTTGTCCCTGTGATGGGCTCTACCACAGAAATTGCATAAAGGCTCACACAGATACCGCTTTCATGGTTACTGCTGACGATTCAAGATTCCTGTCACTCAGTTATAATGAAGGAGATCACAACTTATCCTCCTGACTGTATAATTATGATCTGCAGTTTATTTAGGTGAAAATAGAATACAAATAGTAATGGCAGTGTTGCAGAGGTTGTATATGCTGTAGATGGTCATGTAATGCTATGCTGATGCTTCATGAGATGGATGTGAAAGAAACCTCAAGAAGGTGCCTGATAAGCATCAGAAAGGAGGCTGTAGTGCATACAAATAACTACAAAATACAGATGAGACCTCCAGACTGTGACAGGGAATCAGGAGAGGATGGCAGGGATGGAAAGAGGTGTTTTTGCTGGAGTGTCACTTTAAGATGGCCATACAAATTAGATAACTCAACAACCATTGAAAGAATGACTGTCTGGTGAACGTTCAATCTGTGGCAGAAATCATTGACTCAGTCGCAAATTTCTGCTGTGTATCTTGCTGTGGATCCACATGTGGAGTCCTGTGAATGGGCAAAATCCACATCAAAAATACCTATAGCTGAGATGTGTATTTGTGCCACAAAAAGAGACGAAAAGTGCATGGAAAAATATGTGTTGTATTCCAAAATGTGCAAATACCTTTATAGATACCAGTAGTGAGGGAAAGAGGGTCACCACTGCAGACCAGGCATTATTAGAGAGGGCTAAGAGCACTCAAAGTCTGCAAAGAGGAGGCAGAGAGGTCATACAAAGGGAGCATCAGTGTAGAGAGAAGAAAGATCCAACAGCTAAATCTGTAGGGGAGGGGAAGAGATCACATATACACTGCATCAATGTCAAGAGAGGTAGCGTGCAAATGGAGAGATTACATAGGCGGCAGCATCAATGACGGTGTATACCACAGAAGCAATAAAAAAACTCTTTGAATCATGTCAACAAGCATCAGAAATGGAATTTTAACCCCTTAATGACGCGGCCTCTTTTTTTCATTTTCGTTTTTCCCTCCACCCTTTAAAAAATCACAACTCCTTTATTTATCCATCGTCGTCGCTGTATGAGGGCTTGTTTTTTGCAGGACGAGTTGTATTTTTCAATGTTGCCATTTCATGTACCAAATAATGTACTGAAAAACGTAGAAAATTCTATGTGGAGTGTGGACATTCCCCTATCTTTCAGTGCGTCTTGCTTCCATGGCGCACAAACTGCAACAAAAATGACATAATTGTATTCTATGGGTCAGTACGATTACTACGATACCAAACTTGTATAGTTTTTTTTTTTTTTGCTGTACTACTCTTATTTTTTTTTCAAGGACATTTAATTTTTTTTAAATTATTTTCTGCTGCATCTTCTGCGGCAATAACTTTTTAATTTTTTCAATGATGTCGTTGTGCGCGAGTTCATTTTTTGTGGGATGTCCTGTAGTTTATGTTGGTACGATTTCGGAATGCATACGACTTTTTGATTGCTTTTTATTGCATTTTTTCTGGGAGACAGGGTAACTGAAAAAGTGGATTTCTGGCATTCTTTCTTTTTTTTTTTTCGGACGATATTGACTGTGCAGGGTAAATAGTGTGCTACTTTGATAGATCAGACTTTTACAGACGCGGCGATACCAAATATGTATTTTTGTTTTATGGTTTCGATTTTTTTTTTTTTATTATAGATATGGCAAAACGAGGGTGATTTAAACTTTTTTTTTTTACAATGAATAAAACTTTATTGATCTTATTTTTATTTATTTTTTAGCTACCCCCAGGGGACCACAACTAGTGATGCTTTGATCACTCCTGCAGTATGATGTAATGCCCGAGCATTACATAATACTGCAATCTGACAGGCAGTCTATCAAGCCACCCCACGGGGTCGGATTGATAGGCAGTTTGCTGAGGCAGCCCTGAGGCCTTTCAGAAAGCACATCATATCTCCCTGTGATCTCATTGCTGGGGGGCTGTTCAGGGCATTTAAAGGGTTAATAGCCGCAATTGGCTGCGCAGCCGATTGCAGCTATTGCCCGCAGGTGTCTGCTGTAATAAACAACTGACGCCCACACTGTATGAAGAGAGGTCGCCCCGCGATCTCTCTTCATACATAGGCCGCCGATACAGGCTGTCAAAAGGTGTATCGGTGGTCGTTAGGGGTTAATACATAATGAAATACTCTCTGTGGGAAGGTACAGGCCACACTCTGTTGTAGAAGTCAAGATATACTTTTCAGGCTCTTTTAAGAACAATGAACTGACCACTCTAGATCCTAGACATGAAAACTACTAAGGCTGGGCTCACACGAGCAGGTCAGATTCTGCATGAGAATGATTGCGGAAATTAATTGCGTATGGTCACATATGCGTGTGGTTTTCTGCACATTTTCCGCACGGAAAACCGAATGCAAGCAGAGAACACCACCAGAAAGCTGCCCAACCCCCTGGAACACCCTGCTATCCCTCAGGCGACATTCCCTTGTGCTGTTGTGGTAAGAGCTGTTCTGAGAGCCTTCAGAATGGGATACTGCTTTCCAGGCTTGGCGGGCTTTATACTACTTTTTTTGGAAGCAGTATAAATAGAGATGAGCGAGCATGCTCGTTCGACCATTAGCATACTCGAAAGTACTCGTTACTCAAGCGAGCACCACTGCGGTGCTCGAGAAAATTTCACCCTCTCCATTGTCTTCAATGGAGCCACGGCTGCTGCCGAAGGCTCCATTGAAAACAATGGTCTGCCGGCACCCCTGCATTGTTTTTCATGGAAGGGCTTTGCATATAAGTTCTTCCCTGAAAAACAAGTATTTTAGTGTTAAAAAACAAAACAAAAAAGGAAGGGCTGCCTGAAGACTACAGAAAAGTGTGTCAGAGCTGCAGAGGAGACACGTGCCGGAGCTGACAGCGCCTGATAGGTGATGTATTATTAATTTTTTTTCTGCAGTTAGGATTTATTTTAGGTCTTTTACAGTAGGATTTCCTACTATTAAAGTTGTATCGCACCACACGAAAACTGCATTTTCGTGTGATGCGATGCAACACACAGGAAGACTCCATAGGGAAACATGGGCTGGAAAACATCGCAAATCACGGCTGCTTAGGGCATGCCGCAATTTTGTATTCTTGCAATGTAGCAGCCTACAAAACATTGCTCATGTGAAGGAACCCATTGGAAAGCACGGGCTTCACATACATGCGATTTATAGCAATGTCGCATTGCAAAAAATGGCTCGATTTTGTCGCCTGTGTGAAGCGGCCTAACTGTTCTGTTATCATCCTCGGATTTTTCTCAGTAATTAATGCTTTGAACCGTTACTACATTTACTTTCTATTTTCCATGAAAAGACAAGACGTTAATACTTTAATTCTAATCTCTGCTTTATAGTAAAACTGATGGCTTGTTGATATGAGTTGTCTGTGTATGCACCTGTTCTCAATGTGTAATCCATAAATGCTTTACAATCCACAGCTCAGTGCATAATCATAGCGCTTTATTAATAAAGTAGCAATAAAGCCCCTTGAAGAAATACAAGGGGTTCTACAAAAATGTTGTTGGTCATTTCTTCCATTTTTCACTAAATATTATAAAACATTAAACTACCAGGTGCAGAAGCGTTTATTGGATGCTAATGCTCCCAGGACAAGAGATGTGGTAGTCTTTCCACTTGTTACCCCATGGTTTTGAAAGATTTGGAGTTAGAGTTTTTTTTTACAGTCATATATATATATATATATATATATATATATATATAATAAATTTTTTTTTTTAAATTGTTTATTAGCATACATCAAATTAAAGCTATGTTCACATGGGGGCTGTCATGCAGACACGGATTCCGCATCATAAAACACGTCCAATAATGTCCCCTTTAATTCAAAGGGAATGCACACTGTAGTCTATGCGCCATATTTATTTTCCAATCACATATTTAAAATTTGTGCACGGAAAAAAAAAAGATTATATCATTTATTGAAGTGGATTCTGCGCAGTTTGTATCTAGAAATCTGCCTGCGAGTTTGTCCTATTGAATCGGGCTAAATCCGTGTATGGATGTGTAGAAACGGCATGTGATAATCTGCAGCAGAAACCGGTGCTTGTAAGGCGCAGATTTGGGCCAAAAGAAGGAACACGTGTGTATTACATACATACTGTATAAACAAGGGTGTGACATATAGAAGAGATTTATTACATTCATGGTATACACGGAGGAGCTGCACATAAGAAGATTCCAGCGCTTTGATTCCAAAGTGAAAGTAGCGCCATAATTAATTACTGCGGGAACATCCTTGCCTTTTCTTTGGTTGGGTCGTGTGTATATTGTATTATTCAGTACATCATATGACTAAATACAATTATACCGCTAACTGGCATTGAACCTGAATGGAAAACTAGATTGAAACATAGGGCTGTGGCAGAGGATCGCGATCTTCTCTGTATGTCAATGGGTCCACTGCTGCTGCCGCCGGCGCCTTTGACCACAAGGTGGAACCCCTGGATGTAACAGCATCCAGGGGTTTCACATCCCAAAAAATGCGGAATGCCGCAGTTATATGCGTTTTAAAATCCGCTGCCCTCCCCAATATTTACCGCTGTGCATTTTTGTGTGCAGGTAAAAATCGGGCATGTTACCGCTGCCATTGAAATGCATTGGTTTTAATAGATGTGGGTCGCAAACGCAAGTAATATGCGCAGCAAAAAACGCCCGTCTGACTGAGCCCTTAGGAGGAAGAACAGTGGCAAATAATGTAAAATATTGTACATTATATGTTCGGTTTTCAGATCGCCCACCTTTGATGAAATATTGCCCCACATCTGCCAAGGCTTACAGGGAGCAATAAGCGCAGCAGTATGTCAGTGACACGGTTTGTGACAGTGTCAATTACTAATACATACTCACTGCCGGGCTGCCTCATACTGACATAGGCCAGTTTCACAAGAGCGTGTTATGGGCACCTTTGTGCATCTATAACACAGAGGAGTGTCCAATCCATGCATCATGGGGATCATGTATAACACACTTGTGTGAAAATGTCCTTAACCCTTTCCAATCCACTGTCTGACATCTTTAGACATTCTGATTGAAGGCTGTACAGCTCCGATGTCGGAAGATGTCCGGCAGGGTATTCTTACTGTAGATTACTGGCCACTCTGTTGTTGGGGGCCTCTCCAGCATGTCCCATACTGCAGTACTGGCTCTAGCCAGCAGATGGCGCCATTGTATAATGGCAGAAAGAGAAAACCCTCTAGGAATCCAAAATTGCATTGTAAAGGGTTAATAAATGTCACTGAATATTTCTTACCTTAACACTTTAGCCTGGCTTCACACGGGCGAGAAAATTACATGATTTTCACGCAATGTGAGTGTGAGTGAAAACACATAATTATGAAACCTCATTCTCATTTGTGATCTTTTCACTCACGCGATGTTGCATAGAAAGAAATTGCAGCATGTTCTATCTTTTTGTGATATCGCCCGTTTTTCCAATGGGGCTAGCAGCAGCGTCAGCCCCATTGAAAGCAATGGGAGAACTCTGCGATCCTCTGCCTCGGCTGTGACAGCCACGGCAGGGAATCCCTTCATCGCTGGTGGGGGAATTCCCTTATTGCCAGTGGGGGAATCCCTTCATTGATGGTGGGGGAATCCCTTCACCCCCAGGGGAATGAAGGGATTCCAAGTAGAGATGCAAGGCTGTTTTCACATGAAAATGCCTCGCATCCACAGGGCTTTCACATGGTGGAAAGTGCAATATCGGGCCGTGAATCACAGCCTGATATCAACCTCGCCCATGTGAAACTAGCTTTAGTGTCCACCAATACGCCTCTTTACACCAGTCAATAACACCAATTAGAATGGATGTCACCTGTGAGTCACTAGATTTCACTGTACTGTAATCACTTGTATAGAACTGGTATCTCCCACCACATTGTCACTGTATGGTGGGAATATTAGTCATTGTACAGTGGTTTTTGTACAACAACAGTGTGGAAGTAATCAGCCACTATGTAGTGGTCATGGCATGATGGTTTTATTTGGCACTTGCATAGTGGTATTATTGGTAATTTTGGTCTTCGGTTGCTATTCAGTAACAATATGGTAATTTTAGTCACTTTGGGCTTTGTATAGTGGTAATATTGGTCTTTGTATATGTATAGTGCCTCTTGTTCATGTACATAATATTTAATTACTGTACAGTCATTATATAATAATTATATATTTTTTAGAAGGCGAGCGGACATATGCCTTGAGGCTTGTGCCCCTATTGTTTAAGATCCTAGCAATGCCCCTGCCTGTGCAGCATGTAACTCCTCTTTTCTCTCACCTGGAAGATAGATGTGAGGAGGCACTAGAGGGCGCTAACAAATATCTCACAAGTACTGCACTGATCTTGCGGATTACTACAGGGCAGAGCTACCATCTAATGACGGCTCCATTCCTTGCATCTCAAGGACATGACTGTCTAATAAAACACTTTCTGAACCATCTGCATGTCTGTGCCTTGAAAGTTGGAGGCGGCACAGAATGGCGTTGAGGCCCCTGCTTTAACAAATAGTTAATTATGTAAAAAACAAAAAAACTACTGCAATATATAAATAAAACTATGCTGAAAATGATATGAACTAAAAGCTGTAATTTACAGCTGCATTTTTATTATAGGGGGTTCCTCAGCATGCTGATAATAAGAGTAAATTAAAGAGTAGCTTAAATGTTACTTTCTTCCTCACCCCATGCACAAACAGTAGTTGCCGCTCATAATCCAACATAAAAATACCCCATATGACTCATACAGTAAGTATATCTCGCTATAAACGCCGTCTAATTAATGTGAGTCATTGTTCCTGGTAAAAGAACACTGTCCTTTCAGAATAAAATAGGGGGGAAATAATTGTGAGAAATGTTTGGAGTGCAGCTATTACATTGATTTTTGCCTCACAGCAAAATGGCAATGATTTTTTAGTTTCCTTGGCAACTGATATGACAACATTAAAAGCCGAAGCGAGTCAGGTACTTTTACTTAAAGGGAGAAAGAACAGAATAAGTAGGGTTCCATTACGTTGTTAGATTTAAAATCAAATGTTCTACAAAGTAACATGAATTTACTGCCGGCTACAGTCTGCAACGTCCTTCAGCGAAGGATGAGAGAGAGAGTAGTGTGGGAAATCAGACACGTCAATATGTTGATGGTTCTGCGTCACATCACTGTCGTATTCACCTTAGAAACCTACTACACACTGATGAGGCGTGAACACCCCGAAACAGCTGTCTGTTATGGATTCTACATTGGCTTTCAATTCCCAGTCATTGTTACAGGGCTTGTATAAAGAGTCTAACATTGACTTGCAGGAATCCTGCCTTCCAATAGGTGGCGCAGCAGAGGGATTGTTCCATCTCCCTTATTTGTCTTACTCATCGCACTATTTCTATGTCATTTTATCTAGAAATATACGACTCTCCAGATTTTGTGTTAAACTATAGGGGATATTTACTAAACCTGGCATTTCTGACACTAGACTTAGTATAAGCACACACCTATTCATGTCTTAAGCGCGTACCCTGCACTCCGTGCGCCTTCTCAGAAATGTATGCCAGGTCCAACCCGATATACATTTCTGATAAAATTTATGCTAGTTTCTGGCATAAATTAGACATAAATCTGTGAGTTTGGATGTCCACGCCCCCTTTTGACAAGCCACCCACTTTTTGGAAAAGTGACAGGGCAACGCAAATACAAGCTTGTGCAAAAATGTGTGACTTTTTTAAAGAAGAGACTGGCATGAAATGGTTTATAAGTGTCTGATGAAGAGAACTAAGTATGTCTCAAATGCTTGTTATTTGTCATCATCTTCCCAGCTAGCCTGTAAAAGGTATCAACAACAAAGGAGAAATTCCGGCTACTTAAAAACACTTCTTTTATTCCAAAAAATCCATGGTGTTACACAGTACCCACGATTTGTAATTTTATGGATTTTCTGAAATAAAAGAAGAATAAAAGAAGTGTTTATAAGGAGTCGGCTTTTCTCCTTTGTTGTTAGTATTTAAGCCATTTGACTGGCGGTCAGCCGGAGCACCTGAGAACCTTCAAGCTACAGCGGGGTAAATACTACTTACGAACCAGATGAAGAGAACGTTGTGTTATGTATTTTGGAGTTTATAAAAACATATTAACTACTAAGGGCTCTCATTTTTTATCTTTTCTATCTACAGTACAAAGGTTTTCTCCCTTTATCAAGAATGAGTATTCGTCATTAACTACTATCTTAGCTTGATGTGGTGTAGTTAGCTATCAAAACAACTCTGCCCTCATGTGTATGCACTACGTAACTACATGCTATGCCCCCCACTCGCTCATCATCACCATAGCATCTTCAGGGTGGGCCTCAGAAAGTAGCCCAGCACCACAAGGTCTGACAAGAGGTATATTCATTTTTACATTTGAGCAATCTCAGAGTGTAGAACACATGCTCTGACTGTTCATCAATGCCAGGAGCGTCACTTGAGCACATTCCCTGGTTGTTCATTATTACTGGAGCACACCCAACGGAGCATACTCTGATTGTGTTAGCTGTGCTCCATCAAAAGGCAGGGTTGAAAGCAAAGCATCAAGATGGTGGTGCCCAATTTAAAAACTCTTATGCAACTGATCCTGGACAGGCAGTTGTGCAGCACAGAAATGGATGCAGAAACTGCAGGGATGTACTTGCCAAGTGAGTACAAAGCCTTAGTGTGATAATTATTATTTAAGGAGTAATCTGGTGGTCTGTACTGAGCAGGCTTGAATGGAGGGGGTTGAAGGAGATCCTCCTTCTATAGGCTGTTCATGATTGCATCAGCTGGATCAGGAGCACTCTGCACTCTAGCAAGTCACATGATTCACATCATGATGTCATGGATTACACAGGGAGTAATCCAATAACGTGAAAATGAATAGGCCTTAAAAGAAAATCTGTCGTTGTTGCCCATAGCAACCAATCACAGCACAACTTTCATTTCTTATATTGCTGAGATAAAATGAAAGCTGCACTATGATTGGTTGCTATGGGCAACAAAAATTTTCTTCTGTCTAGCTTTCATAACACTGTGGTGCTGGGATAAATTTACGTAACTGCCTGTATAGCAAAGCTCAATGTTCTTTACTTGGAAATATTTTAATTAGATGCACTAAGAAGGAAAGATAAACCCTGCAGAGGCTTCCGAAGAACTCCACCAGTGTCTACAGAAATAGGCATGGGGGGGGGGGGGGGGGCAACACAGAAAAGGGACCTCCATGTTGGTCTGCCCCGAGTTTTTTGTGTATTCGAAATAGCCGAAGCAGTTATATTATCATTATTATTCCCAATTCCACTGATTTTCCTGAGCATGGATATTTATATATATAGATTGCAGTTGCCATCTTGGGACCGGGCGTTCTACTACTAAAAACATGTAGACATACGCATAAGTTGTTTTATTTCCTGCACGTGCTGTCAGAATTCTTTGTTTCTACCTCAGTTCTACATCATGTACTTTCCTGCAGCAAGTGAGCAGTCTTCCAAGTGGCTGGTCTCCATAAAGGACAGCTGGCATCTGTCCTAAGCTAAGCTGATTGATGAGCCAGTATTTTTGTGTAGCAACAGAACTAAGAAATTGGTCATACGAATTACTAGGGAAGGCTTAGAACAAGTCTATGGAAGAGTCATTAAATACAGAGTACATATATACTACTGTGGTGGTCATACCACTGGAGTCATGAGGTTAGAGAGTACATAACTTCACTGTCTTAGTAGGGTCACTGCCGACAACTTCATTCAGGGAACTTTTAGGGTCACAAGCTGGTAGGTCCCTTGAAGGGAAACCAAGGCATGTGGTGACATTATGGGCAATGTCAGTAATATTGCCTGGCATGTTACCTTTAAGACCCGAGAACGGGTCATGGCACCAAAAGGTGTGATGAGCTACTGTATGCCAACCATATAAATTGAACTCAGAGAGCTACAATGGCCAGACAGCCATAGCAGCCATTCAATGAATAATAGTTGATTTAAGACTCGGACTGAAGTGAGCCATACCTTAGTGACTTAGGATGGCTGTTTTCTGAATGACTTGTCATGCATACAGATGCATTTTTCTTTAGCGCAACTCTTAATGCGATGTGATATCATGGTGTGCTGGGCTATCAGGGTGGTTGATTTACACTTTAAATTGCTTTACAATGTTTTTGTTGTGTTAAGATAAGAGAGCAATAACCTTTAAATTGGTTAACAGGAGATAACTTTCTGCTCCATGCTATCACAATCAAGTTAAAATTTGCCGCATCTGTAGTTCTGTGAATGCTTTTTTATTGTTTTGGACAACAATACCATACTGTACAGATGCAGCTAATGTTACCTTGACATTTAACATGTTAAATGCAGAGTTTAAAATTAACACCCACCAAAAGTAATTGAAAAAGTCGGGTTGAAGTTTGCTGAAACTGTGTATTTAACAAATTATGTCAAGTTAAAATTTGCAAAATTTGTATCATTTATAATGGAAGCCATGACATGAGCTTGTGCCAGATCTGGACGACATACTGACACACTTGGATGAGCCAAGTGGACAACATACTGACTTAAAATGGGGTCTGTCAGCGTTGTATCAACATTACCATTATTTTGATAACAACAATAATCCAGAAGCACATGAAATAGTGCTGTTTTTGCAGCTGCGCAGGTATCACCCTCTTGCGTTCAGGCCGTACCAGGTTTTAGCAATATCTCTGCCTTTCCTGGGGCTGAGGGGTGTGGTGGCAGGTGAATGATGACAGGTCTCACCTGGTTCTTGTTGTCTGGCCCTTTATAGTCTAGCTCTGGCCTAACTGCAGTGCGGGTCAATTTCTAGTATCCTTCCTGGAGTGATGAAGAGCACAGCCCGTTTCTGGAGCTCCCGGTTTTTCCTATAGACTGCTGCTTAAAGCCAAGTACCACTGCTGTCGTTTCTTATTTCTGTTTGTACTTTGGTCAGGGTTCCCTGGTAGAGATTTATTAGTGGCCAAGGTTTGCGACAGGTCCGCTCTTTATCAGAGCGATCGGCCTGTCGATTAGGTAGTGTCCCCTTCTAGGTAACAGGTTCTTAGGGCTTGATTTTCCTTTAGTTTTGTTTTCCTGTCTGTGACTGTTTTGCACCCCGCGGTGATTATAGTGGTGCTGATATTTAGTTCTCTGTATGTGTTGCACGGTTGTGTGTTGGGTTATGTTTTGTTAGTTGCGCACAGTTGTGCCTCTTTTGCGTATGTATGCCCCTCTCATCCAGGATGGATGTAACAGTTGTATTTTATATGATAATATGCATGGTTGTCATATTTTGGATGTGTGTAAAACAGATCCTGAGTCTGGGTGTGTACATGAAGTCTGTAAATGAACTCATGGCAGAACTTGTGTTCGCTTATAGCAGTCACCTTCCCTGTATACTAATAGTATTTCCCAATGCTCAGAAACCCCAGGACTTACAGTAGTGCAAAATTATGTAAAACTGGACAGATAAGTAAGCAATAATATCAAGCATGTATCAACATTGGTAGGGACTGTAACCAATGTGCAAGAATAGGAACTCACCAACAGTTGACAGGAACAGAATGGAGTTGGTAATCAGATGATTGCACAAATGAATGATGATGACGGTTTCTGATAATGGTGCAGAAAGTAAAAGCTGACAGATAATAACAAACTGATGATAAGAGACCCTAAGAGTAGCTTTCTCTAAGTCTTCACCTAATTTATCCTGGACGCTGACCCTAACACCAGACATAACTGTCCATGGGTATCCCTAAATATATCCCTAATGAAAACTCTATCTGGAAAACTGACCCTTATAAGCAATAGCAATAAGGAGGTCCTAAGACCCAGAGACAAGAAAACCAAATTGAGTACAGCTGAATTATGAAGCAAAACAAGACAGAAAAAAAAAAAACAGATGGGTAAAAACAGGAATTAGAAAACAAAAACTACGAAGCTAAGAAGCAAGGCCTAGACTAGAATAGCCTCAGGAACAAGACTACATAGACAAGAAACAATCTAGACTAGTAGCAAGAAATTATAAGCATACAACAAATAACCATAAAAATAAGATTAAATAGACAAGGTAAAACTAGACTAGGAACAAAATATTAGAAACATACAAGGATACTGTATTTTAATACACATGGCTTACATTATAGCCAGCAACACATTGAAGAAGCCAGGTATATTTAAATAGAAACTGACAATTAGGAACATCTCTCCAAACAAACCTGGGCTGCAGCAGCGTGGTCAGCTGATCTACTCAAATGGGTCAGCTGAGGAACAGCCGCATAGCAACTGCCCAACAGGAAACTAGAAGACAGGAGATGATGATACAGCAGGAGAATCCCTGCTGATTTTAACAGATTATACATGCTAATATTCTATGATGTCTGCAATTTGCCTCAGTTAAAGTGTGAAATATGGGATTTCCAAGACAGTTTGAACATTTATCATGATTCTGATGAACATGATGATGTTAAACAGCTATTTCATTGCACTAAATGCCATCAGTCAGATCTCTGGATGAATTTCTACTGATGGTATACAATAACTCTGAGATCTGAATACACTCACATATCAGAAGTTCATTAGGACTAAATACTCTGCCGACTGGTAGCCCTTTAGAATTTAGAAATCCAGTTCTACAATTACAACTCCAACATGGAAGAAAAAGAAAGCGTTCTGAGCTGCTTTTATCATTCAAAAAGCAAATCTGATGCATTTAAGTTTCCCAAAAGCTCAAATTCTGATTCATAAAAGGGCAAGAGGCCAAAACGCTATTGGATAAAATGTATGAGTTCTCTTTGAATGTGTCTGGGCTTCAATTAATTTTCATTCATATTAAATAACTGGGTTTGACTAGAACTACAAACTAGGTTTCAGTTTCCTCTAATTGTTACATAGTGCGGGGAAGAATACGGGATCTGTCATCCACAGTGGCAGGCCAAGATTGATCAATTAGTACCTAATTAAGGGAAATATGTGACTTTTCCATCTGAGAGCAGAGCGGAAGGTGTGCCAAGTGTGGCATTAACCTAGATTCCTTTGGTGCTGTAACTTTCATGCAGTATATTTAAGTGCAGTATTTGATTTTCATTAGGAAGATGCAAGTTTCTGGTTGGTAATTGGATCCGTAATGAAAAACAGCATGATGTCTTTACCTTCACTTTCTCATACCAATAAAGCAAATAAACAAGTTCCAGACAAGAAACAAACATAAAATCTCCGATCACATCATGTTTTTTGTACTGTCAGACAACATATAACATTTCAGTAGGTTTCTATAGTATAAATTTGGGCAAAAAGTGTGGGTTTTTTTTTTACAAATTTAAGTCAAGTTATTTTTTAATGAGGGCACTGGAGTTTTTCCAGAGAGGGTTGCGGTAATATATATGCATTGAGCACACATAGATGTAAGACATATTTCCCTTACTACAAAGGAAATAAATAGGAATGCTGTGCTTATTCATTCCGTAATAGATCTTTTTGGAATTAGAGCGGTCTACAAATGCTTTTACTTTTACACAGCCATACAGTTAAATGATAAAATTCTAAATGCGGTCACTAAGGAGTGCTGCTGCATGGGATCCAATGGGACGGTGTGAGGACACATGCGGTTACCTTCTCATAGGAACATAGAAAATTAACAGAAAAAAAAAAGTCCACCTGGTCCATCTAATCTGCCCTTATATTATATTCTGTTCATTTCTCTCTTAGGGGTTATTCACATGAGCGTATAGGCTGAACTCACACTACGAATTGCGGATTCCACGATCGGCATCAGAGCGAACGTTCCACAGTAAGGCACAGGCATTGTAAGGCATGTAGTTTTGAAGTTTCCCTCACAGCTGCGGGTACGAATTGCATATTTTGCGAGTGGAAAAAACAAAATCGCAGCATGCTCTATTTTACTGCGGATTCCGCATGGATGGGTGCGACCCACAGTCCATGCACAATTGACGTTGCATATGAGCTGCAGAATCACTCACAACTGCCTGAAGACCAGATAGAAAAGCCGGAATGCCAGCTAAGGAAGGAGAGAGAGAGGTTGAGAATGAATCAATCGGCTGGGTTGTGTTATAGTACTTTCTCATGTCATTCCCTGCTTGCGATTTGTCTTTCACATGGACGATACACTGTCCATACGTGTACATCCGCACTGAAAAAAATGCACGCATAAGCGACCAATCGAAATTATTTCCTGCAGTCACTTGCATATTTTCCGCTGTGGATATCAGCAGGTGGAATCCGACATGCTCATGTCAGCCCTGTCTTAGGATAGAACTATGCTTATCCCAGGCATGCTTGAATTCATTTATTGTTGATTTTCCGACTTCATCTGCTAGAAGTCTTTCAAGTAGTGGTTGTAGATTAAGTAAATGGGGTACAAGTTAAGTCTAGGAATCAAAACAACAATTGCACAGACTGCAGTTTAGGGATTGTTGCCCCTCAGCATTGACCCACTTCAGAAGACTCTCACTAGCCAAGCCAGCAACATACTGCACACTGATGAGGGGCAAGCTTCCCGAAAGAGCTGTCTGTGCATGATTTATCTTCTAGAGAAGACTCTGGCTATGGCTTATGGTCCCAGTCACTGTTACAAGGCTTGTTAAAAGGTCTGACACTGACTTACAGGAATGCTGCCTTCCAATGGGTAATGCTCTAGAGGCATTATTCCATTCCTCTAATGCTAACAACATGTTCCTCTAATTTAAGCAACGGAGGTAGGGGATTTACTAGACTAAATGCAGGGGCGTAATTAAAGGCTCATGGGCCCAGATGCAAAAGTTTATCTTATGGCCCCAAAACTTCCCTTAACGCAGAGGCGTAACTTGAAGCTCCTGGGCCCCAATGCAAAAACTCTAACAGGGCCACCCAACCATTATGCTTTATTCATAGTGCTAGGCTCTCTATATGGAGAAGAGAGGACTTATGGGCCCCCTAAAGCTCCTAGGCCTGGGTGCAACCACATCCATTGCATCCCCTATAGTTACACCAGTGGCTAAATGCATCAGAATTGTGGCACCAAAAATATAGAATATGTGCCAAATTTAGTCAAGTCTGAAATGAGAGGGTAGCTAAAAGGAGTCATAAAGTGTGCCATTATTCGTCAGTAATATGCTATTTATCAATGCCTACACCACAGTTTTGCTGTATACTTGTGTAAAGTAAGCCAGCCAAGAAGTGGTGTGAAGTAGAGAAAAATGTTTAACACATCAAGCAAGATGTGCCAAGTTTATCCTACAGCGTTCAGCACTGATAAATTTGGAGCAGCTTCTGACTGTCTGGTCTAGTGGTATCCTCTCTAACTTTAGAACAGTATTGATAAATATTCCCTGGTGATGCCAGCCACAGGGTGCGTCTCCAGTGTACTTACCTCTTTCCCATTCCTGAAGCTCAGGAGGTTAGCTTGGTTATGGAAATACTATTGCAGCGTCCCATAGGGTGACCCCAGACACATGGCATGCGCTGAGGACCTGGTAGGGCAAGATACTGGCTTGTCACGGCGGCACTTACCAGGCTCCCTTCCAGAAGGATGCACGCAGCCAAGGTCAGGGCAGCGCTGGGCCTCTTCTGGACACCCCCGGCATGGGGATACCCAATAAACATTAGGAAAGGTGAAAGGGTTGTCACGGGCGAGTCCACCATTCTGGAACCCACCAGAATGAATAACGGCGGGGAAATAAATGAGCCACAGAGAGAAGTATAGTACCTCAGGTTCCTGGGAATGGTCAGGGCCTGGAATAACTTCTCTTGGTAAGAACGTCAAACGATACAAGGCAAAAATCAGCAGTATTCCAAGTGCAAGCAAAATGATAAATATATATATTTGTGAGGGATTAGCGTTTAGGATCGGTAGCAACCTGGCATAAGCAGTCAGAGACAGTGACACTTGCGATAAAGTCTTTAGTCCAGGCTTCGCCTGGGTTTATTTCAGTGCAAATAAAGCAAAATACAAGCCTTAACTCCAGGCAAACAAAGTAAATCCTGCTCGTCCGAGCACTTGCTAAACATGTAGCGTCCCTGTCTACATACGGGTAACCAAATGGCTCCTGCACACAGCTAGCCAGGACTCTCAGACCTGCAAAGGTCTCAGCTCTCTCTCTAGGCCCTGTAGGCCCAGGCTTTATAAGGCCTGGTACCAGCCCCACCTGGTACGTGGGAGTGACCATCCCACCCTTCACTTTGGTCACTCCAGGAAAAGCCGGCCCAGATTATGCGGCTTGGAGCCACTTACTTACTACAACGTGTTAGTAGCTTAATGCTACTAACACTATACTGCCGGCTTCCTCCACCGAGCCCAGGCTGCTCGGTGGCACGTATCTGCCCAAGCGCTCCCCAAGGCAGCATAGGAGAGCATCCTAGGCGACACATACCTGCCCTCCAGCACCTTGCCGGTCACCGTCTCACTATATATATATATATATATATATATATATATATATATATATTACACATATATATATATATATATTACACATACAGACAGATTTGAAGATGAGTACCTCCACACAGCGATCCCAGACTTCAGAACGCCTGCATGTATGACAACTGCAGAAGCGTACCTCCACCCAGCAATCCCAGACTTTAGGACGCTTGGATGTAAACAGTTAAGGAAAAAGAAAAAAATACCTCTGCACTGGGCCTTGAGAAAGTTTTTCTCCCAACTTGCTCTCTCTCTCTCTGGCTCACTCCTTCATGACAGCAATAAGCACTCAGGGAAACAGCTCTTCCTCTTCAATACTTCACTACACGAGGGCAGAAGGTGCCCTGATGTAGTTGGACCATCTCAATCTGACTCCAGAAGACATGGACACCCTTTCCCAAGCACTCACATTTATACCTTCATTCATACCATGTGACAGGACAGAAACTGTCAGCTCATACTTTGCAAGCATTAACCCATCACACGCTGCAGCTGTGCAATACACATTACAGAATGACAAAACAGTCTTGCACAGAGCATCCATATAAGAGACATCTATGACTTTATGGAGGGAGCCAAGAAAGCATGCACTGGACCACTACACTATGAACAGACACAAGTGTATTAATATGTAATGAATTCAACTACATAATAGTAAGTATTCCTAAATAAGTAAAGCCAGTTTTGTGTGTTGGAACCTCCAGTAGGAGACTTTGCCTTAGATCCAGCGCAAAATGCTGAAAGAAAAAGCGCTGCATGCTAAAATATAGGCGAATGGGCGGACAGCAAATGGACCCCATTATAGTCAATGGGGTCCATTTGACACTGTTCGGTTCCGTCCTAAGATGGAGCTGTCCGGCCACAGGGATTTACCCTTTCTGTTCCCCGAACACAGCAGGAAAGTGGAACCCCGAGCGCAGATGTGAAACTACCATGAGGCTTAATTCACACGAGCGTTTTTACGTGGCCGAAAATCGGGACTATCTAAAGCATTGGCTTCTAATGTATTCGTTCAGATAAGCCACATAAAAACGTTCCCCCTTAAAAAATAGCACATACGCGTCCAAAATCGGCGACCAAAATTATACACTGCCGGAAAAGAGAGTTCTTGCTCTATCTTTCGAACAATATACACTGCCAGCTCCCATAATCTCCTATGGGAGCTGAAAAAAGGGAGGGGAGGCAGTTTAGCAGCGTCCAACTCAGGGAAAAGCTTACAGGTGCCTCTATTTAGGCATCTGAAGTCATTCTGAGGATTTATGCCTAGCGAGGGATTTCCAGGCTACAGCATATTTTTCCGCTAATACGTTGCACCTAGTCGCGTGAATGGACGAGAACACGCTAATTAAGCTCTGCACTTAATCGCGTCTTTTCTTCATTCACGCGATTTTACAGCGCATGCGCGCAAACGTACAAACACATACACTCGGGTGAAGGAGCCCTAACTAGTACAAATGAAGGGAGTTATACAGGAACGGGATGTGGAGAAAGAAAGATATTGATTACAATTGTTTTGCAAACAGAAGAAGGGTCTTTGGCTTATAAACTTGGTTTAGCGAGCGTTGGTTGAGCGAGCACTGGATTCATTGGCCGAGAGCCTCGCTTGCTGAACACATCCCACAACCAGGAAGTGATGTTCTGTCGGCGGCCGAGGAGTGCAGGATGCACGGCAGAACTACAGGACTTTGCAGATCACCGGGAGGGACTCAGATCATGGCTGCTAGGTAAGTACAATAACACGAGTGTTTTATCGCATCTATTTAGCTGTGATAAAACGTTGTGCAAAAATTGCTACCATGTGAAGTACTGGATTTCAATGCATTCATTCACATGGGCAATCTTCCAGTGTGTGAAAAAAAACGTGCCGTAAAATCGTCAAATTGCTGACCGTTTCTTGTCGACGTTTTTTTTCGTAGCGTCAAAAGATAGGTCATGACCTATCTTTTGACGAAAAACGATGGAAGCTCTCATAGATTCCTATAGGAGCTAAAAAAAAAAGGGAGAGGGAGTTTACCTGCGTCTGGTGCTCAGAAAAGAAGACAGCTGCCGCTATTTTAGCTATTTAATCTAATATAAGCCATTCTCCCCACTAATGGAATTCTGTGCTTCAGCTATCTTTTTTTTTCACGTGATACACTCTTGTGAATGGACGAGAAGATGCTAATTAATATTGCAAATGAATCTCAGCTATTCCTCACTATTGCAATTTTCGGCCACGTGTGGCCAGCGTGACATTGTATACGCTTGTGTCAAAGAGGTCTTAGTCAGAGATCTACTAGTTTGCTTAGCTTCTACTCCAAGTGTTAACGAGGTTTTCCAGGAATCAAATATTGACGGCCTATCCTTAAAAATAAAGTCCTTCTACATGGCCCGATAGTCAGGCACAAATGTTCATATGGCTGCTCTCACACATGCGTTCACAAAACGCCACGTTCAGAACTGCAGCATTTTTTAACGCATTGTAAAACATTTTTTAATGCACTCATTATTATGATGGGTGATGAGGTGTGTTAAGAAGTGCAAAAATAGAGCAGACAGCACTCAAAAATCGCGGCGTTAGAATGGAGGCGTTGTACCCTACTTAGCGCGGTGTTTGAAACAGAGCACTCCGTAGTACAGGAACTACGTGTGTTACCATACTGCCTCCTGCACAAGGCTCCACCGCACCTAATGAAGGCCTAACTATAACAAAACTTCCATCCAACCAATATTTAAACGTTGGGTTAACACTGCATAATGTGTGTTTTTGGTTGAAGCTATTTTGGAAGATTCCATGTTAAACATTTACAGCATTTGCATTTTTATAGTATTTTTCAGTAATTTTTTTATCCGCGTTAGGAGGGGGAAGTTTTAAATGCCAAAACTGCTTTTAAATGTTTCCCTTCAGCAAATAACCCTCTATAATTATTTTTCTATCAACCAAAATCACTATGCAAAGAATGAAATACCCTCAGCTGAAAGAGCCAATCAACTTAAAAACAAGCAGACTCTGTGAAAAGCCGGGATCCGCTGACATTTTCAGTAAATGACTTTCTGAGATTTTCTAAAATAAAGAGTACAAAGGACTTGAAAGTATTAGCATCTACTAAAAGACCGTACATCTAAAGGACTGCAGTAGTGCTTGTATACTGTAGTGCTTAACTACAGAAATGGCCATATCCCGCTAGCGTCCATACAGATAGAACAGCATGGATTTTGTCACAGTTTATTGACATATCAGGTTGTGTATCAGCCTGTCGCATAAGTTTATCTTAATTTAAGAAGACTTTCTGTATTAGAGACCCGACAACAAACTAATCAGAGTGTCCTGCTACTAGGCCCTCCAGTGATCAGCAGTTAAAGGGGGACTCCGTCCCTTAAAGGGGTTGTCTCGCGAAAGCAAGTGGGGTTAAGTACTTCTGTATGGCCATATTAATGCACTTTGTAATATACATCGTGCATTAATTATGAGCCATACAGAAGTTATTCACTTACCTCCCCTGCGCTGGCGTCCCCGTCTCCATGGCTCCGTCTAATTTCAGCATCTAATCTCCCGATTAGACGCGCTTGTGCAGAAGGGTCCTCTCCCATCTGTTCGGTCCGGCACGAGCGGCATTCTGGCTCCGCCCCCTTCTACGCGTCATCGCGTAGCTCCGCCCCGTCACATGTGCCGATTCCAGCCTATCAGGAGGCTGGAACAGATGGGAGATGGACTCTTCTGCGCAAGCGCGTCTAATCGGGAGATTAGACGCTGAAATTAGACGGAGCCATGGAGACGGGGACGCCAGCGCAGGAAAGGTAAGTGAATAACTTCTGTATGGCTCATATTTAATGCACGATGTATATTACAAAGTGCATTAATATGGCCATACAGAAGTGCTTAACCCCACTTGCTTTCGCGAGACAACCCCTTTAACTGGGGATTTCCTAGTTACGTGTATATACATGAGCTTTCTAAAGAAGATCTTTCCTTCAAAGAATAGCTCTACTTATAAAGATGGTGGGTGTCCTGTCTGAAATGTAACATTGACATCAGGGGATGCTGTACTAGAGGCAGGGAAGGCCAGCAGCTAAACTGAAGGTACCATTACTTGGGAAGACTATTGGCCAAATAATCGCTCGAAAGAGTGTATTCAAACCATAGTCATTCAGTGTAAATATGGCCACTGAACGACTACGAGCGATAGGTCACAAGTCATTTTGTTTCAGGTTAGCAAAAAAATTGTCACAGATTGATCAAAAGTCAACACAAAAAAACACAAGTGTGTGGGAGGCCTTGTATTGCTGTGGATATGTGATGACTTGGTAGAGTAGATCATCTTGCTCACGTTCAGTGGAGAAGGTAATAGGGAAGAGAAGGAAGCAAACAGTGCCTTACATAGGTTAGATGTAAAGAGACGTAGCTAAAATGTACACAGCTTGGTAGGTAGTGCTCAGTGGACACAACTCTTCAAAATGTAAGTGGTATTCAGCCAAGTTTAATTAAGGTATGTTCACACATAACGTAAAAACACTGTGGATTTGTCGTGCTTAATTTCTGATGAGAAAATCCGCAGAATTGGCAGAAGAAGCCATGTGGATGAGATTGTATCAAATGTTATTCATATGGTATGGAAAAATAGCGCACGGAATCCACAGAATTAACAAGCGCTGCAGATTTGAAATCCGTAACATGTCAATCGTTTGCTGTGGATTTCACCTTTTGCAATTGAAAGTGTGTAAGGGCCTTTCACAGTGGACTGAATATGCCTTCTGCAGCCACCAACATTACAGTAATGAATCCTGCAGATAGTGATCCTTCAGGCTCTTCTTTAGCTTCTCGCACTGATGTGTATACAGTAAAGACTAGTTATTAGTATTATTTATAGTATTGGTGTTTCTGGTGGCAACTTACTAATGTAATATATAGTAAAAGGGATTGGAGTTTCCGTGCAAATAGTAAGCTATTGCCATTATTTGCAATTTTGCTGAACAGTGCAAAGACCTATGAATAAGAAAATGTCAGTAAATGTACAAAATAGAAATACCGATTCTGCAGCATTTAAACCTGTGAACATTCAGAAGGATACAACCAGCATTTCTGGTGGCGTGATGCGCCACTTAATAGTATTGGAGTTGGTACAAAGATTCCCGTGCAAATAGTAAGCTATTGTCATTATTTACAATTTTCCAGAACATTGCAAACAGTGATTTACGAACTTCAGCAGCTTGCTGAGGAGACATGTTCACTTGTAGCTTTTGCATATCAGCTGCAAGAGGTTTACAAACTTCAGCTGGTGGCTGAGGTGAAATCGTGGCTTGTCCGCTGTGTCATGTAAGCTGCATTAGCTTCACGGCGGCATTAAACCCTCTGTGGTGACGTTTGAACCACAGTGACGGTTTGTTTCAACACTGGGTAAAAATTGACGATTAGATGAAGGCTGGACTGGTGTTGGTGGCATTAGCACTTGAGATGACATGATATCACGTTCAGGACATGTGAAGATAGTGATGAAGGACTATGCTTCAATGTTCTTGGTCAATATGCACCACCAGCTATGTATGTGGACATTTGTGAGGTGTCATTTATTGGACTCTTCACACAAGTGTGCAGCTTTCTCACAACCAGCTACAAGCTGCCAGACCGAGTACTGGTGTATCCATAGCAACTGAGGCCACGAGGGTTTGTTTGGGGGGATGTAGTCTGCCTATAATCCCTCATTCATTGCGCAAGGATGAAGGACCTGTGATGACGTCACTGCCATGTGATCAGGGCGGAGCTCATAGACCATGTGACTGATCACATGATGGTGACATGGCAGAGCTCAGGGACCATGGGGAATCCCTCTCCTCTTCCACGCACTGCTCCATCCTCTGGAACTCCCAATCCATGTGCAACAAACTCCCAACCATCCACGACCCCTTCGCCACCAAGCACCTAAATCTACTCACCCTCACCGATACTTGGATACAGCAGTCCGATCCTGCCTCCCCTGCTGCATTGTCCCATGATGGCCTGCAGTTCTCCCACACCACCAGATTAGACGACAGGTGCGTCGGAGGAGTAGGTGTTCTCCTATAGCCCAATTGCACCTTCCAAGTTATTCCCCCAGGTCCCTCCCTCACCTTCTCGTCTTTCAGAAGTACGTACGCTGTGACTCCTCCATTCACTCTTTCTCTATGTGTCGCAGTTATTTATCGCCCCCTGTTCATGAACCATTTCACTGCCTGGCTTAACCATTTCCTGTCCTGCGAATTCCCAACCCTCATCCTCTGTGACTTCTACATCCCCATTAACAACCATATCTCCTCATCTGCCTTTCCGCTGCCCGCCCCACCATTTGCGCCAGCAACCCTCTCCCCTCACATCTCCTCCGGTCCCTCTTCCTGGCTGTCATCACCCACCTCACTACCATCTTCAACCTCTCTCTGTCCTCTTTCCCCTCCTCCTTCAAACATTCCATCATATCCCCTTTTCTAAAGAAACCACCCTTGACCCAACTGATTCGGCCAGATCTCTAACCTGCCTTTAATCTCCACACTACTTAAAGGGGTTCTGTCATTACAATCTGTATTTTTTCCCCCCAATAAATCCACCCTGCCGGCACAGGCTGTTGTAAATGACACATACAAAATGTTTTTTTCAGAAGTAGTACTTACCTAGGCTCCATTTTCCACCTCCATGCTCTGTTTACATGTTCAGCGCCTCTTGCTAGAAGGTCATCTCCCAGCACCCCTTGCTGTGGTGACCACTTCCACCCTCACAAAGCTACTTCCGCCCATCCAGTGCAGTGATAAGAGCTTGCAGTCCTGTCTGCAGTCTACCAAAATCTGCTAGTGTTTCTCCCTGCCTCTGTCTCTGAACACCCAACATTTCCCAAGGGCTTCCAGATCTTCCTTGCAATCTCACAGCAGTCATTCACAATAATCACTCGTGGTAGCCCCTCACAGTAGTCACTCCACATGGTAAAAACAGGGATATTCCCCATGCAATGTATTGTATGAGTGTATGTATATATACATTTATCTATGCGTGTATATATATCAAGATGCATATAGATATATAAATATACATACACTCATATATACACACTGCATAGGACATGTACACTCCACGATAGTGAGCGTACATGCGCTTACACCAGTGTGCAGCTGCCCTCAAAGAGACAAAAAAGTGCACAAAAGTGTGCGCAACTGCACTTACATCTGTGTAAAGCTGGTCTTATTGTATGTATGTATGTATGTCCTGTTATACCGCCTCTAGCTTGGCTACAAGATGTGATACGGACAGCATGGAGGCTCTAGTACCCTGTAGTACCGCCTCTAACTTGGATAAGAGATGTGATATGGACGTGTACCGCTTCAAACTTGGATACAAGATGTGATACAGGCGGGCATGGAGCCTCTAGTACCCTTTTGTACTGCCTCTAGCTTGGATACAAGATGTGATACGGGGAGCATGGAGGCTCTAGTACCATGTTTTATCGCCTCTAGCTTGGATACAAGACGTGATACGAGAGCATGGAGGCTCTAGTACCCTGTTGAACCGCCTCTAGCTTGGATACAAGATGTGATACAGGCAGGCATGGAGGCTCTAGTACCCTGTTGTTCGACCTCTAGCTTGGATACAAGATGTGATACAGGCAGGCATGAAGGCTCTAGTATCCCGTTGTATCACCTCTAGCTTGGATACAAGATGTGATACAGACAGGCATAGAGGCTCAAGTTCCCTTTTGTACTACCTTTGCCTTGGATACAAGATGTGATACAGACAGCATGGAGGCTCTAGTACCCTGTTTTACCGCCTCTAGCTTGGATACAAGACGTGATACAGGGGGCATGGAGGCTCTAGTACCCTGTCCTACTGCCTCTAGCTTGGATACAAGATGTGATACTGGCAGGCATGGAGGCTCTAGTACCCTGTTGTACCAGCTCTAGTTTGGACACAAGATGTGATATGGAGGGCATGGAGGCTCGAGTACCCTGTAGTACCGCCTCTAGCTTGGATAAGAGATGTGATATGGACGGGCATGGAGGCTCCAGTACCCTGTTGTACCGCTTCAAGCTTGGATACGAGATGTGATAAGGAGGGCATGGAGCCTCTAGTACCCTGTTTTACCGCCTTTAGCTTGGATACAAGACGTGATACGGGGGCATGGAGGCTCTAGTACCCCATTGTACCACTTCTAGCTTGGATACAAGATGCTATACAGGCAGGTATGGAGGCTCTAGTACCCTGCTGTTCCACCTCTAGCTTGGATACAAGATGTGATACAGGCAGGCATGAAGGCTCTAGTATCCCGTTGTACCACCTCTAGCTTGGATACAAGATGTGATACAGACAGGCATAGAGGCTCAAGTTCCCTTTTGTACCACCTTTACCTTGGATACAAGATGTGATACAGGCCGGCATGGAGGCTCTAGTACCCTGTTGTACCGCCTCTAGCGTGGATACAAGCTGTGATACTGGCAGGCATGGAGGTTCTAGGACCCTGTTGTATCGCCTCTAGCTTGGATACAAGACGTGATATGGTGGGCACGCTGCCACTTGGGATGCATTATGCATTGACACTTGGGGGACAGGATAATAGCATGTTGACAATAGACGGCAATGTATTGCTTATTGTCTTTCATGATGTTAAATTCATTCTCTGTGGCTGATTTTACACAAGTGAGGACTATATCACCCCGAGAAACTCAGACCAATATCTCGCATCTCAAATATGCGAGTGTGTCTGCCAGTGCAGTGCGCCTTGTAAGAACAATGCATTGCGATGTGCGTATATGTGTAATATATATACACATACATACACACAAACACCGCTGTAGGAGCAACTGTAAGAAACAAAACAAATGGTGGTAATACGGCGGCTGCCCGATCTTTCACACACATAGTATTCATAGGGGAAGTCCTAGATTTTCAAGTATTAACGGGAGAGAATACTGCTGGTGAAAACGAAACCACAGAAATCTTAGGCTTAGTTTTGTCCCAATATACGGATAGACGCAGCCCAATAGTCGCAGCCGGATAGACGGATAGATGCAGGCGGATAGACACATAAACGCAGGCGGATAGACGGATAAACACAGGCGGACAGACGCATAAATAACAGCTTGACTTTGGGTATTTTCACACAGGGCGCATATGTTGTGCATTTTCCATCCAGACGTTATATGTGGCAAATCCACAGTATACTATAGTAGCAGCATAGTGGATTAGATTTTAACAAAGGTCTTACACACATTGTAAAAAAACCTGCTCAAAATTAGTGCAATTATTGACCTGCCGTGTGAATTTAAAATCGGCAGTGTGTCAATTTCTGCTGTGGATTGGTTTGGGATTTGTTGCAGATTTTCTCCATTGAGTTCAGTGGGGAAGTCAAAATACATATGAAATCCCAATTTCCGCAGGTGGGAATAGTTAAACAATAAAAATAAATCTTTCTTCTACACAAAGGAGATTAGTAAATGCATTTGGCTATTCTAGTGTTGCACTGCACTATATGCAAAATAAATAACATGTAGATAATAATATACAGTATAAGAATGAAATATGGTGAAGTTCTACACAATAGTCTACTGGGAAACATTTGTACGATTACTTTACCTGGTATGGTAAAGCTCTTTATTAAAGGTGCTTGTGTCCTTTTTTCTATGCCTCAGATACACAGAGGATGCAGAAGATGCAGTCTTAAAGAAAAGGAAACTATAGTTTAGATCACAACAAAGTATTTTCTATAAGAGAAAGGAATAAAGTGTAACTGCTGAGAGTATCTGAAATCTGGAAAAGCAACTCTAATAAAAAAAATGACAATATTTTGAGATTTTTGCACATGCAAAAGACTGCTTTGCTGCTTAGCAGACCATGGCAAAGCATGGGGCTTGTACGGTGCCATTCAAAGGTCCTACACTATCAAATTCTGGCACCATAAGCATTCTGTATGCTGCTGCCTCCATATGGCACTGTAATATGGCATGCCATGGAACCGGCCACAATTTTGTTTCTCACAGGTTCTCTATGAATTTGAGAGAAAAATAACTTCCGTATGTCTGTAGTTTGTATGTAAAATCTCACCAATTCATATGCATAGCAGAACACTATGCAAATACAGATTCTAAGCAGCAAACACAGGAAATCTCCAAGATTGGGTTCTTATGTACTGTGTTTGCCGCAGTTCCAACATGGTTTTTAATGCCTTCTCTTCAAATTACAGTAAAATATCTTATTTCAATAAAAAAGAAAAAAAAACTGCAGTGCAAACATCAATCAGAATGCAGAATAAATAATGTGATAACATTAGATTCTCTGGGTCAGGGCGCTTCTGGCGATACCAAATTTATACAGTTTGTTTGCTGTTTTCTTGTATCACTGGATTCCAAGAGCTGTAATGTTTACAGTGAATGATTATCGTTCAATTCTGCTCAATCCAGCAATTCATTGAATGATAATCTTTCCATGTAAAAGGGCCTTAAGAAAAAAGAACAATAATCCTGCAAGACGGGACTGGAAAGGCTAGGTTTTTATAGGAAGTCCAAGAGTGAGGCTAGTCAGGAAAACAAGGCCTAGAACTCAAGAGGCAAGGACTTTGGATACATTGGATTTGGCGAAAGAGCTGTCCAGCAAGACCAGTAGCTGAGGGAGAAAAGCCACTGTGTGGGACAAAGGAACCCTGACAGGTATATGGTGCCATTAGGAAAATGTATTGGGCTGCACTGTGGCGTTTGGTGCTTTTGGGGAGTATTATATGCTCTGCTTGGGGGTATTTGGTTGGGGCTACACAGTGATATTTACTGGTGCACGGAAGTACTTTACTTGTTCACTGCTGAGGCCCCATATCACAATGGCTTGGCTGAATTGCCCTCCTTTAGAGAATACATCAGTTCCTATAGCAGGAAATGCGTTTATTCCTTTATTTCAGTCTCAGAGGCACAAAACCAATGAACCTTGTAGACTAGCAGATTTATACTCTGGACACCTGGTTCTTTGAAAAGATATGACCCGAGACCAGAAACTAGACCACAAAACCATCATCCTATGAAAGGGCAGGTAACCTCTGGAAACCAAGGACGTATTTTCCAGCTTCGTGTTGGGCAGAGAAAAAAAGCTTCTCCAGCTATTAGGAAAGAAAAATTATTTTACTGGTCTAATAAATATTTAGCCAGATAAATGTAAGGATTACAGCTCTGTACAGCCTCCATATGGACTTCTACTCCTACCTACTTTAGTATTGCAGTATGTTACATTGGCCTATGACGCCCTAGCTCTCACATGTCCTTATGGGCCACTGTAGATGGCAGACTTGAAGGCCATTGTCAATGCTCCAGGTGAAATAGCAACACATTGGTACCCCACGATCACATGACGGGGTCCATTGGGTGACAGAAGGAGCCCCTCTTTCTGTCAACTTCTTGCATGCCATTGCTGCTTTGACCACATCCTGTAAAGTGTTAGGATTGGACGTTTCTCCATACAAAGTCTCTGCTGCTCCCTAGCCATAGTGCTGCTATCCCATGTGCTGCTATCCCGACTCCTGCACACAGCTCTACATATGAATTCGTCTATAGAAGAAATAAAATCACAGTGCCTCACCCTTCTGTTCAGTGAGGAACTAGATGAAGTTTCAGATCTGTTTTCTTCAGGCACTTCTTTCTCTGCGTCAATCTCTTCATGTTTTGTATCCTGGAAATACAGTTTATAAATATATTTAGAAGAAATAATAAAATAAATAAAACCACAGAATTATTCAGTGGCAAATAAGGCCGCCTGCAGACGAGCGGGTCGGATCCGGCAGCGAGAATTCTTGCCGAGTGATCCGACCCGAGCGCCTGCAGGGACGAGCGCGTACTCACCCGCGCCTGGCGGCCCCGGCTCTTTGATGTGCCGGCTGCCGCGCAGCCGGCGCATGCGCAGACCGGAGCCGGCGGCCGGGTGAGTGCGTGCCCCGCAGAAAATTAGGACATGCCGCGGTTTGTTTGCCGCGCGAGATTTCGCACGGCCAAACCGCGGCCGTCTGCATAGGAGTGCGTATTTTAATGCACTCCTATGCAAACTTTCAGCGGCGGAAATCCCGCGGGAAATCCCGCGCGGGATTTCCGCTCGTGTGCAGGCGACCTAACACAGTAATTTTATAGAGTGAGGACCCACAGCAATAATAGCAGTCATAATGATAATAGTAATAAACTGTCTGGAAAATGAAAGAACAGGAATCACTTAAAAAAAATGTTTTCTTACGAGTATCTAATCTAAAACAGTTTTCAAACTACAGCTGTTTCTGTGAAAGATGACACATTATCTATAAACAACAGCTTGTTATTCTGCTGACAAGCGGCGGCAAGGAAATAAGTTCTACACTTTACTTAAAAACCTGGAAAAATAAAAAGCAAATCCATGCAGACACCGATGTAAGAATTCCAGGAGCATCTTAGATGCTATTACAGTCATGATAGAAAGAAATACATTGACATCTCTTTGAGACGACCACCCAAAATGGCATTAAAAATGGTCTCTTAGAGGTGTGGTCTTCTCAAAGAACATGGCCAGTAGTATATAATGGAACTGAAACTCCTGTCTCGTCAAAGGGGTGGTCTTCTGAAATAGGGGATCTGTTGGAGAGGTGTCACTGTATTTAGATTTACTGTATTTTCTGGGAAGAATCCGCATCTCCAATACTGGAGTATTTGTAATGAAGTTACATCATTCAGTCATTAGGTGGCAGTAGAACTCATTTCTTTTGCTGTATTTATTTTCTGCTGGTGTGACCTGGCGTTCTAATTGCAAGATATGAATGCATGCGATAAATATGTACACAGTCTGCCTGCCTCTCTGAGCTCCCATTAGCCATATGACTGAGCATGGACGCCAGCAATAAATGCACCATTAACCCAGTGAAAAATAGCTTTTAATCAAATTAATAGATCTTATCAGCCCCTCAAACGCTTTGCGTTATTTGTAAGCGCTCTTGGATTATCGGTGGAGTTTTCATTCCAAAACGCTGTGTATGATGAGAAGTACATCATGGTTTTGTAGGAAAATAACTTTCATCATAACAGTTCAGAGAGATTATAAAGAAGTATTTAACTCTCCTTGGAATATCTGCGTAGAGAGATAAGAAATATCCACTGTTTGTTTCATTTCTATTCACAAGAGCGGGTCAACTTGGTCGCTATTAACTCCTCTTACTATAACCACTAAATGGATGCTAGAAATCTTAGTTATTAAATATTATAAATACAGCCTAAGGACCCTCATATTTACGTCTTCAAAGAGACTGGGAGGCTCATACTGGGGTCCGCTACTTAAAAGGGTTTGGTAAAGATATCTGACATTTATTACTTGTGGATAAATATGAGCAAAAGGATTTGCCCACTTCACTCGGTTATCTGGGCTATAAAATAACACAGGAGGATCACTTTGCCTGTTATTCTGTTAATTTAACTGTAAATGAATCTTCATCCTTGCAAATTCATTCACTAATGTGTCCTTATGGACAGCAAATCTTTAATGAAGCATAAAAGGGAAAAAAAACAACATTGTTCACCTTAAAGTGTATCTGAGTTTTTAGAAAGTTTGTAAAAACAGCTCACATCTTCACTAGCTTTGTTGCTCTTTACACCGAGTTTGAGCTCCATCAATTCAGTTTTCCATGTAGGTTTTCCTGCTTCTAACTTGCAATTCATTTACAAGTTGCGGAGTGCCCTAATCCAGCCATTCTGCAAGTACGGAACTCCTCTCCCACATTTCCCATGCTGTCTTAAATAGATGCAAGGCAGCATCTGAATGTCTGCCCCTCTGTTGGATGCTGTAACTAGCAGTGCCCCCATGCCCCTGTTATTAGAGAAGCCAAATGCCTAACAACAGGCAGTGGATTGCAAAGGTGTTGGAATGGAGACCCCTAGTAGCAGGCTTGATTTGCAGAGGTAAAAAAAAGTTTAATGCAAGTATATTACTAGATTGATGATCTACACATATAGGGTGTTAGTTGAGCATAAGTTATGTGAAAAGTTAATGTCCTTTTAACTTCTGCATTATTATCAACAACTAGGGGAAATGAAAGTTTCCATTTGCTTTTGGAAGGCACAATAATTCCAATTACTTCCACCTGATTGAAAATGCACCTTTTTATATTCTATATGGTTTCTTTTGGTTTTGGAAAATTTCAATAAAGCACATTGAAGAACAAGTATGGCAGTGTTGTGCTACATTTTTGGTGGGTATGTGACAGGCCCAGGTGATTCAGGCCCCTTCACACTGCAATATTTGATCAGTATTTTGCATCAGTATTTTAAGACAAAACCAGGAGTTAAATCTACAAAGAAAAAAAAGTACAATGGAAAGTTTGTAACCTATTTGTGTTTTTGCCTCGCTTCTTGTTTTAGCTTACATATATGTATACAAAATACTGACCAAAATACTGCAATCAGTAAGTGACCTTAAGAGGATCTCTCATGGGGTAAAGTCAGCAGGTCTGGCTGCATACAATAGCTCTGACTCTATTGCTGTTCTTTTTCCCCATACTCTCTTCTACCTGGACAAGCTCTTCTTAGCTCCGACTTCCACCAGTGTCTGATTTGATTGACAGTCCAATGTTACCCACTAACAGCAAGTGGTGGGAAACGCCCAGTTAACATACTTACAATTCTGAGAGCAGAACCTAAAAAGAGCTGAACCAAGGTGAGTACGGGAACAAAAATGAGGATAGAGACAGCAATGCTGAGGCTGCAGAGCTATACAGTAAGCCACCATTGACTTAATCACATAACAGGTCCCCAAGTTATCCTAAGGGACAAAAAGTTAGTGGGGCCAGCTACATAGCTCTGCAGCCAGGGCTACACTGAGTCTATCTCTAGTTATTTGCATATTCTACAGAATAAGGGATAACTATCCCTGATTATAACTGATCTGTAATATTCTGCAATCACAGGGGAATGTCAGGGTAGACCATAACAAAGAAATATCCTCTTACTTGTTCTCTTTCGCAACATAACCGTAAGACTGTATTCACATGGAGACACGTGATATCGGTCCAGGAATGTGATGCGTTTTGCTAGAAAAATGCATTGCACGTGTGTGAAAATCGCATGGTATGTCAATGGGAAAAAATTTAAAATCGCATTGCATTAAAATTGCATCCGTATGCGAGTATGAGGCAATTTAGTACATGAGTTGCATTGACTACTTTGTAAAATCTTTGTTGAGAATGGTAGAGATATAAAACAGGAGCATCTTCAAGGTCTGAGTACAGCGAATATAAAGAGGCAGAGCAGACTTACACACCCTTGTTAAAATGCCATGTTTTTGTCATGTTAAAAAAATCCAACCAAGATAAATCATCTCCACTTTCAATATGACCCGTAATGTTATGTCATTCATACTCACGAACTGGCGAAACTCCAACGGAATTCGGAAACAGTGGACATAACTAAGAAACAGATATAACTCATGATATAACAAATATTCAAAACACTCACCAGCATACCTGCACACATAGTCAGATGGAATAACTACAGAATGTACAAGGTATTAGTTCATGTTTTGGCCAAGATACTTAAGCCCACTCTAAAGGTTCCTCATTGTTTACAGGTCCCTACTTTAACGAGACAACTTCCACATGAAACCTGCATGCATGCGGGCTGATCATCCTGACAGGGACGGCCCAGCTCTGGAACCTAGTGAGCTACCTAGATGACAAAGAAAACATCAGGGCTGAATGCAGCTCATACCAACACACCAAGGATTTGCATACAACACAGAGGACCATGCACCCTGAACAGAACTGTTCACACCACACGTCCGGCACCCTGTACAGACATGCAGGAACAAGGCACTGTTCCCCTGAACAGACTGAACAAACAAAGAAAAGCCCAGCAACCTCTAGCAGAGGAGCTGGTGTATATGAGCCACAGACCTGGGGGATTGGCTGCCTGGAGCATACAACAGTATCTCCTCATTAAAGAGGGGCCTCCAGAGACACAGGCATCTAACACACAGGGGTCTGAGACCTGGTGGATTGGCAGGCTGGAGAAATCCCCACCTGTGGAGCTGTGCTGCTAAAAACCCATGTAGAACAACAGACCCCAGCTGCACACCTTAACACGTTATCTGTTCAATTCCATTGGAAAACAAGCTGAAATCTTTTAGAGTGGAAATATAAACAAAATACTGTGGTTGCATAAATATGTACACTCTAAGGCCTCCTTCCCAAGAACGGATTTCCGCCGCGTAATTCGCGGCGGAAATCCGCTGCGTTGTCCGCAGCTATTAGGTTCCATTGAACCTAATAGCTCAGTGCTCAAGTGCGGAATTCCACCGCGGAATTCTGCACCGTAAATTCACCCGCGGCATGCTCTATTTGCCGCGGGTGTACGCGCGGACGGCTTCCATTGCAGTCAATGGAAGCCGTCTGTTCACGCTATCTTCCGCTGTAGCACAGCGGAAGATAGCGTGAAAACGCTTCCCCGCCCACCGGCGCCGCGTCATATGATATGGCCGGCCGCGTCATGTGATGCGGTGGGCGTGTCACATAATGTGGCGGAGGTGGGCGGGGAAGCGTCATGCGGGAGCGAGGACGCTGGATCTGCAGGTAAGTATGGGGTCTCCTGGGGGGCGCCGTGACGGGCTCCGCGGCGGAGCCCGTCACGGCTGTGTGCAGCCGGCCTAAAACTAATATTTTGTTGATGTACCCTGTGACTTTATGACAGCATTCAGTCTTTGTGAGTAGGTGTCAGCATGGCACATCTCGATTTTGCAACTTTTGCCCTCATCAGCTTGCAAAAGCATGCCAAATCTGTTAGATTGTGAAGGCATCTCATGTGTACCTATTCAGGTCTACCCCCAGATTTTCAAACAAATTCAGGTCTAAGCCATTCCATAACTTTAGGCCGCCTGCAGACGGGCAGAAATTCCGCGGCGGGATTTCCCGCAGCATTTCCGCCTGTGGAAACTGCCAAACGCAATCCTATGCAGATGGCTGCGGTTTGTCCGCGCGAAAACTCGCATGGCAAACAAACTCACAGAAACGTCACTCACCGGCTGCCGGCACATGAAAGAGCCGGAGCTGCGGGGCGCGGACGAGTACGTGCTGCTCTCTGCAGGCGCTCGGGTCGGGTTCGGCTGCGAGAATTCTGGCAGCCGGATCCGACACGGCCGTCTGCAGGCGGCCTTAATCTTCTTCTGGTGGAACCATTCTGTTGTTGATTTAGAGATATGTTTTTGTTTGTTTTTGAGCTGAAAGAAGAAATACCTCTTCATCTTCAGCTTTTTAGCAGAGGCTTTAGGCTGCCTTCGCATTGATGAGAAAATCATGCGAGATTTGTGCGTTGCGAAAAGCACATGTATGAACCCCATTCTTTTGACAGCCGTAGCTGAGGACTGCTTCTTCCAAAAGGGATACAAGGCTGTTTTGACATGAAAACGCCTTGCATCCTTGAAGAATTCACATCTTGGGGATCGTGATATGGGGCAGTGATTGACAGCCCCATATCGCGCACGTCAGTATGAAGTTAGTAACAGAGTATGTTAGGCTGAAGGGAGACAATATCCATCTGGTTCAGCCTATATCCACCCCTTTTGTTGATCCAGAAGAAGGCAAAAAAAAACCAATAAGGCAGAAGCCAATTAGCTTATTTGGTGGAAAACATTCCTTCCCGACTCGATAATGGAAGTCAGAATAATCCCTGGATCAACGTTTAAAAGTTCCTACCTGACTCCCAGACCCAGACCAACAACCCCGCTGATTATTTAATGTCTATATCCTGTATTATCATAGCGCTCTAGAAAGGCATCTAGTCCTCTCTTAAACTCCTCGATTGATTTTGCCATCACCACGTCCTCAGAACACTGATATAAACTACAACTCTTAGAGACCCACACAATTGAAAGTTCCAGCCAATCAGCGACATTATGGAATACAGCGGGTTAGGTTGTTTTTTAGGTTATCCAGTGATTGATCTGTAGCGGAGTCACAGAGTTATAAAAGTCATACATCATTATATGATGTATAAGTGCATTCTTGAAGCATACATTATAAAAATGGCTGAGAAGAAATGCCATGAATATTCAAATAAATACTTGAAATATGGATTCATTACTTCTCATACAAACTGACAACTTCCCTTGTGCCTCATTTGTAAAGAGGCATTTTCGAATGGAGCTATGAAGCCTACGAGACTAAGTGATCACCTTGGAAAAATGCATTCAGACAAAGTGTGTAAGCTTATTTCATTTTTCCAAGGTTTAAAGTCAAAGTTTGAGAACCACAGTACTGTAGGCAAGCTATTTGGAAAATCTGCTCTCAATGCTGACAAAGGCCTCCTTGCTTCGATAAAGTCTCTTTATTAATAGAGCAATGTGGCAATTCACATACTATTGAGGAAACACTTGTGTTACCCACAGTTGAAGAGATTGTCAGTACTATGCTGGCGCCTCACGCGTGTGCCATGGTGAAATTGATTCCTTTGAGTAATGACCCTGTTTCAACAAGAATTGATGAGATGGTTGCTGATGTGGAAGAAACGCTTTTGAAAGAATTAAAAAACTCAGAATTTGCAATGCAAATTGACGAGTCAATGGTTAGAGACAATTTAGAATTGCTGCTAGCTTATGTTTGTTTCATTAATTGTAATGAAGAGGTAGTGGAGGAACTGTTGTTTACCAGAAATTTAACTACAGACACAAAAGGCTCCTCTATATACAAAAGAGTGCAAGAAAAAAAAAACATCCTTTTAACAAATGTACTTGTTTGTGCAACTGATAGAGCTGCATTCATGATTGGTCAATATCGTGAATATATAGCCCATTTAAAGTCTGATATACCTGGCATAATGGCAATCCACTGTGTGATCCATCGGCAGCACCTTATTGCTAAACATTTATGTGAGAGATTGCTTGTTTCTCTGCACTATGTAATTAATGCTGTTAACAAGACAAAAGCACACTCTGTGAATGAACATCTTTTCCGCAAGCTCTGTCATCATGACAAAGAATTTAAACGTCTACTCCAACACACCGAAGTGAGGTGGCTGCCAAGAGGAAAGTGCTTACAATGCTTCTACGAACTTTTTGACACAGTAGTCAAGTTTCTTTGGCCGATTGACCCAAGCCTTTGTGATGCAATCGAACTACGACGTCTTGACATTGCCTATCTTGCAGACATATTTGACAAGCTCAACGAGGTCAACACAAAGCTACAAGGAGACAAAATTAATTTCATTAAGGCTAAAGGTATAATCTCTTCCTTCATTGCCAAACTGGACCTTCATACCAATAACCTGAGTTGACACGAGCTCTGTCAGTTTCTGAGTCTTCAAGAAATTGCATGCAAAGACGGAGACAAAATTCAAGATGTAGATTTAGAGACGTTTTTTTGCTCACACCTCAAACAAGCCAAAGAAGACATGCAAACGATGTTTCATGATCTATGTACCCTGGAAATACCAACTTGGGCACTCAATCCATTTTCAGCAGACGCAGGAGAATTTCATCCCAGATTACAAGAGCAGTTGATCAACACGATAGCGAAGCCCAAGCACTTTTCCAACAATGGGGCTATAAATGTTTTGGGGTGAAGGTAAAGAATTCCTACCCTATCTTGTGCCAGAAAGTTAAGTTGCTCATGTTAGCTTTTTCATCTACGTACTTAATGGAGAGGGGCTTCAGCGCGGTTCAGCAGCTCCTGACAAAAGCGAGAAACAAACTTCAGATATGTGTAAGGGGCGACTTGAGACTGCAGGTGACTAAGATAGAACCAGATATTGCAAAACTGGCGTCCACTCATTAGGCCCAAGGCAGCCATTATTGACACACATTGATTGCGGCAAACATTATTATTAGTCGAATTTCATTGTTCTTGCATTTTAATTCATCTTCTGACCATTAAAGAGTATCTTGCATGTTCTTTATATGTTGTACATTTCTATCGAATGATAATTAAAGATGGTATTATTGCTTGCTTCCCCCCAAAAATTATCTTCTGCAATAAAATCTATTTGTTATTGTATCCACAATTAACTTGTTTTTAAATATTTATCACCTACATTTTAGCAGATAAAATTTAGTTGACTAAATACTTCTTTGGTAATTTTTAGAGACACGTTTTCACAATTAATGCTAATCTGTTAAACACTACCAAACTTTCCAAAAAAAACAACCAACTGTACACAGTATTCCATGTGGGGCCTGACAAGTGTCTTATATAGTGGAAGAATAATGTTCTCGGCCCTCGCCCCTATACCTCTTTTAATGCACCCCAAGCCTTTTTTTGCTTTTGCAACAGCTGACTGGCATTGATTGCTCCAGTTAAGTCTACAGTCAACTAGTGCCCCCAGGCCTTTTTCCGTATAACTTTTCCTTAGCAGCACCCCATTTAGTGTATATTGTTGACATCTGTTTCTTCTGCAGATGTGCATAACCTTCCACTAATCAATATTGAACTTTATTTGCCCTATATCTACCCAAGCCCCCAGCTTATTTAGGTCCATTTGTAGCCGTACATTGTCCTCCTTTGTCTTAATTACCTTGCATAATTTCATATTGTCTGCAACTATCCATATTTTGGTGTGCAGTGCTTCTATAAGGTCATTGATAAATATATTGAACAAAATGGGACCAGTACTGAACCCTGTGGGACCCCACTAGCAACGGTGGCCCAGTCAGAGTGTGATCGATTTATTACCACCCTCTGCTTTCTATCTCCAAGCCAGTTCTTAACCCAACTACACATGTTTTTGCCCAGTCCGAGCTGTCTCATTTTATATATCAGCCTATTATGCAGCACAGTGTCAAATGCTTTAGAAAAAACATATACAAGAACAATAGACTCTCCCAGATCCGGCCTAGAACTTAATTCATTCTAGAAGCTGATCAAAATGGCCTGACACAATCAATCCCTCATGAACCCATGCTGATGAGGAGTTATGTTGTTGTTTTCCTTGAGGTATTCCAGGATGGCATGCTCAGAAACCCCTCAAATATTTTTCCAATTATTGAAGTGAGACTTACTGGCCTGTAGCTACCAGGCTCCCTTCTTGACCCCTTTTTGTATATTGAAACCACATTGGCAATACGCCAATCCAGTGGTACAACTCCGGTCTCAAGAGGGTTTCTAAATATAAGAAATAGCGGTCTGTCTATCATGTCACTTAGGTTACTTAGAACCCTTGGGTGTATTCCATCGGGGCCTGGTGATTTGTCGATTTTAATCTTTTTTAACCGACTCTGCACTTTCTCCTGAGTTAGGCAGGTGATATTTTCTGTGGGGCATTAGTTTTATCTCCCTGCATCTCGTGTGACATTTTTCTTTTTTCCTTCATGAAAACATTTGGGAAAAAACTATTTAATAGATTTGCCTTCTCTCCATCATCTTCTATGATTACTCCTGCACTATTTGTTAAAGAGTCAGTGCTCTCATTGGCCCTTTAACAGATAACGCGGGAGAAATCATAGAAGATGATAGGGGAAGGCAAATCTATTAAAATAGTTTTTTTTCTCAAATGTATTCTGCAGGTTACCCTGAAGGTTTTTTGCCAAAATGGACTAATTTGGAACTGTTCATACTTCCCTCCACCTTGACTGAAGCCCCAGTTCCAGCACAAAAACATCCCCAAAGTACCACTGCTTCCACTATCTTGACTGTGAGTTTGGTGTTCTTTTGGTGATGCACAGTGTTGGCTTCGTGCCAAACATACCTTTTGGAATTATGGACTTCAGATCGTAACACGTTCTCCCACATGCATTGGGCAGACTTGATGTAGGTTTTGGTAAAACATAGCTGGGCTCGGATGTTTTTATGTGTTAGAAAAGGCTTTCATCTTGCCTCTCTACCTCACAGCCCAGACAGTTGAAGAATATGGGAGATGGATGTCGCATGCACTACACAACCAGTACTTGCCAGAAATACCTGCAGCTCCTTTAATGTTGCTGGGGGTCTCTTGGCAGCCTTCCAGACCAATTTTTTCTGGTCTTTTCATCAATTTTTGAGAGACATCCAGTTCTTGGTAAAGTCACTGTTGTGCCAAATTTAATCCACTTCTTGATGACCGTCTTCACTGTGTTCCTTGGTATATGTAATGCCCTGACAATGTTTTGGTCCCCTTCTCCTGACTGATACCTTCAACAATCAGATCCCTTTGATGTGTTGGAAGCTCTTTATGGCTTCTGCTGAAAAATGCAGCTAAGGAAATGTCAGTAAACTCCTACCAGAACAGCTGAACTTTATATGGGGCAAATCATTATCACTTTACATAATGGCAGCCATGTACTGACTACTATTTATCAAGAGTTTAAATGTCATTGGCTAATTCTGAGCACAACATCCTAAATATAAGAGGGTGTTCACACTTATGCAGCCTCATTATTTTAGCTTTGTAATTTTTATTCTTTCACCATAAAAAATTGGAATTGTACAGATAACGGGTCACATTGAAGGTAGAAACAAATCTGAAATGAGTGATCTTTGTCTGATTTTTTAACATGACAAAAACCTGGCATTTTAAAGGGTTGGGTAGACTTTTTATATCCACTGTGTATCACACTTTAATTTTTCCACTATGGCATCTACAATTATAGTGCCATTTACTAGAATCCAAATTAGAGAAGGCTGTTGCTTAATATTTTAAGTTATTAGCCTTATTATTAACCTTTTCACTTTTAGTAGGATTAGCAGTCATTTTTTTGTTATCAGTTCAGCCTCAGAGAGACTTTAAAGTGTTGTTGACGTTCCACATTATTCCATAAATCAGCAATAATCATTTTGTGCATGGTACTAAAAATGATTGGTTCCAACCACTAAAAATCTGCCTCAACCACTAAAAATCTGCTATTATCATTAATATTTTCTCTATCTGCATATGTAACAACGAAAAATCCTTATATGATGAGACGATCCCTGTCCCAATGCATTAGGGCATCACAAAATTGGGTTTCATACACAGGATTTTATTCTAGATAGAACGAAGAGCCGTAGAAAGTGTGTCCCTCTTAGACTTGTAAGGCCATGAATTATATGTTGATAAACTGATTTTTATGAATGCTATCTAAAATTGCATTATTCCTGTCGGTGTATGTGGACTTTCTAGTATTTGATGACCAGGGGTTTGGCTAGACGGACTCTGCCAATGATAAGATTGGCAAGAGAGCTACTTTAGGATATGTTTCTCTTGTATCCTCTATTCTATATATAAAAAAAAAAACACAAAACCTTAGGACACTATTAACTAAAACTGTATGAATTCATTTTGTTACACACACTAGATTCAGTTTTTGCTGTCATCTCCACAGTGATCCATTTCTTCCCAGTTTTTCTCGTCATAGTATATCAATACAAGCCTATAATAAGTTGCGAGGATTACTTGTATTAATCATACCTCAGTGACAAACGCATATGCAGAAATCATATGCACACTGCAAAACACGGACTAGCCAGCTCAAGTAGATTGGAACATTATTCATTTACAGTGCTATAAAGGTAGGGGTTGGCTAGCCAATTTTAGTCTAGGGGGCAAGGAGCACCCAGCAGTGGCCCATGAGTAGCAATCCACCCTAATGGTAGAAACACGCACTGGTCATACCCAGCAAAACTGTGGCCACAAAAATGTTTGACAAAACTGCGTAGCCAGTGGCCACCACAGAAGGGCAAAGTCTGGCTGCATGCGGCAAGCCACATCATGTCTTTTCATCCTTAACATTATCTACTTAATAAAAATACAGCAGCAGACCAACCTTAGTACATAAATAGCTCATTGTATAAATACAGCGCCACAACCAAGCTCATACCATAAATGCATTAGTAGAACCGAGCTCATAACATAACTACAGCACCAGAACAACTCACTGTATAAATACCTTACCAGAACCAAGCACATAGCATAAATACTGCCCCAGAACCAAGCTTGTATCATAAATAGTGATGAGCGAGCATACTCGCTAAGGGTAATTGCTCAAGCGAGCATTGCCCTTAGCGAGTACCTGCCCGCTCGAGAGAAAAGGTTCGGGTGCCGATGTGGGTGACAGGTGAGTTGTGGCAGTGAGCAGGGGGAGCGGGGAGAGAGAGGGAGAGAGAGATCTCCCCCGCTCTCCCCCGCAGCTCCCTGCCCGCCGCCGGCAGCCGAACCTTTTCGCTCGAGCAGGCAGGTACTCGCTAAAGGCAATGCTCGCTCGAGCAATTGCCCTTAGCGAGTATGCTCGCTCATCACTAATCATAAATTCAGTACCAGTATCAAGCTAGTAACTACAGCCCATAACCCAGCTTATGTTATAAATACTGCACTAGAACGAGCAGCTATATTTCTTCTCTATTTTGGCGGTTTTAGACAAACATATTAACCCTTTCCAATCCACTGTCTGACATCTTCCTACATTCTGATTGAAGCTTGTACAGCTCCAATGCCAGAAAACATCCGACAGGGTATTCTTACTGTCTATTGCCAGCCACCCCGCTGTCGAAGCCTCTCTGGTGCGCAAACACTGGCTTTAGCCAGCAGATGGCATCGTTGTATAACAGCAAAAAGAGAAAGCCTTTTAGGAAACCTTGAATCCAAAATTGGATTGGAAAGGGTTAAAGGCACTTTTTCCAGACGATTGTTGCAGCCCAACCACAGGTTTTCTGACCCAAACTCACAGGATGATACAGATCTATCATGGGGCCCCATAGCAAAACTCAGAATTTGCTTCCCTCCCTAGAAATTTTTTTTTTATAATTATATATATATATATATATATATATATATATATATATATACATACACACACACACACACACACACACACACACACACACACATATATATAATATATATATGTATTTTTTTTTTCTGAACATCAAGACGACAAAGCTCATGACCACTGCCTACAAGGAAATCCACATGAAGGTCAACAACAAAGAAATCAAAGTGGTTAACAGTTTTGTATTTTTTGGGTCACTTATCAATCATAGTGGCAGCTCGACAGGTGAGATAAGGCATTGATTAGCACTGGGGCATACGGCCATGGTGATGACATGTGATGGGGGTAAATTTGCTGAGAAAAAAACTACCTAGAATGGTCAGTTATAAAAGGAAACGGAAGACACTAGACATGTTGGCTGGACATCATCAGGATAGACACAGGAATGGACATCAGACAATTGAAAACAGAGAAGCATGGAGAGGACTGGCCTGCAGAGTTTCCAAGAGTCGGACATGACTAAAATGGATAGATTTGCAATACAGTATATTATATATTACACAGCAGGTGTATCTTTTCTCCTTAGGGAGAGCACCTAGACGGTGAGTGAGGAGACTGAAATGGCCATGCACGCTCCTCTGGGTAATATGCAAATAAGGAAGATGGAATAAAACCTCCACAGTGCCACCCATTGGAAGGCAGCATTCCTTCAAGCCAAAGTCAGACTTTTTATACATATGCATATATATTTTCAGAGGATATATTTTGTTAAAGGGGTTGTCCCGCGAAACAAAGTTGGGGTATACACTTCTGTATGGCCATATTAATGCACTTTGTAATGTACATTGTGCATTAATTATGAGCCATACAGAAGTTATTCACTTACCTGTTCCGTTGCTAGCGTCCTCGTCTTCATGGTGCCGTCTAATTTTCAGCGTCTAATCGCCCGATTAGACGCGCTTGCACAGTCTGGTCTTCTCCCTTCTGAATGGGGCCGCTCGTGCCAGAGAGCGGCTCCTCGTAGCTCCGCCCCATCACGTGCCGATTCCAGCCAATCAGGAGGCTGGAATCGGCAATGGACCGCACAGAAGACCTGCGGTCCACCGAGGGTGAAGATCCCGGCGGCCATCTCCGCAAGGTAAGTAAGAAGTCACCGGAGCGCGGGGATTCGGGTAAGTACTATCCGTTTTTTTCTTTAAACCCCTGCATCGGGTTTGTCTCGCGCCGAACGGGGGGGCTATTAAAAAAAAAAAAAACCCGTTTCGGCGCGGGACAACCCCTTTAAGTAAAGGCAATGCTGTCCTTACAGAATTTCCTAAGAAAGAAAAAATAAATAAATAATTTTTATTTCTTTGCTATATCATTATTTAGATCATTCTAAGACATATCGATTTAAAATTATTTATATATCATGGAATTTTGCAACATTGAACATATTTTTTCATTTGCAGGAAATTTAATGTATAATACATAATGTATATTATTTATGGGTTTATATGGTTTATATTTGCCTCATGTATAAAGAAATAAGATTATTTATCATTGAGTATTACTCATTAATATAAGTGCTTAAGGGGTTAAATGTAGTTCATGCGATTTATATGAAGGGGTTTTGTAGGTCAGCTTCTTGTCATTGTTTTTAATTGATTTTAAATTAGTTCAGACATATAAGGAAGTGATGCAACTCCCTAAGATCAGGTGATCAAGACTCATTTTTGGAGTAGAAACGCGTCCTGTCTAGCGTCTGACCGACTGGTTGCTATGTAATACTTCTAATGAATAAAGGCTTGTGAAACACTAATTCTGTAAGGACAGCATTACCTTTACTTACCTTATACATATGGCCGTGTTGGATGGCGCGGTGAAGCAGCCCAAACAAAAACCCAAGCCAGTATATGGAATACAAAATAGAAGGAACACAGGAACAGTGGGTGAGCTAACCTTCCGATTGATTACAATATATTTTGTTAAGTAGCCTCGAAAGCTTGTGCTGTTAACATAATTTTGTTAGCCATTAAAAGGTATCATATCTACAAATTTATTTTGTTTCACTTAGGCCCCCTACACACGGGCGGAAATTCTGCTCCGGGATTTCCCGCAGAATTTCCACCCTTGGAAGCTGCCATAGGATTGCATAAAAAAACCCCAATCCTATGCAGACGGCTGCGATTTTTCCACGTGAAATCTCACGTGGAAAACAAATCGCGGCATGCTCTATTTCTTTGTGGGTCTCGCAGAGCCCCGCACAGAAATGTCACTCCCCAGCTGCTGGCTCCGCTCTGCACATGCCCCGGCTGGCCAGCAGGCGGCACATCACAGAGCCGGAGCCGCGGGAGAAGGTGAGACCCGCACTGGTACCTGCAGGGGCGCGGGTCGGGTCCCGCTGCGAGAATTCTCACAGTGGGATCCGACCCGGCCGTCTGCAGGCGGTCTTGCTGACAGCAATAATGTTTTGTTCTACTGGCTAATACAGTACTTATCTTTTTTCTTTTCACCATATGGAGACATCAGTAATGGGACATAGCATTTGGTTTTTGGGGGCAGCAGCATTTTTTACAGCATTTTTTAAATACAGTATGTTCCAAGTAAGTCATTTCTTATGACATTTTCCAGGGAGCTTCTCTATAGGACTAATGTCAGAAAAAAAATGTTACAAAATAAACAAACATGCATAAAAAAGATGTGAGAAGGACACCTTATAGAGACAAAGGGCCTCCTATATCAAAAAATGTTTCCTGGAAAAACTGGCCTTGTTGTCCATAGCAACCAATTACAGTTCATCTTTCATTTTTACAGCATAAAGGAGTTTCCCTAGCAGTGCTCGCTGTCATCAGCGGGATGCACCAGGGTCAGAATGAAAGCCACTGCTCTGACCCCTGTGTAGTGGCCAGTGCTTGTAATTGCAGTTGCAGCTCTCACTGAAATCATTGAGCAATGTACCCGACTCTGCTATGAGGGTACTGTGGCAGGTTGTATTATGGAAGCATTGTGTTGCGTTATGGAAACATAGTAATTGACTGTGCTACGGGGCTACTGTAATTGGCTTACTGGTGCAGTGTGACTAGCTCGACTATGGATTTAGTATGGCTGGCCCTTTTATGAGTACATTGTGGCATGATATGTTATTGAAGCACTGTGGCTGGCTCATTTATGTTCATCTGAAAAGTGAGACTCAAACATTTGCCTTGGTGTGCACAGCACGCCGTGTACCTGTACATTGGTTGGCTAAAGTTCAGAAGTATGCATATTTGTATCCCCAGTAAAGTAGGCCAGGTTTTCTGCACTGTAATCAAAAAAGTCAGTAAATAAATAAATAAAAATAAAAAGTCACTTAAACTACTGTGGAGGAAGGCAAGTCAGGATTAGAAAACTTTAGATGTTTTCTTAAAACTTCTCCTAATATATTTCACTCTGTACTTTCTCCTATAGCTGTGAATGCCAAGCGTGAAAAGCAAGAAGAGTTAAGATGCTGCTTTCATCTCGTAGCAGTGGAAGACAGCTTGCGAGGTGGAGGTATGGGGAGGGAGTTTGCCAGCTGCTCAGCTCTGAACTACAAATTACTATGTCAGCCACCAGGCTATTTACAACACAAATGCTGAACGACTTTCATGTAGCACATCAGTGTTGTGTATGAGGCCGGATGACTAAACCTTCTAGTCACATCTAAAATAAAATGAGGACCTGTCACAAAAAAGACCCAAAATGTTCTATTCTGCTGTGGTACACATTATTGAGGAACTTTTCTCCACAGTTCTCTCGATTTGTTTTAATTCAACTAAATTAGTTGATAAAACCCTAGATTAAGTTTTATTAAAAATGGCTTCTAGATATGATAACTGAAGTGCAGTGTTCCCCAACTCTCACTCTGGGTATTACTACAGCATGTGTCCCCGTAAGGTTTTTAATAAAACTGGTCAAGAAACAATGTTACACAACAAGAACGTGTTTTTGTTTTTGTTTTCTTGTTTAATATTGTAGCTAAACAAATATGACATTATGAAATAGGAAATGTTTCCATTTATTACAACTTGTAGATACATTTTGCTAATGTAACTTAATATTGCTCTTGGAAGAGACAGATACTCCTTGTGGAGATCCAGCTGGTGTAGGAAGTCTTTCAGGCAATGTAACCTGGGAAAAGATATGCAAATTAGCTCTCCCCAGAAAGATGTAAACCTTTTCTCTAGCAACTCACATAGGCAATCCAAAGCCTAATCTATACTCATGAGAAACAAAAACTCTGAAACAATGCTGTCTATAGATAGAGGTCTGTAGTTTGACTGATATGTCTCAAGGCTCTATAATAGGTCAGACATTGGCTTACAGAGTAGCTACCTACAGATGGCACTAGAGAGATAGTTTCCTTTTTCTGGAGTAGAGCTAATATGCATAATTGAATCTTAAATGATTTTATGTAAATAAATCTTAATCATTGTATAATGAAAAGTTCTGCAACTTCCAAATACTATGTACTACAATTCATAACCATTTTAATGTCTATGTTTACTGTCAGTGAATAGGAACATTTTGCTTTACTGCAGACTGTAAATCTGTGCAGATCTAAATTTCTGAAAACTGAGAGCAGCATTTGCATCCAGTCTAAGCAATCCTCTGTGCTTCTGATGTATTTATTTAAAGTGTAACTGTCTTTTCAGAAAACTCTCAGAATAAGCTGCCATGTTTAGAGGGATTTTTTAGGACAAAAACATAAATTTAGGTAATAAAGTTAAAGGTAAAGCCCCCTGGGGCAAGCACAGAGTCATGATTGACTCCTCGGGTGACGTCACATCGTGACATTTTCTTGGCAGACTGTTTTGCGGGTCTAATTATCACACTGGATATCATATATGTCAGGTCCGTTGGCTCTCGGGGTCTCTGTGCTTGCACCGCCGGTCCTATCAACCAAGCTGCGGGGGTGCGACACAGGGGAGCCCCGGTCTTTGTGACCTCCCCTGGCCGCTGTAATCTTGGATGCCGGCTCGGGGTGCGGGCGCCTAGGTAGCCGGGTTGCTGGGGACGCACCAGGTGCCGTCCTGCGCTGTGTCCCCATTGCAATGACACCCGGGCATGCTTGCTCTGTCTCTGCCTGTCTTTAGCAGGTGCCGGGGGCTGTTTCTGCCAACATCCTGTGATTGGGTCATGCTGCTGTCAGGCTCCCCGCCCCAAACAGCTGCTGGGGCGGGAGTTTCGGACAGCATTTAAACTGCTCAGTTTCCTTCTGATATTGCCTGTGTATGTTTGGTCTCCGGCTACATCCACGTTACCTTGAATTGATGCCCTGTTTTGACTCACTTGCTTTGGACCTGACTTAGACTTCGCCTGACCCCTTGTACCGCGTTCTCTCCTGTTTCTGACACAGATTGCCCGACCTGCTTTTGTGTTTGTTTTCCTGTATTTGTCTGAAAGTCTGACTCCTGCTCCGCATCCCTAGTGAGCCTAGGGACTGTCACCCAGTTGTCGCCCTAGGGCCTAGCCTAGGGGGGCAAGTAGGTAGGGACAGGGGACTCGAGTCCACCTGCCAAGACTCCAGTCATGACAATATAAGCATGAGTTGTTTCAACCATTAATGACCATTAAAAGAAAACCATAAGAAGCAATAGTGGACATAGACAGCAGAGTGCCTTTATGTAAGAACTGTATGTGGATCTCTCGCTCTCCAACGGTAAATTTACTTAACGCTAGGTGCTCGTCATAGAAGACTTCCCTAATGGCTGTCAAAAGATATTCTTTTCACTTGTAAGTGCCAACTGAGAAATAATGGAAATCATTAGTGAAGTCCCTTGCATGCAACCTAATAGACAACAGAAAGTATTATGTTGCTAAGGCGGCAATGAGTACCCTTGACAAAAAGGGACCAAGAGCATCTATACAGGTTACACTCATCGAATAGTAAAGTAGCAACTTACCTCTCTGGTTTGAAACTAACACGTAAACTCAGACCATGAGAATACACAGGCTCCTGCAGCCCCTTTATTGCATATCAAGCACAGCACCATACATTTCATTGTGAGTGAGTTTGGTATTGTGGCTTAGTCCTATTCACATGAATGGGACTCGGCTCAGAAAGGCCATGTGACCGATGAACATGACATCATGGCCAAGGAAGAGACTACAGCACTTAGTCAATAATCCAAATCCTCTTCACACTGGTGATTGGTGAGGGTGCCAGGAGTCAGGCCCTCATCGATCTGGTATTGATGACCTACCCTACAAATAGGGTTTAAAGCCACCCTAAGTTTTCGAAAAGATTTCAAAAGCAGTCCAGGTCTTCACTGGCTGCTGCTTTGCTGCTCTTTACACCCAATTTTAGTTCTATTAAATCAGTTTTCCATGTAGATTTTACAATTATTCTGTTGCCTTGCTATTTGAAAACTATTTATAGGTGGGGAGGAGTCCTAAGTAGTGATTCTGCCAGTACTGTATGGGCTGGGATTTCCTCTGCCACACTTCCCAAGCGGCCTTGCACAGCCCTGCTCCATTCAGCTAAAAGACAGCATTTGAATGCCTGCCCTTCTGTTGCATATAGTAACCAGCAGTGTCCCCATGTCCCTGTTACTAGAGAAACCAAATTCCTAAGGACAGTGAATTGCAAAGCTGCTGAAAGGAAGGCCTCTAGTGGCAGACACTTCAAACTTGATTATCAGTGGTAGAACTTTTTTTTTTAATGCAAGTATGAGGGGGCAGTCAAAGATTATCTGTACTCTGGCTATGGACTTTATTTTCTTTAACAAATATTTGATTAGTTTTTTTTCAAAAGAAGTATAAATATAAAAATAGATATAGTCTAATATAAGGCATAAAATACCATAATCCCGAATATAAGAGATAAGTTGGAGGCAAATGGTTGTGAGGTGACCACCAGGTCGACATTTAGTGCAGGCGATCGTAGTATATATATATATATATATATATATATATATATATATATATATATATATATATATAAAGACGAAAGCCCTCACTGACTCACTGACTGACTCACTGACTGACTCGCCAAAAGTTCTCCAACTTCCCGATGTCGTAGAAACATGAAATTTGGCATACACATAGATTATCTCCAAAATAGGAAAAGTAATTGGGTCCCAACTCGATTATTCAATTCTAGCGCAAAAGAATTGGCGCCAAAATTTTATGTACGTAATCTAAATCTGTCACTTTCCAATGTCATAGAAACTTAAAATTTGGCCCGAGCATTGATTATGTCATAAATGGGAAAAGTTAATGGGTCCCAACTCCATTATTCAATTCTATGCGCAAAAGAATTAGCGTCCAAATTTTACGTACGGAATCTAATTTTCTCACTTCCCGATGTCATAGAAACAGGAAATTTGGCACGAGCATTGATTATGTCATAAATAGGAAAAGCTAATGGGTCCCAACTCGATTATTCAATTCTATGTGCAAAAGAATTAGCGTCCAAATTTTACGTGCGGAATGTAATTTTTTCACTTTCCGGTGTCATAGAAACGGGAGATTTGGCACGAGCATTGATTATGTCATAAATAGGAAAAGCTAATGGGTCCCAACTCCATTATTCAATTCTATGCGCAAAAGAATTAGCGTCCAAATTTTACGTACAGAATGTAATTTCTTCACTTTCCGGTGTCATAGAAACAGGAAATTTGGCACGAGCATTGATTATGTCATAAATAGGAAAAGCTAATGGGTCCCAACTCGATTATTCAATTCTAAGCGCAAAAGAATTGGCGTCGAAATTTTACGTACGGAATCTAATTTTCTCACTTTCTGGTGTCAAAGAAACGTGAAATTTGGCACAAGCATTGATTATGTCATAAATAGGAAAAGTTCATAGGTCCCAACTCGATTATTCAATTCTAGCGCAAAAGAATTAGCGTCCAAATTTTACGTGCGGAATGTAATTTTTTTCACTTTCCGGTGTCATAGAAACGGGAAATTTGGCACGAGCATTGATTATGTCATAAATAGGAAAAGTTAATGGGTCTCAACTTGATTATTCAATTCTATGCGCAAAAGAATTAGTGTCCAAATTTTATGTACGTAATCTAATTCTCTCACTTCCTGATGTCATTTTATATAAAAGTAAACGTCACATGGTTACCTCCACGTGGTGTTTCCTGGGTAACGCAGAGAATTATGCAAAATGGTGAACATATGTTTTTCCGGTATCTCTAAAGTTAGCACGACTTCATAAGATTTTCCGTGTGAACACCAGATAAACACCCGTACCAAATTAGCTCGGGCGAAGACGGATATATCAGCTAGTTAGGTATAATTGGAAAGAGATAGGAAGAGTGTCCATTATATCTTGCAATAAAGCCTGTGGACGCTTGTTGAAGACCTTTAGTTGTGGAGGTCAAGACGTACAATGAAATTTCTGCAAGAGCTAAGTTGCAAGTCATTTGTAATATTGTCTACAGTTCGGAGCATACACTGAAACTATAGTATATTTGGCATAATTAATGGAGCAAATCAAAATGACATATCAGCAATTTTCATCAAAAATCTCTTTCTGAAGAGAAAATGCAACAGAATCTTTGACAGCTATGGATACTCCAGATTTTTTATGCATTGCAGGAGAGAACAAAATATGGGGGAATCATTTGCGTGTTAACCTAAAGATATCTTCCTTATTTAAGTGCGTTTCTTGAAGACATATGATATCAGCACTTGTTGTACGAGCTTCCTTCCATACTATTGACCTTTTAAATGGCGAGCTTAGGCCCTTAGCATTAATAGAGATTATTTTAAATACCATAATGGAAACAAATAAATCTGTTTTGACTAGGAAGGGACCTGGAGGGCCCAGGAGAGACCATCTCCCTTTCAGAAGGCCCTCCAGCCCCCCCCCCCCCCCCTCACACATACACACTCCCAACACAGCCATGAAGAAATTATACGTAAGTGTAGCTTAGACCAGTTTAGAAAAGAAAGTAGCATAAGAGTAATAAACCAAGCAAATAGCCCTAAAACATGCGCTAAAGAAATCATTATATAATGTAACAGAGTAAATGGCATCCATATAACCATGGTCCTTGCAGGGATCTGGATTTAACTGTTAAAATAGAATAAATAAATCTTGTTATTTGTATAGCGCCAACTTATTCTGCAGCGCTTTCATTTTTATTTTCATTTATTACCTCCCACCAACCTGGGTACTCATTTTACTGACCTTAGAAGGATGGAAGGCTGAGTCAAACTCGAGCCGGCTACTTGAACCATGTGCGGATTGAACTTGCAACCTTCAGGTTGTGAGGGAGAGCTTAGGACTGCATTTCTGCTGCCTAAAAAGTCTGCGCCACACGAGGATCTAAGTAAATCATGCACCAGGTTCGACTAAGTAAGAGAGAGTTCACCGAAAATGGAAAGATGTCCTCTGCTCTATAGGAGTATTATTAATTACAGCTTGTTTTACTAATTAGGTAGTCGTTACTTAAAGCGTCATTTACTGTAGGAACTGCTTGACCATTCCTCATGGACTGCTGGGGAGTTTCTTTTTCCAGCTGATGCAAAGGGAATTCTGCGGATGGAGACTCTATTCTTTGCAGTGCTGTAGAGCTTCCTCCGGCGCTGAGCAAGAAATTTTATCCCCCTTTTCGTGATAATAACCTTCAGTGGGAAGTCTCATTTGTATGCCATGCCATGTTCATGTAATATTTGGGTACTTGGTAAGTATGCTCTCCTCTTTAGAAGCGTTGCTGTGGATAGATCTGTGAAGAGGGAAATTTTTTTGAAGCAGTCTGGAATAGCAGTTGAGAGCCTAGAAGTTTCCATAATTTTTTTAATTTAATGTGGAAAAAGTGTATTAGGGTAATAACATCCCTTGGTGTAGGGAGAGATTTAGGCTTAGGGAGCCTGTGTGCTGTCAATGGTGAGGTTGTGCTGGGTGGCTTCAGGTAGGAGAGCAGTGAAGAAATCAATAAGAAATTCCTTCAGACCTTCAGCCTTAACTGACTCCAGAATGCCTCTAAGTCTAATATTGTTCTGTCTGGATCTATCTTCCACATCAGCAAGTTTTAATTTCATGGTTACCAGCTCCTCTTCCATAGAGTTAGCAATGTCGACGAGCTCATTATGAGCAGAGGTCAATTCCGCCATTTTGTTCTCAATGTGGAAAGTGCGGTTACAAAGACATGCAATTTCTGTTTGCATGGAGGAAAAGACTTGCAGAATGCCTTTTCAAATAGGAAGCTTGAGATCTGTCAGCAAGGAATGCATCATTGCTTCAGTAACAGGAGCAGCCAAAGCATTCTGGACAACCATGTGTTGCACTGGCTATTGTTCTTTAAAATCTCTCCTTGTCCTCCCCCAGACTGTGGAGTAGGTGGAAGAGAAGGAATTAATGAATCCATGAGCTCCGCTGCCCCTTCAACTAAAGACTCTCCACCAGTTTTATTTATTGTTAAGTCCAGTGATGCAGACATGGGCAAAGAGCTGTCTGTTGAGGAGATCTGTGCCATTAGGTCCTTGGGCATCAGAGATGAATCGCTAACTTCAGGCGAACATTTAGAAAAATGTTTACCAAAAGTATCACTGGAGGAGAAAGACGCATCTTGAACTTTGTGAGTTTTAGCAGGCTCCACTTGTTTCTGCTGAGGACAATCGTGCCAGCAGTGTCAGAAGGATGAAAGGTGAGTATTAAGGGTCAGTAGATCGGGTGATTACATGCTGGTATGTACCAATTTGAAGCCAAGTATGCTGGCAGTGAGGGATTACACGTCGTCCTCCATGAGCTGCTGACCACTACCCCCTGTGGAAATTATAATCATCTTTCAGAAAATAGAAATACTTTTTTTTTACATAATCTCCCTCAATTCGATGCATTTTGTCCATCTGTCAACAAGCTTTTGTATTCCCTTATTAAAAAAATGTTTTAGGCTGAGCTGCGAGCCATGAATGCACCGCTGTCTTCATCTCTTCATCAGATGTAAATCTTTGTCCTCTTAGGCCTTCTTTCAGGTGACCAAACAGATGATAGTCCGACGGGGCAAGATCAGGACTGAAGGGAGTATGCTTTAGCATCTTAAACCGATCAAAAAAATCAGTTACCATGCACGCTTAATGTTGTCATCAGTTGTCCAGCACCTTCTTCTTGGCTGACTCTTGTGCTACCTTCCTTGAACTTCTGTATCCATTCATACACACCTCTTCGAGACAAAACAATTTCTCCATACTGTGTACAAAGTCTTCGATAAATATCGGCACAAGACACATCCTTAGACAACAAAAACTGAATGCCTGCACCTTCTCTTCTTTCATGCAATCCTCAAGTGGGGCAGCCATTTTTTCTTACACTGCAATCACAAATTAACTGACGTAACACATGCAAATCCGCACAGCAGTGACTGCGGAGACAGCAACCTACAACAGAAAGCATTGATAAGTAGAGATGAGCGAGTATACTCGCTAAGGCACATTACTCGAGCGAGTAGTGCCCTAGCCGAGTGTCTCCCCGTTCGTCTGTAAAGATTCGTGGGGCCGGCGCGGGTGACAAGTGAGTTGCGGCGGGGAGAGAGGGAGAGAGAGATCTCCCCTCCGTTCCTCCCCGCTCTCCCCCGCCGCTCCCCGCCGGCCCCCGAATCTTTAGAGATGAGCAGGGAGATACTCGGCTAAGGCACTACTCGCTCAAGTATTGTGCCTTAGCAAGTATACTCGCTCATCTCTATTGAGAAGTCCAACAAAAGTTTTTAAAAACTGGAGCGCAAATAATTTTTTATTCACCCTCGTATATTATAAGACTGTTGATACAAACCTAGGCTGTTAGATAGGCATACGTTTTGTGAAGAGTTAGGGCTTTTTTACACGAATGTATGCAAACTTTGTGTGCCCAATACGCAGTACATGGAACCGATTGATTTCAATGAGTTTGTTCACATGGGCGTATTTTCCGTATTTTCGATTGTGCAAAAAACATGCAGCACGTTCTATTTTCGTGCGGATTGCGCACAAAGCACAAATAAACTAATTTAACTTAATTGCCCATTGAAATCAATGGGAGCGTGCTTGCGTGTTTTTTTGCACATGCAAATATGCACAATATGCGCTTGCAAAAAATACAGTAAAGCCTGCACAGGCGCACGGAAAAACGTAACGCAATCATGCAAATTCCAGATAGATATTGGGACTAGTTCTCAAAAATTTTGAACCATGAGGAACTGTATGATTGTGAAGGTTGTGCCAAGTTGATAAATAGAAGAAAATATTATCAAGTCCAGTTTTTACAGCTTATGTAATTAGCCTGTAGCTTATACACATTAGGGCTCTTTTACATGGGACAACTATGGGGCAGCCATTCCAGTAAGACAAAGAACCGATTATCGTTCAGTAAATGGAGGCGGAGCAGGTTGGAAATCGCTCCGGATCTCCCACCCTTATTCATAGTAAACAGGCTGTCATTCATATATGGACAACTGCCTGTTCACCTAAGCCAATCATCATTTGATTTTTAAGCCTGCATGATCCGAACTAATTTCAGACCGTGAAGTCATTGACACTGCATGATAATCGTTCAGATTCCGCAAACAAGCGAGAATTTGAACAATAATCGCGCAAAAGGGTGCTTAGTAAATGTCTTTTGTTTTCTATAAGACTGCACCATCAGTTTATTGTTACTTTGTGCTATACATCTTATACAAGAAGTGAACTGCATGTGCAGGGCATGACTGCTGTCTCCAGGAGCTTTTAAAAAGGAGATATTTGCCCTGACTGCCCATGAAATGACAGCCATCAGTTTGGCACGCCATGATGGTAATGATAGTCCTACAGATAATAGCTAAACCATTACTACAGCCCAAGTGTTTGGAATACTTGTTCTGACTTTCATTCTTGCATCCTGTTTCTACAGCTTTCACACTTGAGAAATCTGTGTTATTAAGCTGTCGGATCTGCTGGGAACATCTTCAGAGATATTGGCACCTGAAATCATCAACAGACATGCTAAGAGCACATTAAGTGTTGTCCCAGGAAGGACCTGCACTCTAAGGAGCATTTACATGGACATTTGCAAAAACAGAGATGTCATCTGACACTTTTTGGATCCTTTAAAAGATTGGAAAACGATGTTTACTTTGCAGACTCCATTATTATTTCTGCTAGGCAAATATACTGCAGCTATTAATGTGGAAACGTTGGCAATGGTAAATAAGTATCATGTTGCCAAATGTGACTAGCTAATTCATATGACAACGAATGATCACAAGTATGGTAATCGATCAGCATTTTGTTATCCAACATACATTGCCTGTACAGCAAAAAGAATTGCGCTATTTCTTCTACTTGGAAATATTTCAGTTTATTTCCATTTAATTTTGTTTTATTTTCGTTTTTCATTTTTAATGAAAAACCTATTAATTGCATTTGTATATTTGCGTTGCTCTGCTCCTCAAACGGAAGACAGAAACAGAAATCACTAACTGAACCTAACATCAGTGTGAAAGAGTCCTCACTATGTTTTTCAATAGGGTTTGTTAAGACCCCCATTAACCCTTTTCAATCTACTGTCTGACGTCTTCCTACATTGTACAGCTCCAATGTCAGAAGACATCCAACAGGGTATTCTTACCATCTATTGCCAGCCACTCTGCTGTCTGAGCCTCTCTGGCATTCACACACTAGCTTTAGCCAGCAGATGGCAATGTTGTATATTAGCAAAAAGAGAAAGCCTTTTAGGAAACTCTGAATCCAAAATTGGATTAGAAAGGGTTAAAGGAGTTATCCAAAGCTCAAAAAATGATGGCCTATCCTCAAGGTAATGCATCAATATCTTATCAGTGGGAGTCCACCACTCTTTAAACAAGTCTTTAAAAAAATGATTGGAAATAGGAAACTAAGACAGAAAACAATACACAGACAGCTGTTTCGGGGTGCTTGCATATTTTACCTAGAGGAGCATGCATGCCTTGTAACTCTCCTCACTCACCTCCTAGGTGCCTCCACACCCCTTCTGGGTGCTCTCCTTGTAGAGAGATGATGTAACCCCCATCTCGACCCAGTCACCTACTAGGTGTCTCCACAAACCCTCTGAGAGACGATGCGCCTTCTGATCCACGTCTCAGGCCTCTTACCAGCCAAGCCAAAAACCTAATGCACACTGGTGAGGGGTAAATACCCCGAAACAGCTGTCTGTGTATGATTTTCTGGCTTATTTTCCTATTCCCAAACATTGTTTAAAGAGTCATATATTGATTTGAAGAAATACTTCCATCCAATAGGTGACGCTGCAGAGGTATTGTTCTATCTTCCTTATTTGCGTGTGTTCAAGCTCAAAACACTGCAATTATTTAGTATTACAGGCTTATCCCAATGAAGTGAATGGGACCTCAATTGATCACATATTGAAGGTCTTTCCTGAGAATAGGCTATCCATTCTTTAAAGGCCAGATAACTCCTTTAATTTGCATTGTACTTCTATCTTGTTGTAGATTTTTAGTACAGACTTTCTCATTAAAAATGTTGGACCTGGCCTAAAAATGTTTTATCAAGACTTTGCGAATTGCCAATAATCGCAACTCAAGCTGCGCGGCTGTAATAAATCAAACAACGTGCAACTCTATAGAGGAGTATGGTTGATATAAATAGTGTCTTCCATTGCATCATTAGTACATCTACTTCCAAAGAATCCTGCAATTAACATATTATGAATTCCCATCATGACAGTGTGAATGAGATTTATAAACCAACATTACTATTTCAATTATGAAGTTGCTACCTCATATACCCTCTTCCAACACAAATATGGTAAGTGGTTTTGCAACATTAACTCAGGAAATGAAAATACCTGTAATATTTTGTGAATTTGAACAATCTTCTATAAGTCATATATCATCTTGGTCTATATTAATGAGATAGGCACGCAGAAAATTTGCTTCAATAATTATACTAAGAAGGAAACTAAAACATAATGTAGTGTCTGAAGAAGCCAAACAGCCATGATTTATACACGGTCTTCTAACCTAGATTCAACATACATTATTTAGCTTATAGATATTTCATATTAAGATAGAGCAGTGGCGCCATTAACCAAGATGCTTCTAAGGATTTGTATACACACAGTGCAATTTTGGTCTAGTTTTTGCATGCATTTTTTGCCAAAAGCAGGAGGAGATGGTAAAGAGAAAATCAGAAAGGAAAGCTTTATACTTTTATCTCCTGCTGGTGCTACAGGCTAGAAAGTTTGTAGGGATGCCAACCGGCCAGAGGCCAATAGGGGAGGTGGGATTGTCACTATTACTACTGGGACTACTATAGAGGGGGGCTGATATCCCTACTGAGGTCACTATGGGGACCCCATTACATCTGGGACCACTATGGAGGGTCACTAAGGGGGTCATTACTAGTGGAGTCACCTTGGGGGACCCTATTACTACTTAGATCATCATGGGGGTCACTATTATTGGCATCACTATAGGGGTCCATATTACTAATGGAGTCGGTCACTATTATTACTGGCACCACTATGAGACACCCTATTATTACTAGGGCCACTATAGGGGTCACTATTACTGGGGCCACTGTTACTACCAGGTCCACTAATGACGTCACTGTTACTACTGGGGCCACTATGAGAGTAACTATTATTACTGGGGTCACTATAAAAGTTACTTTTATTACTGGGGTCACTTAGTACTGCAGCCACATGGGGGGTCACTATTACGATACAGTCTTACAATTACTATTAGCTCTTTGAAAGCAAACATAAGACTGATGTAACCCTCTGTGAAAATGAGTTTGACACCCCTGGTCTTGAGATTCAAAGCTGATTTCTGCAATAAAGCTTTATATCAGCATCTAGCTTATATCCAAGGCTTGGGGTCATTTGTTGCAAGATGTCTGGCTGCCAAATTATATTACTTAGATACTTTGGAAACATAATATAAATTTGACATTTAAGGAGTAACTGTACTTTTAAAAAGGTTTTGACATGTCATAGCAACATGTCAACAGCTTGATCAGTGGGGGTCTCTGTCCTGAGACCCCCACTGATTGTTGAAATGAAGAGAGCAGCACTCACTCAAGTGCTGTGCCCCTTTGACTGTCATCATTGCCATTCAGCTCCTCTCGGTGCCTGAAAACAGATGCATAGACTTCCACAGACATTTATGCATCAGACGTCAGCAGCAGAGAGGAGCCAAAAGAAACAAGGACAGCCAAAGGGTCCCTATATCACCATATTTTATCATTCTTCTAATACATCACTATACTTTAGGAAAGAATCCCACAGAGAATGGTCCTGAACTGGCACACCCCAACAAGTTTGCAAAGTTGACAGATGAGGCAAATGCCATCACAAGATTAGCAATGCTACAGCACGACATGCCCTCTGACCTCTAGGGGAATGTCTGCTGCAGTAAGAAAGGGAATAGGAGTGCAGGGCAGGCTACACAAATCCTGGTAGTGAGAGACTCAATTATTATTAGGACAGATAGGGCAATCTGTCAAAAAGACAGGGATTGTGGAACAGTGTGTTGACTTCCTGGAGTTCAAATTCGACACATCGTGGATCGGCTTGGCAGATTATTGGGAGGAGTGGGTGAGGACCTAGTGCTCATTTTGCACATTGGCACCAATGACAAAGTTAGAGGTAGGTGAAGGGTCCTTAAAAACAATATTAGGGAACTGGGATGTAAGCCTAAGACAAGGACCTCCAGACTAGTATTTTCTGAAATATTACCTGTAACACGTGCCACACCAGAAAGGCAGTGGCAGATTAGAGAGGTAAACAAGTGGCTCTAGAGTTGGTGTAGGAAGGAGGGGTTTGGGTTCCTGGAAGTAATGGCTTGACTTTGCTGTTGGCTACAGGCTCTACCGTAGGAGTGGGTGAGGACCTAGTGCTCATTTTGCACATTGGCACCAATGACAAAGTTAGAGGTAGGTGAAGGGTCCTTAAAAACAATATTAGGGAACTGGGATGTAAGCCTAACGCAACAGGCTCTACTGTTGGAATGGGCTGCATCTCAGTAGGGAGGGTCCAGCTATACTGGGGTAGAAGATGCCTAGAAGGATGGAGGAGTGTTTACACTATCTTACCCTCTATTTCTCTGACCTCCCCCTAGTCCCTAGTTTAGACAGTGACTGGGTAATGAAAATGGAGGAAGGGGTTAATACAGTTAAAACTGGCAGAACAGTTAATAGCGATACACCTAAAATAAAAAAATAACCAAAGCCTTCTAAACTGTATGGTTACTAATGCTAGAAGTCTGACCAATAAGGCTGACAAATTGGAAGTAGTAATATCTGAGGAAAAGTATGACAGCGGAAATAACGGAGACCTGGTTGGATGAAAGCTGTGACTGGGTGATGAACTTACAGGGTTACAGTCTGTTCAGAAGGGATCTTAAAAAGCAGAGAGGGGTAGGAGTTTGTCTTTATGCAAAATCCTGTTTGAAGCCTATATTACAGTAAGATATATGTCAGAGAAATGAACATGTGGAGACTCTATGGGTAGAAATATATAGAGGGAAAAATATATGTATTCCTCAAAGGGTTTTTTTTATAGGCCACCAAAAATAACAGAAGCCACTGAAAATCTATTACCGAGATAAATAGATGAAGCGGCAAATCACAATGAGGTAATTATTATGGGAGACTTTAATTATCCGGATACAAACTGGGAAGGTAAAACCTGCAGATCCCATAAAGGTAACAAGTTTCTGTCAATAACCAAAGATAATTACCTTACCAAACTTGTACAGTACCCAACTAGAGGGACGGCCATTTTGAACTTAATGTTAGTCAACAGACCTGACAGAATAACAGAGGTACAAGTTGAGGGGCACATGGGAAATAGTGACCATAATATAATAATTTTCCACTTGGCTTTCAAAAAGGGAGTTTTATTGATGAGCTACAAAAATACTAAACCTTAGGAAGGTTCGATCAGCTCAGAGATACCCTTAACCTTACTGACTGGGACAAAGTCCTCAAAAATAAGATTACAAACAATAAATGTTTAAAAACATTTTTAAAAAACTTATTGTGTACGGTTCATACTTTACGGAAATAAAGGAATTAAGAATAGGAGTAAACCTATTTTTTTGCCAGTGCATTTACAGAGGAAAATTAAATGTCAGATGAGATGCAGAGTGATAAAGTAAACTCTCCACTAAATGCCACCAGTTTAACCCAGGAAGAAGTGAAGAGCCACATTAAAAAGATTAAACTATACAAACCACTGGGTCTTGAGGTCATACATCCCCAGGTTCTAAGGGAATTAAGTAATGTGCTGAACAGACCGTTGTTGCTTATATTTAAGAACTCTATAGTGATGAAGCGCATAGCCAATGTGATGCCAATATTCAAAAATGGGTTGAAAAGTGAACCTGCAAACCACAGGCCGGTAAGTCTTACTTCTATTGTGGGTAAACTGTTTGAAGAATTTCTAAGAAATGCTATCCTTAAGTACATCGAGAAAAATAGCTGTATAACTCCATAGCAGCATGGGTTTATGAAGGATAGCTCCTGTCAAACCAATCTGATCAGCTTCAACGAGGAGGTAGGTTCTAGACTGGACAGGGGAGTCATTTGACCTTGTATATCTGGACTTTTCAAAGCACTTGATACTATGGCACATAAAAAGTGAGTATATAAAATGGGATTGCTTGGTCTGGGTGAGAATGTGTGTAAGTGGGTAAGTTACTTGTTTAATGATAGAAAGTAGAGGGTGATTATAAATGGTACATATGTTGATTGGATCACCGTTACTAATGGGGTACCACAAGGGTCGGTATTGGGCCCAATTAATTAATATATTTATAAATGACCTAGTAGAAGGATTGCATAGTAAAATATCAATATTTGCAGATGATACAAAACTATGTAAAGTAATTAACACAAGAGAGGACAAAATGTGGTTCAAGAGGATCTGAATAAGTTGGGGGCTCGGGCAGAATAGTGGCAAATGAGTTGTAACACTGATAAACGTAAGGTTATGCACATGGGCTGGGAAAATAAAGGTCACCATTACGCACTAAATGGAAAACCACTGGGCAAAACAGACATGAGAAGGACTTGAGGGTTTTAGTTAATTGTTAACTTAACTGGTGTCAGGCAGCTGCTGCCAAGGCAAATAGGATCATGGGGTGCCTCAAAAGAGGTCTAGGAGCACATCATGAGAACTTTTTTCTCCCTCTTTACAAGTGACTGGTCAGACCATACATGGAATATTGTGTTCAGTTTTGGGCCCCGGTACTCAAGGAGGACATATAGAGCTTGAGCAGGTACAAAGGCAGGCAACTAAAGTAATAACTGGAATGGGTGGACTACAATACCCAGAGAGGTTATCAAAATTGGGGTTATTTAGTTTAGAAAAAAATACATCTGCGGGGCGACCAAATAACCATGTATAAATACATCAGGGGACAATACAGACATCTCTTCCATCATCTATTTATACCCAGGACTGTGACTGTAAAGAGGGCATCCTCTATGTCTAGAGGAAAGCAGGTTTCTACACCAACATAGAACGGCGTTCTTTACTGTAAGAACAGTTGGATCATCAGTACTGCAGCGACTATGCGGGTCACTATTAGGGCTCATTCACAAAGGCAGAAGAGAATTTCGGCTGCTTCAGTGTGTTTTTATGTGCGCGAATACACTGCGTGTTTGCACGCGTACAAAGAAAACGCAGGCTGATAGAAATGGTGTGCAAATACTCAAAGATCATGCAAGTTTCCTGTGTATTCACTGCGTATTTACACCCTCCCATTTACTTCAATAGCATATTGCTGTGTGTAATATGCACCAAAATAGGTCATACCGCATATTTTTTCATGCGATTTGCACATAGTGTAAAAAAATACGCTCCTGTAAATGAATCCATTGAAATCAATGGGTTTTATTCACTGTGTTTTACACGTGCAAAAATTATGTGCGTAGTACGCTGCGCAAATATGCTCATGTGAACGAGCCCTTACTATACAATCAAACCTCTAAAGGCAGCCCTTGTTAAAAAGGAGTTTAACACCCCTGGTATACAGCCACTATGGTAATGATGCTTTGGTGTGTGCATGATGGTGATGATGGGATTCCGCAATGTGTCCTAGTATATTGCTGACTTACAATCCATGCATAATGATTTTCATTACAGAATGTAAGCATTTTCTTGTGACAGGAGAACAGTATGAATGTATATTAACTTCTGACAGTTGCACATTTATGTACAAAGTACGTTTATTGCTGGTCTGTGCTTTTTGTTTACATAATTAGAAGTACTTTCTTGGTCCGCTAGTCGTTTGCTTCACACAATGCTATTTGTTTCCTGCATTTCTGGATAGAATAATTTATTCTGCTACTGAAATCTGCAAAACTCTCATCCCAGTTTCAAACAGCCAGCTCAAAAATTAACCCATGTAGTTTACTGCGTCCCCATGGGAAGTAATCAGCTTGAAATGGGTAATATATTTACCAGTAATGTCACCTGAAATAATAGGAATATTAAAAACTTTACTATTTTCCTTAATTAACAAAATTGCCAATACTGAATGAACTTGGTTATTTTACATTCGGGCATACATTGATTTCAATCAGGGTATCAGAAAGAACAAGACACCCCCACACAGACACATACACACTTTGAAACATCTCTCTTTATACTCAGAAGAGAAAGGGATTGCAGGGAAGCATGTCAAAGCTTTGTTGAGAAGACTCATACATGCTGATGTGATTTCCATCTGTTACTCGGAACACTATTAAGTGTTGTTGGGTCATATGTTAGTAGCCCTAACATAATGGGGCCTGTCAAAGTAGGCAACATACAGAGGATGTTAACAAAATTATTTCTAACAGCCTCAAAATGAGTCCACTCTGCAGTCAGTAAGCAAAGAAAGCAAGTAGGATGCTCGTCTGTATAGCTAGAGGTAATACCAGTAGAAAGAGGGAGATTGTGATCCCAATCTATAGAGCTCAGGTGAGAACACATCTGGAATACTGTGATCAGCTCTGTAGATCTCATTTACAGGAAGACAATGATAACATAGAAAGAGTCTAAAGGTGGGCTACAAAAATGGTGGAAGGTCTTAAAAGCAAAACAGGAAAGACTAAGGCCCCCTGTCCATGGGCGTGATTCCACCGGCGGTAAATTGACAGCGACTCACGTTGTCTGAAGCCTTCCATAGTGTTATGGAAAGCGCCGGCCCCCTGTCCTTTGAATTGTCGTGATTCTCCGCGGTCAGCCTATCTGTCAGGCTGATAGGCTGACAGCGGAGATCCGCCTGCCGGCTCCTCCTCCAGGGCAGCAGCTTCCGCGGCGGAGAATCGCCGTGGGATACCGCAACGCCCGTGGACAGGGGGCCTTAAAGGGAGTTGGACAACCCACTTAACACATTCTAAGCGCTGAGAGTTGAATCTAAGGACAGTCAATACTGGAGAAAGGAATGTGCATAAAAGAAAGGCTGAGATAGAGTCAGCAGGGCTATGTCTACAAAGCTATGCATCCAGCCCCGCTGAATGTGATAGCTCCCCTTTAATGAAAAAAGTAATATCCATCCAGGCACAGTGTGTTTTATTTTATAACCTTAGCAATGACCCTGGCTGTCTACTTGATCTATATGTTGAAATTATTGTTCTATTGTAAACTGTTTAGCGCTGTGTTGTACACTCAATTTCTGGCCAAATGGTAGAGAATAGGTGACGATAGTATAATGTAAACAGTGTCCCATACATTTTAAGCCCAGACCTGAGTTTCTCCGTGTGCGAAAAAACCTTCCTCATTCTGAAGATCAAGACACAAAGATAAACAGTGTTGAAAAATTACAAAACAGTCCTTTTTATAGATGTCCTATGTTTTGAGTATGCATCTCAGCTAAACAATTAACGAACCTCCTCTCTGTCAGGTGTAGCAATTTATTTTATGTTAGGCCGTGCTAGTAAAATTGGTGTTTAGACTTCTGCATGTCATATCCGTGGCATAACGCTCTTGTCTTAGAACACTGGTCATACTGCATCCGGTTGTGTGTCAAACACTGTACACATTGCCTTTACGTCTCACCTGCACAACCTTCTTCCTGCTCCCTGGTTACTAATGTTTGCTTATATCAACGGTATTGCAGTGATGTGTTTGGTACAGGCAGGACTGTGGAGTTGTTCATCCAATGTATCACTATATGTATATTCTTGCTGTTCCATATTAAGGGTTAATATGAGCTGCTCGGAGAATCACAGGTCACACATACTGATTTGCGTAAATAATCGCAAATGATTTTGTTTATTTGTCAAACAGCAAAAGAATTTATAGTCTTTTAAGATAAATACATTGAATTCACTAAAAGTCACCTGATTTAACACATTCATAACTTGTTACGCCTCATATCATGTACAGTGACGTCAGTCTTTTGGTCATGCGCTGTTTGAGATCATTAATCGGTCATTTACTACGAAGCTTAGTCAAGGTTTAAATGTGTAGAAGATCAAATAAAGTAAAACAGGTAAGAAAAAGTTCTATTTACAAATATATTTTTAAGACAAAGTCTATATTTAGTAAACTGTCTGGCTACACATTTGTGTGAGCAAAAGGTCAATCACAGATTTTTCTTCGTCTTCAGGCCTTGCAGTATTCTTTATAAAAATATCTGAATATATCTCAAGTAAGTCAGTCAAAAGGCAAGGGAAACAAGATTGTGTTCAACATGCACTATAGTTTCACTCACAGAGTCAATTAGCCAAACTTCCAACCCCTCTATTTTTGACTCCTACTCCAACTCCACAGTCCTGGTTAGAGAATCTGCAGGTTCTGTATTTAAATGGTCCTTAATAGAGATGAGCGAGCATACTCGTCCGAGCTTGATGCTCATTCGAGTATTAGGGTGCTCGAGATGCTCGTTACTCGAGACGAGCACCACGCGGTACTCGTCTCGATTAAACGAGCACTGACCATTGAATTCAATGGAGCCGACAATACAGCCGGCTCCATTAAAAGCAATGGGCTGCCGGCGATCACGGGATGAATTGTCGGGAAGGGGTTAAATATATAAGCCCTTCCCTGCAATTCATCCAGAAATGTGTAAAAATAAAAAATATATATATACTCACCTGGTGCCGGCAGACGGAGTTCAGCGCGGCCAGCGGCAGTCCTCCTGAACTGCTCTGAACAGCTGTGAGTAGTATTCAGCAGCCGGGGATTTAAAATCCCCGCCTGCTGAATGAGCTGCCTCTAATTGGTCACAGCCTGACCAATCAGAGGCAGATTCCACTCACACACCCAGTCATGAATTTATGAATGGGTGTGTGACTGCTGCCTCTGATTGGCTCAGCGGGACCAATCAGATGAGAGGCAGCAGTCACTCATCTATTCATAAATTCATGAATGGGTGTGTGAGTGGAATCTGCCTCTGATTGGTCAGGCTGTGACCAATTAGAGGCAGCTCATTCAGCAGGTGGGGATTTTAAATCCCCGGCTGCTGAATACTACTCACAGCTGTTCAGAGCAGTTCAGGAGGACTGCCGCTGGCCGCGCTGAACTCTGTCTGCCGGGACCAGGTGAGTATATATATATTTTTTATTTTTACACATTTCTGGATGAATTGCAGGGAAGGGCTTAAATATTTAACCCCTTCCCGACAATTCATCCCCCGATCGCCGGCAGCCCATTGCTTTCAATGGAGCCAGCTGTATTGCGGGCTCCATTGAATTCAATGGGCTAACATCGTTCTGCCGGGACAAGGTGAGTATATTTTTTTAAAATTTTTACACATTTCTGGATGAATTGCAGGGAAGGGCTTATATATTTAAGCCCTTCCCGACAATTCATCCCGCGATCGCCGGCAGCCCATTGCTTTCAAAGGAGCCAGCTGTATTGCCGGCTCCATTGAATTCAATGGGCTAACATCGTTCTTCTCTGCCACAGCTGTTACAGCTGTGGCAGAGGAGAACGATCTTTATGCTGACAGTGTGTGTGTGGGGGGGTCTCACTCTTGCCACTATTGTGGCTTAATAGTGGGACCTGGGAACTTGAGATGCAGCCCAACATGTAGCCCCTCGCCTGCCCTATCCGTTTCTGTGTCGTTCCCATCACTTTCTTGAATTTCCCAGGTTTTCACAAATGAAAACCTTAGCGAACATCGGCGATATACAAAAATGCTCAAGTCGCCCATTGACTTCAATGGGGTTCGTTACTCGAAACAAACTCTTGAGCATCACTGAAAGTTCGACTCGAGTAACGAGCACCCGAGCATTTTGGTGCTCGCTCATCTCTAGCCCTTAACTTTTCAAACAACTTGTGCTTATATGTTGGGCAGTGGTATAACTAGCAAAACTGTTATTTATTTTATTTAACTAAAGTGAGATTTTTGTGTGAAAAATTCCTCTAAAGTGCTGGTCCCTAACACTAGTGTTCTCCCTTCCTCCTAACCTGCTGTCTACAGTTAAAGGGGTTGTCCCGTGACAGCAAGTGGGGTTAAACACTTCTGTATGGCCATATTAATGCACTTTGTAATATACATCGTGCATTAAATATTGGCCATACAGAAGTTATACACTTACCCCCTCCGGTGCTGGCATCCCCATCTCCATGGCGACGACTAAACTTCTGCTCTGGTCGCACGAACAGTCGCGCTTGCGCACTGAAGATTCCTCTTCTGGATGGTCCGGGCTCACGAGCTGCGTCCTGGCTCCTCCCCTTTCTCAGCGTCATTGTGTAGCTCCGCGCCCGTCACATGGTGCTGATCAGCCAATGAGGTGGCTGTAATCGGCAGTGGAGCTCAGACTGGAGAAGAACATCCACGGTGCACCATGGGAGAAGACCCGCAGTGCACCATGGGAGAAGACCAGCGGTGCACCTTGGGAAATGACGGCGGCCATCTTGGAAGAAGATTTTTATAACTTCATGAAACAGCTTCATGGTGAGTAGAAACGCTCTAAAAAACTGATTTACATGTGTAGTTTGTGATGCTTGCTTAACATGGGGGACTGGGGTGTGAAAATTTTTTCGTTTTGGCCGCGGGACAACCCCTTTAAGTGTGTTACTGGAGATGGCAGAAGTGGAAGAGGCAAATGAGTCACTATGCTCAATGAAGTCTATGAAAACAGACAGCAAGGGGTAGGAAGAATTAGAGACACACACACACAGACATGATTAGAGCTAATGTTGCTATTTATTTACATCTCCACTGCTCAGTCATACTGTACATGGTCCTACATGATGATGTTATTTTTATATCTGCATGTGTTACAGACAGAGACCAGGAGCTGTAGTTCTATGTGTAGTGTCTACAGAAAACAGCACAACAACCAGGCTCCTTCCACCAGTTCTGAGAGAACTGAGAATCAGATGTACATCCTGTATAGGGAGAAATGTGGAAAATACAGGATACAAGTCATATAATGGCCAAAATTGTGTTATACCTCATGTACACATACATGGCCGCTTATTCTGAAAAGTTAGGTAATTTTAACTTTGCCTAGGCAGAACTTTATTCTCCATTTAAGGGCATTTTCATATGGCATAATAATTGCTAAAAATGCTGGAAAAGGACCTACTGTGAGGAATTTAAACCTTTCTGTAAAATCATGGGGGAATAAACCTTGCACATATCATTAAAGATATTGGAGTGCTGCTTCTTTTTCCTTTGTTGCTACCATAAAAGTCAATAAGTCATTTTCTGACTCAGGTCTCATATGTCTTTAAGGCTGCTCTAAAGCAAATCATTGAACTGCTGCTTAAGAGACCAGAGCCTCATTTCAGCAAGATGGTTGCCCACATAATTATGTACAGAAAATTGTATTATTTTTATATTTATCTGAAAATAAAGCAGATTAAAAAAATATGTATCAGTATATGTTCACATTATGAAAAAGGTGATACATTTGCTTTAATCCTGCACAATATTAATAAAATTATTTCTCAAGTGAGCACTGCACCCCCTTCTCAGGCCTGAGATATCAGCTAAAGAGTAGCTCAGTCCCATTCAAGTGAATGGTACCAAGCTGCTATACCAGGCACAGCCATTATGGCCTGATATAGTGGCTCTATGGCCACTTCATACCGCTCAGCGGCAAGGGTCCTGAGCAGCAGACCTACACCAATCTGATATTAATGACCTATCCTGAAGATAGGTCATCAATATCTTAAGCTCCATTTACACAGGACGATCTGTCAGGCAAACGATGCTCAATACTTGTCCTAGTGATGCTCGCTCCTGTGCCGTTACACAGGAGGGAATATCGCTGGCATCACTGAAAGTGCTGCCGGCATGGAGGCTGGGCAGGCCAGGGAGTGTACTGCTCTCGCCCACCTCTATTCACAGTAAGCAGACAGTCGTTCAGAAGTGAACGACTGCTGTTTACACTAAACGGCACGTCATTCAGTTTTTTATGCATGCAGAAACTGAATGACTAAACAACTGTCATTCAGTTGTTCAGTCGCTGAATGCATTTACACGAGACGATTATCGTTCAAATTCCCGCGGGAGTGTGGGAATCTGAACAATTCTAAATGCTAATCATGTAGTGCAAGTAGCCCTTTAATGTAGGAAAACCCCTTTAAGTAAACAACAGCCTTGCAATGAAAAGAAATGCCTGTACCGCACTGTGTATCTAATGGCAAACTGCAGAACTTTTATAAATATATAATCTAACTTCTTTTTTTCTTATTTTGCTCTTTTAAGTTTCTATACAGATTGGCGAATGCAGCTGAGAACACTGAGGCAGCTGACATTTCATCACCTCAAATATCCTTGTCTTTTACCTTATGTGAAGATTTTAAAAGAACCAACAAAGCTTGAAACAAAATGCCAACATATCTCATCAGACTGCTGAACACATTACTCTGATCCAGGAAACCCATATGGACACAGCATTAATCTTCTGGATCAAGAACAGGGATAATTTCCACAGCTTCACAAGTTGACATTGAAAATGTTAACAATCCTTCCAAAATCATCAGCGAATATATTCAGTTTTACAGCATTCTGCACATTTTCACCTCAGCAAGTGACAACCGAATGCCAATACACTTATAGAAAATTAGACGCATTAAAGAAGATTCAGATGAAAAGAATAAATATTTCCACAATTCCTTTGTATTCTCTCATAAATGAAGCCTATAAATTATTTTATTAAGCTAGGGTACATGGCAAAGGTAGTTGCTGGCAAATCTCAGTAAATCAGTGTCACAACATGACTTCAATTGTCCTTTATAGGAAGGTAAGTCTCAAGTGACCTTGCAAATATCACAAAAATTCCAACTTTGATGTAATTCATGTTATTGTCGCAATTGTTCGTCTTATAGGGAGAAACTAAAGCCTCAGCACAACTGCAATTTTACAAAAAGTTGTGCACAACTTAATGATGTCATGCAGCCTTTGTATTTTTTAACTGTAATCAAATGCAATGGTTCTTAATTTGGTGCTCTAGACAATGCCTATAATAATACAGCTTATATTTCTTTGGAGCTTCATCCTCTGTATCACTCTAAATGGGGGCATCAGCTTTATAGGATTAGTGTTAAAAGTAACTTTAGCATAAATGCACAAAAAAGATAAGAAACATTGTAATATATATTTTATTACAGAAAAATGCCTCTTTCAACACTTTTTAGGTCCAACCCCTTTCTCCCCCTGCTCCCTCATAATTATTCAATCAGAATTCACAGTGCACTGAGGGATCAGGTTCAAGTTTATCTCCATAGAAGTCCATGGAGAGGTGAGGAGGAGAAGAAGGAAGCAGTTGCAGAGAGAAGCACTGACACATAGAGAAGTCGCTGCAGCTTCAAGTAAGTGTTTTATCTTACCCTAGTGCTAGATACACAACTACACTGCTCAGTGCTGCCATATAAAGCCCTTCATATTGATACTACTGCTTCTAAGGGCAAATGCCCATGACCGGATTTTTACCGCGGTTCCCGCGGCGGAATTCTGCAGCACTTATGTTCTATTGAACCTAACCTGCCAATGCCGACATGCATAATTTTACCGTAGATTTCCGCCATGGGAAACAAATCGTGGCATATTCTTTTTCCCGCAGATTTATGCCGCGGGAGGTCTCCATTAACATAGTATTATTGGAGACTGCGTAAAAATGCGCGTTTTTGCTCGATCGCCAGCGGACACGGTCTGTTTACAACCGCGGTACTCCCACGGCAGAAATCCACGGTGGAATTCCACGATGGCTGTGGGTATGAGCCCTAATGGCCTGTTACAGAAAGATAGTGGAGCAGGATCTTCTGTTCTCTCTGTGCTGTGTAAGGGAGAAATAGCAGTTGGTATTTACCCTTGCTAGTGCTAGCTCAGGGAAAAGTAACATTTAGAGATTTAGTTTACAAAAGGGAAAACTACTGAAAACAAGGTGGGATACAAGTCATGCAACAAAACATACTTTTATTCCTTATGTACACAGACAAAATCCCATTCTGAAAAGTTATTGGAAAGTTTAATGTTGTAATCACAGATTACTATGTTGGCCAAGTGACCCTGACTGAAAAGACAGCCAAGCAAAAATCTCCAAGAGATAAATAAATAAGAGGTAATCATCACCTATCAGTACCGAAGTAACATTTTCAAACTCACAACTGGAAATCCACTTTAACTTGGCTTTGTTATTTTTTACATGTTGTACGAATCATGCCATAAGTGCCATATTGCCATCCCAGTTTAACAGGGCATCTTCAATATAGTACCGATACCAGTAATTATTATACATCAATTGGTTTCTATTGATGTATATACATAGCTCCACTCACCACACTACAAACAGATTCTCCAGTGAAGAAGAGAATTTCAATCCAATTTATTTGCCTAGTACTACAAATTAGATCTCCTTAGAGGAAGAAGGAGAAAGGTCTTTCTAGAACCACCTATTGGAAGGAAGCATTGCATAATTTATAAGACTCCCCACACCAACCTAGGGCTCTTCACAAGACGAAAACAGCTTTCCCCCCAGATCCACATTGAAGGCCTCTCACTTGGCCAACCTGTATCCTACTCTGTTTTGACGAGGGGAAAGAACCCTGAAACAGCTGTTTGCAGATGGATGCCTATTCAGTAGTGAGAAGATTCTGGTTTGGCCTATTTTCTTAGTCATGTTGTAAGGCCTATTAAAAGGTCGAACATTAACCTATAAGGTAGAGAGACCGTTTTTCTTCTTCTTGTAAGACAAGCTAATTTGCACACCTTTTTTTCCCCAGAGGACATTGCATAGGCTATAAGGCTTCCTAGACTAGCAGCTCGGCAATCTCCACAAGGAGAAACAATATTCCCTCAGATCTGTGCTTAGTAGTTGCATACAAAAAATGCTACGCTATTAAAGAAAAAGAAATAGTGACTTGCTTTTTTGAACTTTATTATATGTCAGTGCAGACAGAGCTAAACTAGAGCATGGGAAATACATGGCATAACAGGATAATAATAATTCCCTCCTTATAACACTCTTTTTTTACGCCCCGTAGACCTCAGAGTCTAGACTAGAAGTATCATTGTCACTGACGTCTTTATTATTATCTCAGTATTTTGTGAAATGGTTAAATCTGATTTTGATCATATTAGTAAATACTTATATTCTATCAGGCCCTGGAAGCTTTCCAAAGCTGGAACACTGGACTGTATAGGATAAAGGCTTGGATATATAATTGGATGCTGGTTGAGAAATAAACGCCTGCTGTTGAATGCGCGCTGTCTCCAACTCCTGCAATCTAAGAACCGACATCTGCTCCATAAAATGTAATTCAGCAATATTATAGGTTTGAAAACCTCTGCCATTGGCAAGGGGTTGCTCAAATCCTGCATTTCCTTTGTATTCTTAAGTCTGTAGGGGGCACCAAGGCTCAAGAGCGTAAAGGTAAGAATAAATTTATTGGCTCTTCAGTCTGTTATCATTTTTGAAAATGGCTGCTTTCCAACTATCATCAATGTCGATTTCAAAATTCACAATTTCTAGTTTCTTGTCTGTTTTAATAAGATGTCTAGAAGAACTATGCCATCTCCTGTTATATATTACCTAAATGGCATCTACCCTTCTCTATAAAGTAAAGCACACTTATACATTAGTGCTGATATATTAGCATGCACTGATACTAATTTGCATGCAAACGCCAAACAGATGAATGGAGTATGCATGCAAATTAGCAAGAGTCCATAGTAACAATGCAGCAGCTTATAGCCAGTTGCACAAGAGCAACCAAGAGAATTTTAAACATCATGAAGCCTCTGAAATATGTTTATACATGGAAACAGTCAACATCTAGATGCAGTATGGGGCCATGATGCTTCATGGATGGACACCTCATTTGTTGGAGCGCATTTAGTACCAGCTGTCTTTTTTCAGTTAAGGAACTACAGTAATACTTTGGTCATCTCAGGTATGCAAGTCATCTTATCATTCAGTCAAGAGCACAATGTTCCTGTGGTGAGGTGATTTACCCCTATAGGTGCCCATCCTCGACAATAAACATCTCTATTCTACACGGATATCATATATAAATTTCTCCTCTAAGTACAGGAAAATAAATTAACATGCAACACATGCTGAAGAGACGCCCATACAACTTTCTGGCTGTTGACCACGAAGAGTGAACAACGTAGGACAGCAGAAACTAAATGTTTGTTGTGCTTTTATTTTGAGAATGGCACAATGGGTACTATAATGAATCTAGCTCTGTAGGGACAATTATTGCCATTTACCTGGAAGTAAAATGAAAATTGGATTCTTGAGTACCACCATAACTGCTATGAAATAGTTGAAAAATATCCAAAGGTTTTTTTTTTTCAAGTATCATTTTTCTTGACTTAGTAATCAGTGCTTGAAGTTACAGGCTGAAGCCTCTAGTGTACTATTCATAGGTCCTCATGATAACACTTCCCATTCCTGGTCTTGTTCAGCCCTGTCGAAATAACATACGGAGGATTAAAGATAGCAATCACATCCACTTCTTAACTATTTTGAATAGTGACAGATACTTGCATATAGGGTATGTGGGGATATTCATGTGTCACTAGAATATAGAAGTAGAGATTCAGCAGGCTTCAATAATGTAACTTCAACCACTTATAACTAAGAGCGGAGCTATTAAAAATGCTTTTCATATTTTATGTACACTACAATGAAGGTACTTCTAGTACTCCTTTAAGTAAAGTCTTTTTTTATTTTGAAAAGTCAACTAA